>NC_047098.1:26576885-26879915 GCF_902459505.1 Geotrypetes seraphini
CAGGGTTGGGGACCACTGATCTAAGCCATCTCTCACTCAAGTAGCCTCAGTGTTAACAATTTCACCACCAGTGTCAACAGCTCTCCACCAGTACCAAAACACCAATTTAGTTATAAAATTAAAAAAAAAAGATTTAATGGGACTATGGCAATGGTAATACCAGAGAAGCTAGAAACATTGTTATAATTTGAAAATAAAAAACAGGGATTTGCTTAAAAAAAAGAGGAACTTCTTACCTCAAGTTCAGACTGCTCTCCAGGTAAAGTCCATTCTACAATGTACAGTCTAGGGAAGCAGCAATGGTTTATTGCTTTGCCTTCTAAAGCAACAGGATTCTCATCTGGCAAATTCTTTCACAGAGTAAGGTCATTTGGCCCTGAGAATATGACAAAAGGTTCAATAAATATATTTTAAATCTCAATTAATTACACAATTTAGAATTTTTAAATCACAATTAATTGCATAATTAAAGGTATTTTATTTATTTCCCACTGTAGCTCATTGTGACTCTGGGCAAGTCACTTAACCCTCTACTGCTCCAGGAACAAAATAAGTACCTGCATATAATATGCAAACCGCTTTGATTGTAACCACAAAAAGACGATATATAAAGTCCCTTCTCCAATACAAGCAAATCTTTCACTCTTTGCTTACCTTCCTAGGAGTGAAAATCTGGAATGACCTCACTGAAACGACCAGAACAGAACCCAACTACACCATATTCCGGAAAAACCAACCTCTTTGACACTTGAACTTCTCAGATCTCCCCCTGCCCAAATATTCCCCCTTTTTCTCCTCCCTTTCTCTCCCCTTCCCCCTCCATTCCTCTTTCTTCTCTTTGTAAGTCGCCTTGAGCCTGCCTAGGTATGTGCGATGCAGAAATAGTAGATTAGATTAGATAATCTCCCTCCCTCCCACCCAAAATCTAATATCTCTCCCTTTCTCTTTCTTCCCTTTCTCTCCTCTTCCCCAGGTCCATGCTGTCTCTCTTTCCTTCTTTCCTCCCTCCCATTATACAGCATGACCCAAACTCCTCTCTGGCTGCTAGAGCTCACTGCCTCAGACACAGCTTCCACTGGTGGCCCCTCCAGTTCTGCAACTCACTCCCCTCCCCCTATCTGGAAATCGTTATTTGCCCCCTAATCAATCCCTCCCCCACTGGTCTACCTTAAATATAATATTCGGTCTGTCCCCAGCAGTGACAGTGTTCCATGAACACTGCTTGCAGCCTTCTCCAAAGCTTTCCCTCTGCTTCTCCTCTGACACCACTTCCTGATTCTGCATGGGCAGGACAGGTCAGAAGGAAAATTTTGTATCAAGCCACTGGCAGTGTAAGTACAATACTGTCACGGCCAGAAACCAACCAAAGACTACCTTTAAGATAGACCGGCATAGAGGGGGAGTGATGATGAATCTCAGGTGGGGGAAAAGCTGTTGGATCCTATTGAGGACAGGGGTTGGGAACATAAGAGAGCAGGAAAGATGTGTGGAGGAGGAGACAGAAGTCACTGCAACATGATTAATTTTTTAAAATTGCAATTAATAACTAATGCATTAATCGCAGTTAACTGTGATTAACTTGCAGCTCTACTTTAAAGCAAGCCGTTATACGAGGGGGTGCTGAAAGGTTCTTAGCTCCACCAGCTTTCTAAATTCTGAGCATTATTTTGACACTGTAGCTGAAAAGAGTGTCATTTTATTTTGCAGTGCCAATCTCCAGAATTGTAATGCTATGTTTTGACACTGTTTCACATCATTGACTGAACCACGACAACAAAAAGCATGGAATTTTAAAGTGTGGAACTCTGAGTCATCATGAATTCCTGAGGCATCACGAAACCTAAGGCAAGTCAGAAAATTCTTTGACAGAAAACAATTCCAACTCTTGGTACAATCCCTAATCCTAGGTCTAAGAGACTACTGCAACATACTATATCTCCCGTGCACAGCAACCATGATAAAACAACTACAAACAATACAAAACACAGCCCTAAGTCTATCCACTCACTGAAGAAATTCGACCACATCACAGAGGCATACTATGACTCACATTGGCTCCTAATACAAGCGAGAATACACTTCAAATTTTACTGCCTACTATTTAAAGCAATAAACAGAGATAGCCCAGCTATTGGAACAATTGACTAGTTCAATCCACCTCAACCAGACATAAGAGAACCCATGCACCGACAACCTCCTAGCTACTCGAGCTGCAACACTTGACCAACAACTCTACAACCTATTGACCATGACCACAGACTACAAAACCTTCAAGAAAGAAATAAAAACCCTTCTATTCAAAAAACACATAAAACTGAACTAACACAATCAAGAATGTCCCAAATATCACCTGCAACTACTACATATGTACCTCCAATATCATGACAACTCAGATGTAATCCTTAGCAACTCAAAGAAATGTACAAACTACTCCCTAAATACTTCTAATCTCCGGAATATCCATTTGTAATCCACCTTGAACTGCAAGGTAATGGCGCAATAGAAATCCCTAATGTAAGGTAATGTAATGTATTCCTGCAGAAGAAATCTCCAAAGGAAATCCATGAATGTATGATGCAAACATTGAGTGACAAATGCCCATCATGCTCCACAATGAAGAAGTGAGATGCAAACTTTCAGTGTGGAGATTTCAAGACGGAAGTGCAGCAAGGTCTGGGGGGTCTCAAATGGTGTCAAACTCCCGAAATTGTTGACCATGTCCATGACCTGATTTTGGCAGATCGGCGAATATTGGCTAAAACAATTGCCGAGACACTACAGATATCCAGATAACATGTTGGGTGCTTAATCTATGAGCAGCTGGGTATGCGGAAGCTGTCAGTCAAGTGGGTTTGAATGCTGATGAGCAATGACATCGAATGGATACTTCCAAGTTGATTTTGTAGAATTTTTAGCGAGCTGGTGCCAACTTTTTGGAATGATTAGTTACTGTTGATGAAACATGGTTACACCACTATGATCCTGAGATAAAACAACAGTCCATGCACTGGTGACACACAGGTTCTCCAAGGCCAAAGAAATTCAAGACCCAAAAGTCAGCAGGAAAAATCATGGCCACAGTGTTTTGGAATCAGGAAGGTCTTGTAATGACTGACCATCTTCCAAGGGGCAAAACAGTTAATGCAGAATACTACTGTAACTTGCTGTGCCAATTAAAGGAGGCACTGAAAGAAAAAAAGAAAGGGAAGCTGCGGAAAGGAGTTTCAAGTTTATTATCTTTTTAATATACCGACCATCAACAGGTATTTGGCCGGTTAACAATAAAATTTTTAAAAAAGAGAAAAAAGTCATAAATATTTAAAGATGATATGAGTGAACATCAAAAACATTAACTGGACAGACATGAAAGTGAGGGTGAAAGGGAAAGGAGGGGAAAAGTTACATGTTTTGAGAAGAGAAGGAGAAAGTGGGAGTGGGGTAAAACATATTGGGTGGGGTCGCTTTTTTAAAGCGGTTGGTTAAATAAGAGAGGAACACAAGACAATGCACCTGTGCACAAGGCTGTCAAAACAATGGATGTTTTGATGCAATTGGGGTTTCAGTGCATAGACCATCCACTCTACTCACCAGAACTTGCTCCATCCATTTTCTGTTTCCAAACCTTAAAAAGCATTTGAAAGAGCAACCATTTTGGGGTGATTCAGAGTATTTCAGTGACCAGACATCAGAGTATTTTTTGAAAGGTTTACAGACACGATGCGCCAAGTGTGTTGAACTTAGGGATCCATGTCATTCCCTTCTTGGTTGGGCTGAGAACCTTTCACCCCCCCCCTCGTATAACTAGGCACTTGCAGTTACATGCACCTTGTAACTGTAAATGCAAAAAAAAAAAAGAAAATAATGCTCTAAGCTCTATTCTAGAAAGGTGCATGAAGTGCTATTGTATTTGACCTAGAGGGAGGTGTACATTTAGGCTGAGCCTAGGTGGTACATGTACGAGGCTCCCAGATGTAACGTATGCACATTTCATCTGTATTTTATGAACCCACAGTAACACTGGGTCCATGGCTGATGTATCTATGAGTGTGTAAAGGTACGGCACGTCGATACCAAGTTATGCTGAATTCTATACACTGCACTTAATAAAGCTCTGTTCTATAAACCATGCTTAAGTTAGGAGTGGTTTATAGAACAGCGCTCAGGCCCAGGAACCATGCCTACATTTAGGCGCTGCCATTTACACCAATGAAAACATGCCTACATTTAGGTGTGGATGCAAAGAAACGCCCGGATGTGTCCGTGACCCACCCATTTCTGCGCTCCCCTTTTGACACCCTCATAAAATTTAGGTGCAGATCCAGTGCCTAAATTTACACACGCAACTTGTAATTGATTCTAATTAGCACCAATACAGGATGTCCAGTGCAGTACTCGGAGAGACCCCCCCAGGAAAGAGACTTGGGAGTACTGGCCGACAAGTTGATGAAGCCGTCCGTGCAATGTGCGTCGGTGGCAAGAAGTGCGAACAGAATGCTAGGAATGATTAAGAAGGGGGATCACGAACAGATCGGAAAAGGTTATCATGCCACTGTACCGGGCCATGGTACGCCCCCACCTGGAATACTGCGTCCAGCATTGGTCACCGTACTTAAAGAAGGACATAGCACTACTTGAAAGAGTCCAGAGAAGAGCGACTAAAATGGTTAAGGGGCTGGAGGAGTTGCCATACAGTGAGAGATTAGAGAAACTGGGCTTCTTCTCCCTTGAAAAGAGGAGACAGAGGGGACATGATCGAAACATTCAAGATAATGAAGGGAATAGACTTAGTAGATAAAGACAGGTTGTTCACCCTCTCCAGGGTAGAGAGAACGAGAAGGCATTCTCTAAAGTTAAGTTCCGTACAAACGTAAGGAAGTTCTTCTTTACCCAGAGAGTAGTGGAAAGCTGGAACGCTCTTCTGGAGGCTGTTGTAGGGGAAAACACCCTTCAGGGATTTAAAACAAAGTTAGACAAGTTCCTGCGGAACTAGAACGTACGCAGGTAGGGCTGGTCTCGGTTAGGGCGCTGGTCTTTGACCTGGGGGACACCACGGGAGCGGACTGCTGGGCACGACAGACCACTGGTCTGACCCAGCAGTGGAAATTCTTATGTTCTAACTCCATAAGATGATAGAGGGCTACTGAATAAAATCTATTCTTCTGTTAAGACTTCTGATGCATGTCGAGTCTTGAAACCAATAAATCTATTGAGCACAGAGGTCGCCTTCGTTGTTTTTCCTTTGGTTACCTGGTACCTACCATGTGCTGTCAATTGAGCAATAAATACAGGTGCATTCCTGCTCTAACTGCGAATAAACAACGCATGGTAAAGAGTTTTTCTGAATGGCAAAAACAGAGGAATGCGGTGCATTTTTCCAATAGTGCATAACCTTTGCACTCACTACATATTATGAGAACTGCTGCTGTTACAGTTTGATAAGTGCAAAAGCTTAACATACTTTAATAATCCCCCTCCCCATAAGAACAAAACATGTATTTTCCAATAGAAAAATCTCACAGTTACCAAATACGTTTCCCTATCAAATCACAGTTATCCTTCTTTGAGATCCTGCTCTCTACAAATCCCAGTCATATCTCCCTGGGATGCTGAAGCGTCCCCAGTAAGGACATTCTGAATGTTCCATGCTCTCGAATATCCCACGATGGGATGGAAAGTACAGAGATCCTAGATTCCCTTCAATGGATTCTCCTCAGACAAAGGGAAACTGAACCCATGAAGGAAGGGTTAATATGGATCTAACGTCCCTGCAGAAACTCAAATTTCCTGTCCCCGCAAGTTTTGTCCCTGCCCCATTCCTGTAAGCTCTGCCTTAACCGCACAAGCCTCGAACCCTTATGATTTTAAAGTGTTTGAGGCTTGTGCAGTTGAGGACAGAGCTTGCAGGAATGGGGCAGGGACAGGAAAAGAACTCAGCAGGATGGGACGGAATGGGAAAATGAGTTTCTGTGGAGACGGAGACAAATTTGGCTCCATTTTATTCTCTATTTCTAATGCCTAAGTATTGTAGTGGGAATAGAACTGAGTAGAAAAGATGAACCATTAGGCTTTTATCTGGCAGAATATTCTTTGTCTCTAGATTCTCAGAGATTCACTGCGAAGTTTCAAGTTTATTTAAATTTGATAAAACACTTATTCAATATCTAAGCGGTACACATAATAAAAATTAAATTAATATGGGTTAAAATACTAACTGGCAAGCAAAATGAATTTTTCACACAAGCGGAAAAAGGGAAGAAGTACAAATTTCGACAGGACAGAAAGACAAAAAAGGAATGATGTGAGAATTAGCAGAGCCCAAGCACCCACATACACACACAAGTGTGTAGGACAGGGGTGTCAAAGTCCCTCCTCGAGGACTGCAATCCAGTCAGGTTTTCAGGATTTCCTCAATGAATATGCATGAGATCTAATAGCATACAATGAAAGCACTGCATGCAAATAGATCTCATGCATATTCATTGGGGAAATCCTGAAAACCCGACTGGATTGCGGCCCTCAAGGAGGGACTTTGAGACCCCTGAACACATATACACACAAGGGTGTAGAGCAGGGGTGTCAAAGTCCCTCCTCGAGGGCTGCAATCCAGTCAGGTTTTCAGGATTTCCTCAATGAATATGCATGAGATCTAATAGCATACAATGAAAGCAGTGCATGCAAATAGATCTCATGCATATTCGTTGGGGAAATCCTGAAAACCCGACTGGATTGCGGCCCTCAAGGAGGGACTTTGAGACCCCTGAACACATATACACACAAGGGTGTAGAGCAGGGGTGTCAAAGTCCCTCCTCGAGGGCTGCAATCCAGTCAGGTTTTCAGGATTTCCTCAATGAATATGCATGAGATCTAATAGCATACAATGAAAGCACTGCATGCAAATAGATCTCATGCATATTCGTTGGGGAAATCCTGAAAACCCGACTGGATTGCGGCCCTCAAGGAGGGACTTTGAGACCCCTGAACACATATACACACAAGGGTGTAGAGCAGGGGTGTCAAAGTCCCTCCTCGAGGGCTGCAATCCAGTCAGGTTTTCAGGATTTCCTCAATGAATATGCATGAGATCTAATAGCATACAATGAAAGCAGTGCATGCAAATAGATCTCATGCATATTCGTTGGGGAAATCCTGAAAACCCGACTGGATTGCGGCCCTCAAGGAGGGACTTTGAGACCCCTGAACACATATACACACAAGGGTGTAGAGCAGGGGTGTCAAAGTCCCTCCTCGAGGGCTGCAATCCAGTCAGGTTTTCAGGATTTCCTCAATGAATATGCATGAGATCTAATAGCATACAATGAAAGCAGTGCATGCAAATAGATCTCATGCATATTCGTTGGGGAAATCCTGAAAACCCGACTGGATTGCGGCCCTCAAGGAGGGACTTTGAGACCCCTGCTGTAGCCCTTAAAGGTTTATCAGGGAAGCTCTGTGACTAGCAGAGTTCCTGCAGCAACTCAGTCACTCAGCTTTAGCCAATACAGAATTCCTCATTTTGACTGAAACTTCACCGCAAGCGGCTGTTACTTTTCTTGGGAAAGATTGCTTTCCTTAAGTATTGCTCAATTCTGGTTAGTACAGTGTGTTATGCCAAGGGCAGCACCTAGTCCAAGGTGTTTTAGGGTGTATTGGAAGCGCTTTCACTTATTCTCCTATTGTAGCTACAGAAATTCTCCCTTTCTTTCTCTGTTTTCAGTCTTGTGCCCCTTCCTTTCACCAGCTCAAGTTTCAGCCTCTCTACCCAACTACTTAGGGTTAATTTTTTTTTCAGGGTTTCATTGGGGAAAAAAAAAAAAGGGTTGTTCTACTTTACAAACATTCAACAGTAAAAGAAATAGGTAAACAAATCTAATGTCTTTGGACTCCGCCTTTTGTTCTAGTTGTGTGAATATTTCATTTAATTAAAAAAAACAAAAACCCAGAAGCAAACGAAGATGATGAGTTTGTTCAATTAGATAGGGAATAAGCCCAATGTATAGCCAAAAAAATTTGAACACTGCTACCAACTGTCCTTGTGTCGATCTAAGCAAATATTGTGGGGTTTCTATGGCAATTTCTGTTTTGAATATCCTCCACACTCACTTTTTTGAGCGACCTTCCTGTTTGCATTTTAACAGTGAAGCAGCAAATTTTTACAGTTTAAAAAAACTGAAATTGTACATAGGTCAATGTCAGCAGGGCCGCCGAGAGACTAAGCCGGGCCTGGACCAAACAGTGTTGAGGGTCCAGCCTCATCCCGCTCCCAGTGACTTGCGCACACTGCGTGCAGCTGATCAGGAATAGAGAATGACACGGGGACAAATTTTCCCCCGTCCCTTCCGCGCGATTTCTTTTTCTGTCCCTGCCCTCATCCGCATCAGCCTAAACACGCTTTAAAAGCAAAAGTGTTTGAGGCTTGTGCGGTTAAGGCAGAGCTTACAGGAATGGGGCAGCGACAAAAATCACGGGGACGGGACGGGGAAATTAAATTCCTACGGGGACGGTGAAAAATTTGTCCCGGTGTCGCGATCTTTCCCCCCCCCCTCTCGTGTAAATTGCTGCCGCAGCAGAGGGATAGGCTCCCAGACAGATGAGGACAGCATGTGAAAGTCGCTGCCTCCGCTGCCGGCGACTCCCTTCAAAGAGAGGCTTGTTAAGGGAAGGAGGGGATGGAGATGGCAGAACCAAGGAGCCTGGGTCAGCTTTTCTATGGCTGGCGCCAGTCTCCCCTTGGAAGGCTGGGCCCTGGGGAAATCTCGAGCCCCCTTGCTCTCCTCCCTCCAGAGGCCCTGAATGGCAGACCAGATCCCAAGGAGTCTTTTTCTGCATTACGGAGACAAAAAAAACATGAGATCACATTTACAGCCTCAGAGCAGGTTTCCCACAGCCCCCTCTTCCAGTCAGGTTGAGTTGTCCTGTAACCTTTTCCCTTTAGGACCCACATGCTTCTTTTCAGAGACTCGGTCTCTTCTGTCTTCAGAATGGGAGTTACCCCACCAAACATTTACTAATGCCAATGTCTTATTTCCTTTGGCAGTTTGGTAATTAAAGAGCAATTTCACCCAAAACAAATAAATAGCATAACAACAAAGCCTTGATGAAACTGGCAGAAACTGCCGAAATTTTCAGATCCACCCTGTGCCACCAATTCCCGTGTGACTAAGAAGTTTTTATTGTGTGACACAGATCTCTGAAGAAGGCCCTGGCTGGACTGGAAAATCAGTTTTTCTACAGCTTTTCTTCCTCCCCTTCTGTTGACTATAAATATAAATTAAGCTAGAGTAAAATATACTTTACTTCCCTTGATTTCTCACTGCCTTGCAGCATTCCCTGGATTTCATCCCTCCACAGGTTCGAGATACTCCGCGAACAGGACAACAAGCCCAGAGAAAAATCAGAGACTGCAGGAGAGACAGGAGGAAGATGAACAAAGAGGGCGATATCGCTCTTACAGACCCTACTGTATTGTAGTCATGGTCGTCAGCTTCAAGAAGAAATACAGCACTCAACATTCAAAGGATTTATGCGTCTAACTCCTGAAATGGCCAATTCTAAAGCTGAGAACTGAAATTTATGCTCAGAATTTCAGTAAACTCTTACGTTTAGGAGTATAAAAAGTAAAACGTAAACAACAGCAGATGTAGAGCGTGGATAAAATTCAGCCTTTTCTTTATCAGCTTCTACATATTTCTCCCCTTCACCTTTGAGTCTCACAATGTCACTTTTGCACTCCTTCCTATCATTAATATATCTAAAAAAAAATGTCTTGTCTCCCCATTTTAACGCGTCAGCTATTTTTTTTTTCATTTGTATCTTTGCTTTCCTGACTTCAAGACCAGCCTCTCTTAACTTTTCTAGATATTTTTGTCTGTCTCCCTCTTTCTGTGATCTTTTGTAGTTTATGAAAGCTAACCTCTTATTCCTTACTTTCTCAGCTACTTTTGAGAACCAAAGTGACCTTTTTTTCCTCTTACTTACTTCCCTTGCAAAAAGATTTATCACTCTTACAATTACTCCTTTCACTGCATTTTCACTCCTTCCAGACGTTCCCATCAAGACAATTCTTTGATGTAATCCCCCATGTGGACAAAGTTAGTTTTTTAAAAGTCTAGAACCTTTGCTTTTGAATGAGCCCTTTCTATACTCATCTTAATATTAAACCGTACCATGCAGTGATCACTGGATGCCAGATGATCACCCATTGCAACATCAGAAACACTTTCCCAGTTTGTAAGCATTAAGTCCAGTATGACCCCATCCCACTGGGTTCCATTACCAACTGCTGGAACAGTTCTCCTTGTAGAGAATCCAGGATCTCCCTACTTCTAAAAGACCCTGCAATAGGGATACCCCAATCAACATCCGGCATGTTAAAATGATTCTGGACATGCAGGAGATTTGAAGTGCAAAAGTTTATTTACAAAATGTCATTTAATATAAAACTTATGTCAATATTCACACCATATGCTTATTATACACGGATTATACCGTGTGAACAGGGCCCTATATGGGCTGTGTTTCGGCACTGTTTTGTCTTCCTCAGGGGTCCTGATGGTGGTCTTTAGCCTAGGACTTGGCAATAAAACCACCGTGGTGGATTGATGCGATTCCCATGCACAAAGAACTTCTCGTGCTGGAAACAAAACACTGTCAAGAATCGCTGGAAGGAGCAAGCCTCAAAATCGATTGAACTGACGACTATCACCTCTGAAAAGCACACAACGGCACCTAAATCAAAAACAGGTGCCTAACGTGACAACCTGCTCATGATCCGCACCCTACCACTCCCGCTTTTAACTACGCATTTTGGACTAGGCGCCTTTTTATAGAATCACGTTTTCAAGTTAGAAGCCTAACTTTCAATTAAGTCCAATTAACTGCAATAAGATATTGTCAATTAGCGACGAAGCTAATAAGTAGCAAATTTAAAACAAACTGGAGAAAATATTTCTTCGCACAACGTGTAATGTAACTCTGGAATTCGTTGGCGGAAAATGTGGTGAAATCTGTTAGCTTAGCTGGGTTTTAAAAAGGCTTGGACAATTTCCTAAAAGAGAAGTCCATAGGCCATTATTGAGATGGCTTAGGGAAATCCACTGCTTATTCCTTATTCCATCATTCTCATACCCACCACTCAAGGGTACTCATCGCAAAAAGCTTTATGATAGCCTCCTGGCAACACATGCAGCAAAACTCGAACCTTCCATCACCAGATTGTTAACCACAACACCCGACCTCAAGACATTCCGTAAAGAAATCAAAACACTGCTGTTCAAAAAGTATATACAATCTACCTAATCTCCCTCACCCCATCCCCCAAGAAATCAAAACACTGCTGTTCAAAACATCTTCCGATGTTATTAAGTCTTTACCATCATTCTGTCATTAAGTCTATATCCTCAATCTGTATTCTCTATTGTCATGTACCCTCCTGGAAATGTCCAGTTCTCTTCTTATGTAATCCGCTTTGAACCGCAAGGTACAAGCGGAATAAAAATCACTAATGTAATGTAATGTAATGATAAGCAGCATAAAATCTGTTTTACTCCTTGGGTTCTAGCTAGGTACATGGGACCTGGGTTTTCTACTTTTGGAAACTGGATACTGGGCTCGATGCACCTTTGGTCTATCTCAGTATGACAATCCTTAAGTTCTTAAGGTCTGAATAACAACCAGTTAGCTTCAGGGTTGGGGCAGCAACCAGATGTTCAATGCCAGAGGCCAAACATACCTGGCATTGAATATCCACAGTTCACTCAGCTGTGAACACAGTCACGTACCACCATGGGCTGGATATCAACTCTTTATTTTTATAAACAGCGACTAGGATGCAAAGTGAAGTTTCCTTTAAAAAAATTATCTCCATCTATATTATTGTCTGTTCTTGATTTTAACTTACTGATTATCCACTCTCTTAGGTAATGGACTGTGTGTGGATGGGGGGGGGATGTGGGGGATAACACAGTAAGATGAGCTACTATCAAGTTGGGTTTGAACCCACAACCTCAGGGCGCCGAGGCTGTAGCTTTAACCACTGCGTCACACTCTCCCCCCCCCCCCCACCCCTCCCATCGTAGGATAAGGTTCCATTTTATACAATGAAGAAAAGCTAGGGAATAATTTGAAATGTCTTATCTACACCTCTGAAATTATTCTTTTACTCACCAGCAATATAAGCAAAGTGAGCTCCACTGTCTATACAGTTACAACCGTACATATAAGTTATATAGAGAAGTGCCAAATATCGAGTTGCTCCATGTGATCTACACATAAACGTCATGCACATCAGCGCCTCTAGGGGGCGAAATGCAATCTTACAACTGCACGTGTGCAGGCACGCACGCCTTGCCCATGTAAGTGTGCAGAAACCCAGCAATTATGCCACAAGTGCGCTGCACGCCATTCTATAAGGGACCACTTAAGAGCGGTTCCACTTCAGCGCTGCCCATTTGCGCCTGCCATTGGACTTGGCATAAATGGACATGTCTTAACTTTAGGTATTTTATTTTTATTTTTTTTATTTTAGCATTTATATACCACTTATTGCCTAAGTGGTTTACATTCAGGTACTCAAGCATTTTTCCTATCTGTCCTGGCAGGCTCACACTCTACCTAATGTACCTGGGGCAATGGGGGAGATTGCCCAGGATCACAAGGAGCAGTGTGAGATTTGAACCCACAACCTCAGGGTGCTGAGGCTGTGGCTCTAACCACTGTGCCACACACTCCCAATGTGGGTTTATGCCAGTATTCTGTAACAGAAACTGGGCACCCAGACGCATTATAGAATGGGGGCTCCCAATTAGCATTAGGGTACCTAATAGGGTGTGCCTAGTTACAGAATTGCCCCCATAATATATATAGATGGTACCGCTCCCAGAATGCCCTAACTCAGGGATAGGGAACGCCAGTCTTCGAGAGCCGTATTCCAGTCGGGCTTTCAGGATTTCCCCAATGAATATGCATGAGATCTATTTGCATGCACTGCTTTCAATGCATATTCATTGGGGAAATCCTGAAAACCCGACTGGAATACGGCTCTCGAGGACTGGAGTTCCGTACCCCTGCCCTAACTCATTCTCTCTCCACTCTGCATACAGCACTGTATGTCAGCTGTGTAGCCATGGTCTAGAACAGTGTTCTTCAACCTTTTTACACCCATGGACTGGCAGAAATAAAATAATTATTTTGTGGACCGGCAGTTGAAGAACACTGGGCTACATCGTGCGCCAGACCCCGCCCTTCTTCGCCCCTCATAATAGTACTAATTACAACACAATTTTTTCCATTCATTTGTCATATATACACACACAATATAATCTTATTAACACATAATGGTTAACTACATAATTAAACTACACAAAGCTATATTCTTAAATTTGTTTTTTGCATCAATACAAAAATTGTTTGATCGTAAATTACACAAAGCACACTGCATGCTTCTCAACATTCATCCCTACCAGATAATCCCTTTGCGAATACGGGACCAAAAACTAAAAGTACTAACATATACAAACAAACCCTAAGATGCAAGACTCTGCATGCAGTACAACCCCAGAGAAAAAGAAACAAATGCATTTCTTCCTGAACAGTGCAAAATACAGACAGCAGAAGTAAATTCTCAAAATCGACACAATTCAATCACTAAATTAAAAAATAAAATCATTCCCCTTACCTTTGTCTCCCTTCCTCCATGCTGTGCCTTACCTTCTGGCCTGCTCCCGCCTGGCTGTTTTATGCCGCCCCTGGTGTTATATTCGAGCTGGCTCCTTCTTCCTCACTGACGCAGTGCACAAAGCCGTGGGCAGCGGCTCCTCGCACGTCCCGTGCCTCATCTGGAAACCTTCCCTCTGACGTTGCGATGTCAGAGAAAAGGCTTCCGGTTCAGGCGTAGGAGCGCTGCCCGCGACTTTGTGCAATGCGGCAGCGAGGAAGAGGGAGCTGGCCCGAAGATAAGGCCACATCAATCACACCACGGACAGGCGGTTGAAGAACACTGTTTCGGGCCTGATGCATGTGCCGGCCCTGTGGACCGGCAGCAAATTTCTGCAGACCAGCACCGGTTCTGTGGTTGAAGAACACTTGTCTAGAAGACGCTATGCACCTTATAAGAGCTGCCGTTGAAAGCCCAAGTACCTGGGTCCATAGCAACTTCCTTAAAATTGACAAACAAAAGCCCAGGATGCTCTGGTTTGGTGACTACAGCCTGCAACTCGGGCTATCTTCAGACGAGACGCTTGCGATAACAAACTCCTCAAAGGTGCTAGGAGTTACACTAGATTCTGCTCTGAAATTCAAAGGCCAGATTGCTTCTCTGGCAAAGAAACTTTTCTTCAGACTGACACAACTAAGATCAATCACACCGGCCCTGTCCCAGAGCAGCTTTAGGAAGGTGGCGCTAGCCGTCTTACTGCCCCACCTAGACTACTGCAACTCTCTCTACTACGGTGCCACCGAGAAAGAACTAAAGCGCCTGCAAGTGCAACCCATAATTTGCAAAAGTTTTAACATTTCTGCTTCTGCGCCTGCAAGGATTATTCTTGAACCTATTCTTGTATAGTCCAAACAGGCCAAATAGGGGTGGGGGTAGGGTGTTCAGCTGCAAGTGTGTACATGGGGCTCTGTTACATGTGTGTGCGTGTAAGTGTCTAAGTGGGGACAGATTCTTCAAACTTTCAAAGAATAAAAGAACAAGAGGGCATTTGGAAAAGTTGAAAGGGGACAGATTCAAAACGAATGCTAGGAAGTTCTTCTTTACCCAACACGTGGTAGACACCTGGAATGCGCTTCCAGAGGACGTCATAGGGCAGAGCATGGTACTGGGGTTCAAGAAAGGATTGGACAATTTCCTGCTGGAAAAGGGGATAGATAGAGGATTACTGCACAGGTCCTGGACCTGTTGGGCCGCCGCGTGAGCGGACTTCTGGGCATGATGGACCTCGGGTCTGACCCAGCAGAGGCATTGCTTATGTTCTTAACGCTGCCTGAGGACACTCATTTCTGGAAGTTTCAAGTTTTATTTAAAAATGTATTTGATCGCTTATCATACTTCTAAGCGATGTACAAAGTTTAAAATAAAGGGGAGAGTAAATTTAACATGTAATTAAGCGAACATACAACAGTTTCAGTGTATCATCCTTAAATGAACAGTTGTTTTCTTGGAGCCTCAGAACCGGGCTCGCTATGTACACAGCCCTGTACGTTCTTCACAGGTTGCAGTTATTTTATATAAATATTTTAAATAAAAAGTGCAACCCAGTGCTTCATGTCATTTTAAAGTGATAGCATAAGATCACATATTAAGCTAAATAACTTTTATAAGCTAAAAAATAGCTGTTTGGTAAAAATCACTTTAAAATGATATGAAGCACTGAGCTGCACTTTCTAGTTAAGATATTTCAAAAACGTTTATATAAAATAACTGCAACCTGTGAAGAACGTACAGGGCTGTGAAGGTAGTGAGCCCGGAGTGGTGTTCCGAGTCTCCAAGAAAGCAAGTAGTCGGCTTGAATAACGGTGTATTTTATCTGTATCGCAAGCAACTTCTGGAATAGCGACTAACGGCAGTTACATGTATAAATGCTAATTGGTGACAGCACAAATTAAAGCCAATAAATGACTATTAACGCCAATTAACACCAATTAACGCTAATTAACTATTAACGCCAATTAACCTATTATTGAATTAAGTTACACATGCAACCACTGGTATGCTGGTACATTTTTATCAACCAGCTCTCTCTGGGCATAGCCAGCTCTGCAATTTATGTGTGTGTGTGTGAGGGGGGGGGGGTAACACATTCCTCTCTCTCCACCTTCCTCCCCTCAATATGGGCTCAATAGGCATACCTATGCTGGTGGAGATGCCAAGCCCTAACAGCCAAATAAAGTTCTTCAAGAGTCCTATATATATAATCTACACAGAGACATCTCCTGGATCACTGAATACTAGACATCATGACATTTGGTTTTCCTGGAGCAACTATCAAGCAAAGCGTGGTCCATGTCAAGACTCGGAACCTTTATTAAGCTAAGTTAATATATATCTTATCAAATTTATCTTTTTGCATATGTGAGTTACTTTCTTCACCAGCAAATGACATGCTATGACTGATTCTAAGATGAGACTTGAACTATAGATTGTTCTGATCCATGTTGGTCTCCTGACAGATCTGAGCACTTTTCGACATGTTGTTCATGATTTGAGATTTCCCCCCTGCACCATATAAATGTAGTCTTCATCAGAGCCAGAAACAAGCAGCAGCAGTCCATGAGGGTTGTTTGAAAAGTTTGGTAAAAAAGCAAGTTAGACACATTTTTTAAAAAAATCAGTTTTATTTCTCAACTTAGTCTCCATTGAGGGCTATCCACTTAGTCCAGTGAGTTTTCAGTTTTTTTCCATCTCATTGGAAAATACTCATTGACAACATAAATGACACCCGCATTCGACAAAAATTTCTTCCGAGACAAATTTTTAAGTTTGGGAACAGGAAAAAAATCAGATGGGACCATGTCCAGGGAATAGAGAAGATGAAGAATCAATTTGAAGCCGAATTTGTGCAATTTTGCCCTTGCAACGGTTGATGTGTGGGACAGTGCATTGTCCTGATGAAAGAGTGCTTTTTTGTTGGCCAATCTTGGCCATTTTGCATTCAACTCATCTTTCAAACAGTCCAACAATGTTGCATAATAGGCTCCTGTTATTGTTTTACCCTTTTCCAAGTAGTCGATCAGGATTATTCCTTGGGAATCCCACAAAACAGTGGCCATCACTTTCCTTTCTTTGCCACACTTTCACCAGTCATTGTCCACTGCTTTGACTGATGCTTCGACTTGCGTGTATAGTGGTAGCAAGTTTTTTCCATGGTCATGAATCAATGCAAAAATTCCTGCGGAGTGTGATTAAACATCGTTAAACACTGCTTTGAAATGTCCCTTCATATGCATTTCTGGTCGACAGTCAACAACTGTGCAATTTTTCCTGCAGGATATTGTGTACTTGTTCACTTGAGATATCTACAGTCTCAGCAATCTCACGCACTTTTACTTGGTGGTCTTCCATAACAATATGATGGATTTTTTTTCAAAAATATGCTTCATAGTGACCTCAATTGGGCGTCTGGATCACGCTTCACCTTTGGTGCATGTACATCCATGTTTAGACTTATTTATCCAGCCATAGCTTTCAACTTAGCTTTGATCTGCACGGCCATCCACTTCTTCAAATAAAATTGTTTTATCACGGCACGGAACTCATTTTGTCCCCCTTTTTGTGATAAATACGAATGCGGTTGATTCAAATGTGGTCTAGCGCGCTGAATTGCCGTGCGCGCTAGACCTTAACGCCAGCATCGAGCTGGCGTTAGTTCTAGCCGCGGAGCGTGCGGTAATATCCTGCGTGCGCTAAAAACGTCAGCGCACCTTAGTAAAAGGAGCCCTATGTGTTGCATTTTGCCGAAACTTTGTCACGGATGGTTTGAAGAATGAAGCTAGCCAACAGCGACGCCACTTAGGGCTCCTTTTACTAAGCTGCGCTAGCAGTTTTAGCGCACGCACAAGATTAGCGCAAGCTATAGTGCGCGCGCTAGCCGAAAAACTACCGCCTGCTTAAAAGGAGGCGATAGTGGCTAGCGCGCGCTAAAACCACTAGCGCGCCTTTGTAAAAGAAGCCCTTAGTGAACTGCGGCACCATCTCATGGAAATTTACCAAACTTTTCAAGCAACCCTTGTAATTTGCTGGCAGGGCTCGACATCCCCGCTAGCAAAGGAAAGGGCGTTCAAGAGGGGACCTGAACCAAAATTTGTTAATTTAGCCACAGGGGGCCTACTTGAACAACCAGTTCCCAAAATTCTTTAAAAACTTAACAAACAGCTCCAGCACACCACTGCATGCAACTGACCTTGATCTACTCGTATAACCTTTGCATGCAAATTTGTGTACTAGTATATAGCGGTTAACTATTGCTGGAATCTGGTTGTTTCAGCCACACCCCTGGGAGGCCTGCAATTCTTCCTTCTGCTATCTGCAAAATATTTGTCAGGACATTCAAATTAGAGGTCTGCATGGGAACGGGGATCACAGGAATCCCGTGGGTCCCGCGGGAATCCCCCCTAACCCACAGGACTCCCATGGGGACCCCCCTCTGGCCAACGGGACTCTCACGGGGATGGAAGGCTTTGGAAGCAGGGTTCATAAGTATAATATAATGGACACGTCAGCCTTAGTAAAAGAAGGGGTTTATAAGTTAATTACCTGAACAGAAAACAAAAAGGGTTGCACCAAAGAGATTCCACAAGGAAAACAGCAGCGCAAACACAAAAGAAACTGGAATTGATGATCTTGTCAGAAGTAATTGCTGCTTTTTATGGGGACAGGCGGGGATGGAGGTAATTCCTTGCGGGGATGGGTGGGGAAGGAGAGGATCCTGGCGGGGACGGGCGGGGATGGGTGGGATTTCTGTCCCCGTGCAACTCTCTAATTCAAATATCTGACCAAAATTTGTAATGTTGCAGTGGCAGCAACCCACAGAAAATGCAGCCAACGGTCACGTCACTGGCGCAGGACCTCATTGCCCCTTGGGAATCTGCACTAGCCATAACAGCAAATGCTCAGGACCGCAATTTTAGGGGGACTGAACCAAAAGTCCTCCCATGATGTATTAACAGTTTAATAAATGTTTCAGGTCTGGGGCATCACAGAAGTGAGGTACATTTCCCCCATATTCTGATAGTGACTACTTCCACTGCTACCTGAGAAAATTAAAGTGTCATGGGATAGGTGGCAAAATTCAGTTGTGGATTAGAAATTGGTTATCGGATAGAAAACAGAGGGTAGGGTTAAATGGTCATTTTTCTCAATGGAGGAGAGTAAACAATGGAGTGCCGCAGGGGTCTGTACTGGGCCCGGTGCTATTTAACTTTATTTATAAATGATCTGGAAATTGGAACAACGAGTGAGGTGATTAAATTTGCAGATGACACTTAACTGTTCAAAGTTGTTAAAATGCATGCAGATTGTGAAAAACTGCAGGCAGACCTTAGGAAATTGGAAGACTGGGCGTCCAAGTGGCAGATGAAATTTAATGTGGACAAATGCAAAGTGATGCACATTGGGAAGAATAACCTGAATCACAGTTACTGGATGCTAGGGTCCACCTTGGCGGTTAGCACCCAAGAAAAGGATCTGGATATCATCATAGACAATATGATGAAACCTTCCGCCCAATGTTCGGCGGCGGCCCAAAAAGCAAATAGGATGCTAGGAATTATTAAAAAAAGGATGGTTAACAAGACTAAGAATGTTATAATGCCCCTGATTGCTCCATGGTGCGAATGCATCTGGAGTATTGCTTTCAATTCTGGTCTCCATGTCACAAGAAAGATATAATGGCACTAGAAAAGGTTCAAAGAAGAGCGACCAAGATGATAAAGGGGATGGAACTTCTCTCATATAAGGAAAGACTAAAACGGTTAGGGCTCTTCAGCTTGGAAAAGAGACGGCTGAGGAGAGATAGGATTGAAGTCTACAAAATCCTGAGTGGAGTAGAACAGGTACAAAAATTACAAAGACTAGGGGACACTCGTTGAAATTACAGGGAAATACTTTTAAAACCAATAGGAGGAAAATTTTTTTCACTCAGAGAATAGTTAAGCTCTGGAACACGTTGCCAGAGGTTGTGGTAAGAGTGGATAGTGTAGCTGGTTTTAAGAAAGGTTGGGACAAGTTCCTGGAGGAGAAGTCCATAGTCTGTTATTGACAAAGACAGGGGGGAATCCACTGCTTGCCCTGAATTGGTAGTATGGAATATTGCTACTCCTTGGGTTTTGGCCAGGTACTAGTGACCTGGATCGGCTACCGTTATAAGTAGTGCAGCCTTGGACAAATCTTTGGATTGTCTGGCTAAACCCCTGCACTAGCATCTTGTAGTGAGGGAGCAGTGTTGGGTAAAATCATTTCAAATCAAAATCATAAGGTATAAATTTAAAATCAAAATTAGTAAGCCAACTGTGATTTCAAATCAAAATCAGCCAACAAATGATTTCAAATAGAAAATTGGCAGAGCAAGGAACTACTTTTACATATAATTGTCACAGGACAGGATTATAGACTAATCCATCAATATAAGCGTAGATGTGCAAATTACAAGTGCTTATATGGCAAGAATTAGTATTTAAATAAGGTGTATGAACTTTGATAACTTAGGCTCAAGTTTAGACCTCACTGATGTTATTGCCCATCATAGTTATAAATCCACGCATTCTAAAATTAAATCAACATCCATCAGCAAATGATTTTTGATTTAATACCCCCCTCCCAAAAAGATACAAAATCATTTGAACATGCTATTTCAAATCAAAATCTGGGTAAAAGAGTGATTTAAAATCAAAATTAAAAGTTAGATAAAATGATTTTAAATTGCCATTTCAATTTACTTGATCCGACATTGTACCCAACACTGTGAGGGAGGAGAGGTGAGAGAAGGCCTCAAGAGAAGAGCGTGACGAGAAACTCTTCTGATCCTTGAAGAGAGTTAGAGGAGTCCAAAGAAACTCCCAGGAACCGAGTTCAGTAGAGCTGAAGGGACTGATACGAGTACTTGAGTCTGAGATCTTTATCATGTCTGATGGTAACTGAATAATTTCAGAAGAGTAAAGGAGACAAAGAGTTTTGGAATCTATAGGAAAGCCCTTTTGGATGTCCAGAGTATTTAGAGGTCACGCTTGTAAAATTAGGAAAGGATTAAGTAGGGTTGCCAGATTTCCTCTTTGGAAAAAAAAGAGGATGCTTGGCCACGCCCTGTTCTGCCCCCAGTCCCGCTCCATTCCTCCCCAGCCCCGCCCCCACACAAACCTCCCCAAGCTCGAAGGCCGCATTTAGAAACCTCCCTGGAATTCACACCATTAATGTGTACTTAACTCCACAGTTCACTGAATAAATCCCTTTAGGATTTATAGCCTTACTGATAGGAACACATGCAATGGATCTGCCTTACACAGTCCATACAAGCATTACAGATGAAGCCCAAGCAAAATACATCAGCACAAAGAAATCAATGAAACTTGGACAGATCAGATCCCTTTAACATCCAGGGATCAGCAGCTGAGAGAGAAAATCAATTCCTCGGCTGCTACGCAGCTCTCCCAAGGCCCTTCAGGAGATACTCAAGATGATTCAGTCCCACTGAAAGAAGGAAGACTGCCTGCGGAGATGCCAAATTATCCAGATCCAGGCTGGAGATTTTGGGACAGTGCTAGATTTCTGACCTCCTCATCCTGGGGCATTACTCTGCAATTGCATAAGCTGGTGTGAAAAAAGGTGCCATTATTTCTAAAAGGTAGTGCTTAAGTGCCATTGCACCTAACTGCAAGGCAGGTGGCATACATGTGGGCAGTGCATGGCCAGGCCATGAATGTGTTTGATGTGATTTAATTAAAAATTTAATTTTGTTATATACTATTGTATTAAGAAGTGTTAAAGTGGTATTTGATTATATGGTAGAAAAGAGTGGGAAGGGGGGGTGATAAGAGTTTATGTTTTGTACCAATGATGATTATTAAGTGATGCATTTATTGTTAATTTGTTTGAACATATGTCACACTTATTGTAAGTTTGAAAATGAATAAAGAATTAATAAAAATAAAAAAAAGAAGTGTTAAAGTGGTTTACAAAATTCAACATTAATTATAACAATTAGCTAAAACAAATACAGCTTAACAAATTAACCCTCCTCTCCCCCCCCCCCCCCGCCTTTTACTAAACCGTGATAGCGGTTATTAGCGCAACTTGGTGTAGATGACTACCTTGACATGGTAGGTGCCTACTGGCAAATTAATATTTTAAATCATTTTTAGTTGGATTTTAATGGCGCTTTCAATTAGAAACATAGAAACATGATGGCAGATAAAGGCCAAATGGCCCAACCAGTCTGCCCATCCACAGCATCCACTATCTCCTCCTCTCCCTATTGGTTAAGTCTTTTAATATTTGCATCTCCTCTCCCTATTGGCTAAGGCTCTTTACACTTGCATTGCGAGGTCATATATGGTTATAGAAAGATAGAAACATGATGGCAGATAAAGGCCAAATGGCCCATCCAGTCTGTCCATCCACAGCATCCACTATCTCCTCCTCTCCCTAAGAAATCTCATGTTTTCTTGAATTATCGGTTTTGATTAAGTGGATTAGAAAAATTAAAGTTAGTCACCTAGGTGAGCTACGTGTGCCGATCTAGGCACCTAATTATAGGCTGCAACAAAAAAAAAAAAAAAATTTGACCCTACAGAGTCCACAGAGAAGAAATCCAAGAAGAATCAAAGAAACACTGTGGAGAAACGATGTTCCTGATATGGACTTTATTCAAAAATCAACATAGCCATGCACATAAAAACCTTCAGGACCCAGTCCGCTGGGAGTGTTGGACCCAACACTGTCTGTTTCGACACAATGTCTTCCTCAGGGGTCCCTGCTAGTCCTGGAGTGGAAGATACGCGGAAAAGCTAAACAATCCAATAGTACAAATGCCCTATCGAAGTAAACCGCTTAGGTCAGTAAAATGCAGGAGCGGTATATCAAATCTTAAATAAACATAAACTATAGGCATCTTTTATAGAATCAGGGACTTAGTGCTAAGTCTTATGCCTGCTAAAACCAAGTGTAATTCCCGGCGCCCAATTAGGACACATGCCCATATTCTATAACACTGTGTGTAAATTTTAGGAACACCCCTGACTTCCCCGTGGCCATGTTCCCTTTTTGGTTGCACGCTATGGGTTCAGGGGCACGTTGTTAGAGAATAGCATTGAGCAAGAGGTTATGGGCTGCACTGTTATTTTAGAAATACTCTGATCTCTGCTTTCCTTATGCTTCTTGCCCGGGCCATTTCCTTTCTATGGTTCCAGTTCAGTCTTTTGCCTTCGGCACTCTGTACAGATCTGTGCTCCCTTGTTTCATTTCTGTTGAGGGTTTATCTGTGTTTTATGCATGTTCTCAGTAACAGCTCCTCAATCTTGGAATGATCTCCCACTTTTTCTTCGAGAGGAAAGGAACCTAGATAAATTTAAATCTAAACTTAAGAGCTTCCTTTTTAATGATGCTTTTAATGTATAAATTTTATGTCCTAAAACTTTTTTACTTTTTATTCTATATATTTCCTTTTTATTCTATATATTAAATATAAATTTTATTTGTTACCCCTCCTATCGTTTTTTCCTTAAATGTAATTAAATTAAATTAATAATGATTGTAACCCTTTAATAAACCTTCCTTTGCTTCGAAATGATATGTAGAAATTATGTATAGTAATGTCTGTAATTATATTGTTTGTTATATTTGTCACCCTAACTGATTTTTTATGAGATTGTACATCGCCTAGGAAATGTGATAGGCGATTAATCAAATTTTTCTAATAAACTTGGAAACTTGGATAAACTTGGTTACTGAAGTGCTAGTATTCTGCTTCTGTATAGAGATACATAGCGGATAAACATAAGAAGTTGCCTCCACTGGGTCAGACCAGAGGTCCATTGTGCCCAGCGGTCCGCTCTCGCGGCGGCCCATCAGGTCTATGACCTGTGAAGTGGTTGCTGACCATTTCTATAACCTACCTCTACTTCTATCTGCACCCCTCAATCCCCTTATCCTTTAGGAACATATCTAAACCTTCCTTGAACCCCTGTAATGTGCTCTGGCCTATCACAACCTCTGGAAGGTTGGAGTGTGTGGCGCAGTGGTTGAAGCTACAGCCTCAGCACCCTGGGGTTGTGGGTTCAAACCCCGCATTGCTCCCTGTGACCCTGGGCAAGTCACTTAATCCTCCATAGCCCCAGGTACGTTAGATAGATTGTGAGCCCACCGGGACAGATAGGGAAAATGCTTGAGTACCTGATTGTAAAAACCGCTTAGATAACCTTGATAGGCGGTATATAAAATCCTAATAAAACTCAAAACTCGAAACATTCTTTGAGTCCTGGGAATTAGTGCTTTTTTTCACAAGTTTGTGCATAGCGTTTTGCAGTAGAGGGTTTGTGTGTTGGCCTTACTGAGGGTTGTCAAAACTTCAATATTATGTTAGCTTGTTATAATATCAGATGGGGTTTTGGAAGATTTTTGCAGGGTCTGATGTGTGTTGAGGTGGGTGTCAATAGAGCAGAATTGTCTGATCAAGTTTAAACTGAGACACTGCCTCTTGAGGGGGTGTTTAAATACAACTGAATTGTTTCCATAGATGTGTGGAATTCCCTACCCCCTACTTGTCTGCTTTGATTGGATCATATGTTCTATCGAGCAGGAATCATCTCTTACATGTTTAATGTACAGCACTGCATACATCTGGCAGTGCTATAGAAACAAGGTTAGGGCTCCTCAGCTTGGAAAAGAGACGGCTGAGGGGAGATACGATTGACGTCTACAAAATCCTGAGTGGTATAGAACGGGTACAAGTGGATCGATTTTTCACTCTGTCAAAAATTACAAAGACTAGGGGACACTCGATGGAGTTACAGAATAATACTTTTAAAACCAACAGGAGGAAATTTTTTTTTCCACTCAGAATATAGTTAAGCTCTAGAATGCATTGCCAGAGGATGTGGTAAGAGCGGTTAATATGGCTGGTTTTAAAAAAGGTTTGGACAAGTTCCTGGAGGAAAATTCTATAGTTTGCTGTTGAGAAAGACATGGGGGAAGCCACTGCTTGCCCTGGATGGGTGGCATGGAATGCTGCTACTCTTTGGGTTTTTGCCAGGTACTTGTGACTTGGATTGGCCTCCGTGAAGACAGGATACTGGACTAGATGGACCATTAATCTGACCCAATAAGGCTATTCTTATGTTCTTAGTAGTGGTATATGTCTGTAGATGGAATTGGTGGCAGTCAGTGCTTCTTTAAATGCCTGCCACTGCCAGCTGAATTAGACCTGGATATTTCTTTATTCATGAAGAGATTCACTCAAAGCGGTTTACAATACACTGAATGGTAATCAGGTACTCTATTCCCCCTATCTGTCCCAGCAGGCTCACAATCGAACTGAAGCAAAGGTGCTAATGGAACTTTTCAAGGTCACAGGGAGCATCATAGGAAAAGTGGTATGTGAACCTTGGCTTCTCTAGTTCCCAGCCTAGTGCTTTAAGCAACAGGCTGCGACACCACTTCTTAGGAAATGATAGTGCTAGGTCCTATCCTGATACTAGCACTGAATTATCGGGGTATTCCGCAACCTACGGAGAGTTATCCAGGCAAAAAACAAAAGGAATTGACTCCAAGATATCCACAGAGAAGAAAATCCAGAGAAAACCAAAAAAACTCTGTGGAGTGACGATGTTCCTAAATGGACTTTATTTGAAAGAGTCAAAGTTCCAAAGTTACACCAAAATCATCCACATAAAATATTTTCATCCACATAAAAATAGGTTATCCACATAAAAGACTTAAAGGACCTAGTCCGCTAGGGATACAGGACCCAACACGGTCCGCATTTCGACAAAAAGTCTTCTTCAGGGGTCTCTGAGGGTCCTATAAAGGTGAATACATGGGAAACAATTGTGTGGTGAACCGGAAGTGAGACACTGCTTGCGTTTGCAATAGAGAGGCAAAATAGAGTTACCCAGGGCATCGATAGTGTTCAGAGACAGTTATCTGGTTAACCTGGTGATAGCAGGGTAGCTCTTGACTCAGTCCGGACTCTACCTCTGGACCACCCAGGCACTAACCGGACAATGCCACAGCGATCAGGCAGGATATTCAGTTGCATTTTTCAGTTATGTGCCACTGAATATTACATTACATTAGTGTCTTCTATCCCGCCAATACCTTTCAGTTCTAGGCGGTTTACAACAAGAGTTGGCCTGGCCATTTCCAGGGAGAATATATGGTTAATAGATGTGGTATGCGTCGGGGTCTGTGGAGGGTCGATCAGGTTTAGTTAGATCATTTGACAAATTTCTTGAATAGAAAAGTTTTAAGTTCTTTCTCGGGTAGGGCTAGTCTCAGTTAGGGCGCTGGTCTTTGACTGCTGGGCACGATGGACCACTGGTCTGACCCAGCAGCGTCAGTTCTTATGTTGAATGTTTTGTAGTTGGGCGTCACAGTCAGCAGATTGGAGAGGTGGCGGTCTAGTTTCGCTGCTTTGGTGGTTAATAGTCCGTCGTATATTTTTTTGCTTCGTATACCTTCGATTGGGGGGGGGGGGGTTTGAAATGTGTATGAGTCCTCCTGATTAGGCAGTTGCTCAGATATCCTGTGGGGACCCAGTCAGCGCTGGGTAGGAATCATCCTACCTAGTTAGCTAGCGCTGAATATATCAATACTGGACTGATTAAGATGAAGACTGTAGGTGGTCAGGTAAAGTATAAAGATTGTCAGGAGGTGGAGCAACTATAAAGATGGAGCTGCTAAACTACTGATTCAGCCTTCAAAGAAGAAACTAAAGACTATGAATTTGTCTTAAAGGTTTTCTCTGAATTAAGGCACCAAACTTGGGCACCATTATGATCTGCGCTAAGATACTATTTCCTAAAGGCTGCTCTGTTCAGTGCAGCACGAGTGAGGTGATTATATTTGCAGACGATACTAAGTTATTCAGAGTAGTGAAGACGCAGGAGGATTGCGAAGATCTGCAACGTGACATAAATATGCTCGAGAAATGGGCCGCAACATGGCAAATGACATTCAATGTGGATAAGTGTAAGGTGATGCATGTCGGTAACAAAAATCTTATACACAAATACAGGAAATCTGGGGCAGTACTTGGAGAGACCCCCCATGAAAGAGACTTGGGAGTACTGGTTGCCAAGTTGATGAAGCCGTCCGCGCAATGTACAGCGGCGGCGGCGAAAAGGGCGAACAGAATGCTAGGAATGATTAAGAAAGGGATCATGAACAGATCGGAGAAGGTTATCATGCTGCTGTACCGGGCCATGGTAGCCCTCACCTGGAATACTGCGTCCAGCACTGGTCGCCATACATGAAGAAGGACACGGTACTACTGGGAAGGGTCCAGAGAAGAGCGACTAAATGGTTAAGGGGCTGGAGGAGTTGCTGTACAGTGAGAGACTGGAGAAACTGGGCCTCTTCTCCCTTGAAAAGAGGAGACTGAGAGGGGACATGATCGAAACGTTCCAAGATACTGAAGGGAATAGACAAGCATACATAACCATGTCATGACTCTGAGAAGATCTTTCAGTTATGCAGGCAAAAGGTTTTGCTTAAATGGAGAAAGAAGGTTCCAGAAAATACATTTTTACATTTTATAGATTTCCTGTGATTTCCTGTATTAATTTTCTTTTTTTTTTTGTTGTTGTTCCAGAATTGTTTGGCTATTGTGGTGTGAAGAACAGATTTGACCCAACCACTAGGCGGGAACTTCCAAATAGCAGTTGAAATCACAGCCAAATAATAGATCTCAACAACCATACAAAGTAAAAGAAAAAACAGAAGATACTTTTACCAGTAGGAAGGGGGTGGTGTGGGGGGAAAATAATTATTAGGGTACCCAAGGGACATGAAAGTTAATCGGAAGGGGAGGGCGCACGACTGAAGGCTTGCCTAGAGTACCTGCCCCAGGAAAAAAGCCAAAGAACTGCAGTAAGAAAAACACACCGAGGCAGGTCAGGTGAAGTACTTACCAGTTTTCCAACCTATTAAGCATGTTTTTGTGAGTAATTATAAACAAAATATGTACGTGACTAAGAACTGTCTGGGACCTATGATTAGAAATGAAATATTTGAAAACACATTTAGTAACTCATGCTTGTGCTTATGACCATTTCTCAAAAACAGTTCTGGTTAATACAGAAATGAGTTTGTTCTGCAGGTATTTTTTGTATCATGTGTTAAATTAAATATATAGTGTGGCACAATGCAGTGTTTCTTGGTTGTTAAAGAAGTTTTGCTGTATGATTACAGAGTGCTTTCTTAGGTTTCTACAGTCCTAAGGATCCACAGCTCCATGACTTTGTGTCGTTAAGACAGGGAAGATAAAAAGGTGCACCTACGAAACCCTGATCCTGGTCTTTGGAGCTTTTCTCCCACAGACACAAAGTAGGAGAAAGGCCCAACATCTTTACTCAGGCCGACAGTGTGGGGAGAGCAGGCACGAGAGGGAGGGACGTTGGGAATGAAAGGTTTAATATAGGAGGGAGTTGGTATGTATGTTTTGTGAAGTAATGTGTAGGTAAAGCAACATTGGCCATTTAAAGGTAGACGTATTTAATGTTTTCTAATAGACTTAAAGAAGGGGTTCCTGCCAGTTAGCTTGTTTTTCAAAAGGCATCTAAAGTTCTAACGTGACAAAATTGTTCCCATAAACAGTTCTATAGTTTTGGCGTTCTGGTATGGGATAACGCGAACTTCAGGCATGAAAAAGTATATTCAGGACTAGGGGCTTTCAAAACTCAATAAATGGCGGGTGATGGGTGTCTTTAGATGTGTCTGTGGTGGAATGAATGAACTAGATATATGTATGTGGGTGATGGGTGTCGGTGGATATGTCTGTGGATGGAATGAATGAATCATGTGCATATAATGTGGAATGTTTGTTGATATGTGTGTGTGTGGGTGGAATGCAGTGCTGGGCAAGTAATATATTACTAAGTAATATCTTATGGTTTATCATTTATTATAATTTAATAGATCCTCTTTCCTTAGGAGATAACAAAGCGGTGA
The DNA here is from genome assembly GCF_902459505.1 of Geotrypetes seraphini. NCBI lineage: Eukaryota > Metazoa > Chordata > Amphibia > Gymnophiona > Dermophiidae > Geotrypetes > Geotrypetes seraphini. Next base: position 26,605,541 of record NC_047098.1, read on the forward strand.
ACAATAAACCTAAACCTGAGAGGAAAGAATGCCAAAGGAAAGGAAAGAAATTGAAGGACAGGGTAAGAAAGTTATACTACTGCTAACATATCACTGGTAATATACAGTACTGTATTACTTTTAAAAGCAACAAGAAGCCAGTGTTGGGTAAGTTACTTTCCAAAAGTAATACAGTATATAACAGTCACTAGAGTATTTGGAAACAGGAGTAAGTACTCCCCCGAAATTCACGGGGGTTCTGTTCCAGGAACCCCTGTGAATTTTGAAAAACCGCAAATGCGGTTTTCACCTGTCAAAAGGCAGGGGAAGCAGGAGAGGGCAGCTAGAGCGTCACTCGCGGTCTGCTCCGACCGCCTCTTCCTGTAGTAAAGTCGGGCTACACCAATCAGGAGCTGCTTTGGCACGCAGCTCCTGATTGGTGTAGCCCGACTTTACTACAGGAAGAGACGGTCGGAGCAGACTGCGAATGAGTGAATCCATGAACCGCGAATTTTCGGGGGAACACTGTATGTTACAGTTACAAGTCTAGGTAAATTACACTGAAAAATAATGTATTACCTGTAAAAGTAATATATTACCTGTAAAAGTAATATATTATCTGCATTCCACCCCCACATACACATATCAACAAACATTCCACATTATATGCACATGATTCATTCATTCCATCCACAGACACATCCACCGACACCCATCACCCACATACATATACCAGGGTGCATGCAGGTAGGTACTTATGGTGGGTTTGTGGGATGAATGAATGAATCAGGTGTGTGAATGTGGGTGATGGGTGTCTGTAGGTAAAATGAAAAAAATCTGTGGGCACATATTCGTGTCAGTATGTCTGTGGATAAACTGAATGAATCGTGGTGTGTGTTTGGCTGATAATCCTTTGCATCTGCATCTGTGGGCAGTACTGGCTTCCAATAATCTCCAGGGTCCACTTCAAATGTGCCTGCCTAACTTTCAAGATCCTTTGTGGCATTCTTCCTCCCGTTATTCCACTATCTTGGAATTCCTCTAATCCCAATTCCACCAGATCCTTCCAAAAATTAAAACTATCCTTCCTGTCTATAAAAGGTATATACCATGCTGGAAAACTAGAGACATCCCTCACCTTTAGAATCACCGAGCTCTGGAACAACCTTACATCCCCTCTCCGAAATTCGAGCTCCCTCCAACTCTATCGAAAACTTTTCTCAAAAATGTAACACCTCCCCCCTCTCTGGTACCTAAACCCTCTATTCCTCCTTTACTCTTAATCCACAATCATCCTTTGGAGTTCCATTCTATCTTAGTCCTGTAAACCGTGCCGAGCTCTACAATCGTGGAGAAGATGCGGTATACAAACCTAAGGTTTAGTTTAGTTTAGTTTAGGACATGACTGGAGTTGCTCTTTCCTAAGAGCCTTAAATTGCTTTTTTCAGACCTTAATGCAAGCCTTGTAACTTACACCACGTGGCTCTGTTTGAACCCACTGCCTCAAGATGCAGTACCTTTGTGTTGTCTCTAACTCACACTAGCCCTGCCAAAACCATTTATATATGTTTATGTTTATACACCTTTTATATTATGAAGGAATAGTTAGTTCTCTATAGTACAGCACCAAACATACTTTTAACTCTTGTTTGAAATGAATGCTCATGTTATCAGAAGAGACAATCTCCAAAGTCCCCAATAAATTCATACGTCTTACAATTATGTTTTGGTTGCATGTGTCCTGACAACATCTCCAATTCAGGATGGCTACACAAAAGAATTTAATTGATCCAAAGTTATTGGGAACATTAAAATATTTTGGTTGAACTGGCTTTGTGATAAGCAAGAGCCATTATTAAGGGTTGGGAAATATGACCTATTTCCTGATAATAAGAAAGTTTAATGAATGTGGACAGACAGTTCCCTCTATTTAGATATATCATCATTGTTCCGATCCTTTGAAACTAAGAATATAATTCCTTCTACTGTGAACCTCATAATAGTCCCTATCAAAACCTTTGAAAGAAGAATCACGAAGCTGTGGAAATCATTAACGTTTTGGACATTCTCAGAGACCTGCAGGGAACACATGTCCACAGAGAGTCTGAATCTCAGGGTATTTTTAATCAGGATGGCACTCTACTAGCTTCTAATCATAAGAAGAACATAAGAACATAAGACGTTGCCTCCACTGGGTCAGATCAGAGATCCATCATGCCCAGCGGTCCGCTCCCGCGGCAGCCCATCAGGTCCATGACCTGTGAAGTGGTCACTGATTATTCCTATATCCTACCTCTACTTCTATCTGTACCCCTCAATCCCCTTTTCTTTTAGGAACCTATCTAGACCCTCCTTGAACCCCTGTAGCATGCTCTGGCCTATCACAGCCTCCGGGAGCGCATTCCATGTGTCCACCACCCTCAGAGTGAAAAAGAACTTCCTAGCATTTATTCTAACCCTGTCCTTTTTCAATTTCTCCGAGTGCCTCCTTGTACTTGTGGCTCCCCACAGCCTGAAGAATTTGTCCCTGTCTACCTTCTCTATGCCCTTCATGATTTTGAAGGTTTCTATCATGTCTCCTCTAAGTCTCTGCTTTTCCAGGGAGAATAGCCCCAGCATCTCCAATCTGTCAGCGTATGAGAAGTTTTCCATACCTTTTATCAGTTTTGTCGCTCTTCAAATGATGAATATCCAAGCTACATTCATGGGCTCTCTCCTTCCCCGTCAACCCTCTCCCTGTACTCTCAATCAAGTCCCACCTCATTTTCAAGCCACCCATCTCCCAGACCTCATGTTGTGGAATATGTACCCCTCAGATGTCCGAGATGCCACCTCCCTCTCAACCTTCAGACTTATATTTACAACGTATCTATTCTAGCTGGCCTGTCCTTAATGGCATACATTCTTTTAATCGTTCACCTTCTCTGTATGTCTGTACCATTTTATACTTTGTGTTTTTATTTTAAGATGTCCTTATCAGAACATCACTAAAACAGCTGAAACAACAATGATGAACCAATCTCTTCCCTCTCAGACTGTTCCACCCAGAATGGGACAGTTACATACAATGGTGCACAGTTGAAGTTAAGACTATTCTAAGATCATATTATGAACCCTAATTACAAATCAACAGACTAAAGAGGAACTGGAGAAAAATATACAAATCAATCAGTTACTATAACTTGATTGAAATACATTTGCGCTGGTAGCATAAATGCTCAAAAGCTTAAGGCCTTATGGCAGGGGTGTCAAAGTCCCTACTCGAGGGCCGCAATCCAGTCAGGTTTTCAGGATTTCCCCAATGAATATGCATGAGATCTATTAGCATACAATGAAAGCAGTGCATGAAAATAGATCTCATGCATATTCATTGGGGAAATCCTGAAAACCCGACTGGATTGTGGCCCTCAAGGAGGGACTTTGACATCCCTGCCTTATGGTCACTGAATGAACTATAAAAGTGCATATAAAGTGGGGGAAAAACTCCTCAGAAGCTGCAGGGCAAACGTTGCTCTGGAGCTACGAAGGGGAGCATAAATTACTCATTAACTTCCCTCCAGTTATCTATCATAATCCAGTTATCTTAATTGTGACTTAAGAGAGTCCAAAATCAAAAATCAAAAGCAAGCAACACTTATCTTTGCTTTAAAGTGGAGCAAAACTTCACATCGTGATGCTAGCTTCTCTTCAGCTTCCTCACTGAATTATTATAAAGCCGACGATGGCCAACGTTTCATGATCTGCCGATCATTTTTTCAGGGCTCTTAAGTGCTAACGACACTTAACCCCTCTTTTACAAAGGTGCGCTATGCTTTTTAGTGTGCGCTAAATGCTTACGTGTGCATGTTATCCTAAGGACGCATTAGCAGTTAGCGCCTGCATTGATTTAGCGCGTAGCGCACCTTTGTAAAAGAGAGCCTTAGAGTCTAATTACAAATACCATGGTAAAACATTTTTAACACAAAAACCAAGATCAAATAAAGCAATTCCACAAAGAAAAATAATAATAATAATAACTTTGTTTTTATATACCGCAATACCACAAGCAGTTCAGAGTGTAGAGTGGGAACACGCCAGGCCTGTGGAACTAGCGAGCGTCCTGGGGGTAAGAGGGTTGGACAGACACTTTTTCATGTTTTGCAAATCATAGAAATATACTGACCAGTGGCGTAACATAGTAACATAGTAGATGACGGCAGATAAAGACCCGAATGGTCCATCCAGTCTGCCCAACCTGATTCAATTTAAATTTTTTTTTTTTTTTTTAATTTTTCTTCTTAGTTATTTCTGGGCAAGACTCCAAAGCTTTACCCGGTACTGTGCTTGGGTTCCAACTGCCAAAATCTCTGTTAAGACTTACTCCAGCCCATCTACACCCTCTCAGCCATTGAAGCCCTCCCCTGCCCATCCTCCACCAAACGGCCATACACAGACACAGACCGTGCAAGTCTGCCCAGTAACTGGCCTAGTTCAATATTTAATATTATTTTCTGATTCTAAATCTTCTGTGTTCATCCCACGCTTCTTTGAACTCAGTCACAGTTTTACTCTCCACCACCTCTCTCGGGAGCGCATTCCAGGCATCCACCACCCTCTCCGTAAAGTAGAATTTCCTAACATTGCCCCTGAATCTACCACCCCTCAACCTCAAATTATGTCCTCTGGTTTTACCATTTTCCTTTCTCTGGAAAAGATTTTGTTCTACGTTAATACCCTTCAAGTATTTGAACGTCTGAATCATATCTCCCCTGTCTCTCCTTTCCTCTAGGGTATACATATTCAGGGCTTCCAGTCTCTCCTCATACGTCTTCTGGCGCAAGCCTCCTATCATTTTCGTCGCCCTCCTCTGGACTGCCTCAAGTCTTCCTACGTCTTTCACCAGATACGGTCTCCAAAACTGAACACAGTACTCCAAGTGGGGCCTCACCAATGACCTGTACAGGGGCATCAACACCTTCTTCCTTCTACTGGCTACGCCTCTCTTTATACAGCCCAGCATCCTTCTGGCAGCAGCAACTGCCTTGTCACACTGTTTTTTCGCCTTTAGATCTTCGGACACTATAACCCCAAGGTCCCTCTCCCCGTCCGTGCATATCAGCTTCTCTCCTCCCAGCATATATGGTTCCTTCCGATTATTAATCCCCAAATGCATTACTCTGCATTTCTTTGCATTGAATTTTAGTTGCCAGGCATTAGACCATTCCTCTAACTTTTGCAGATCCTTTTTCAAATTTTCCACTCCCTCTTCGGTGTCTACTCTGTTACAAATCTTGGTATCATCTGCAAAAAGGCACACTTTTCCTTCTAACCCTTCAGCAATGTCACTCACATACATATTGAACAGGATTGGCCCCAGCACCGAACCCTGAGGGACTCCACTAGTCACCTTTCCTTCCTTCGAGCGACTTCCATTAACCACCACCCTCTGGCGTCTGTCCGACAGCCAGTTTCTGACCCAGTTCACCACTTTGGATAACGAGGATGAGAGGCACCCGTGGTGGCATTCTTGTCTTGCCCTCTCCTCCACCCCATCCCCCCCCTCTCCTGCCACGCGTCTGCGCCATTTCTCTTTTCCCGCTCCTCTTTAACGTTCCTGGCACAAGCAGCAACCCCAAGCTGCTGCTCGCACCAGCGTCAGCTCTTCTCTGATGTCACTTCCCAGGTGCGGGTCCAGAAAGTGACATCAGAAGAAGAGCTGGCGCTGGTGCGAAAAGTCGCTTGGGATTATTGCCTGCGCCGGGAATGTTAAAGAAGTACAGGCGAAGGAAAGGGATGCGTACGCGCAGTTGTGGGGGGAGCGGAGAGGACAGATGCTGGTGCCCAGGGTGGACACCCCCCCTTATTACGCCATGGACTCCTGACATAGGCTTATGCTGAAATATGGCCCGTGTTGAGTCCTGCATGTGCATTTCTACAATAAATAGTTGGCTTGATCCCAATCGCTTGCCTGGTATATTCTCTCTAAACATTTTTAATAAACACATAACATAACATCGTACTTATAAACCGCGTAACCGTAAGTTCAACGCGGTAAACAAAAGATTCATAATAAATATAACCAGGGCCGGATTTAGATGAAAAGAGGCCCTAGGCTATTCCACTTATGAGGCCCTTTCACCTCCCATTTTTAAGTTTGTAAATTACATGAGAGATAATAAAATACATCATTACTGTGATATATATCAATATGTTAAATGAAACATGTTGTTATTGGTACTAACCTTTATAAAAAATGTGACACGGATAATAAATAAAAAAAAGTCGAGAACACTTATTTGGACATTTATTCTCAGCACCATATATAGTACTTGTAACAATAACTAATCAAACATAAAACACAACATTGCCCCTTCTTATGTCCATAGTGCCCCCAGTGCGTCCTTCCTCACCTCATCCCTCCTCCGATGCCCGCCTGCCTCCCATCCCCCTTCCACTGAACCCCCCCCCCCCCCCCCCGATGCCAGTCTGGGCCGCCCTGTCCTGACAGATCCATGTTTTGCCTCTCTCCCCGCGGGGCTGGGCTTTGCTCAGCTGTTTCCGAACTGACGTCTTTCCCTCCCAGGGCAAGAAAAGGAGAAGCCGAGTCGGCGCTCCGTTGCGGCCGGAGCCGGTTCCGATCCTGAAGCGTAGAATTTCTCCTTATTTTCGGTTCAGTGTTTTAGTGTTCACTGTTTTTAGAATAGTGTAATTTTAATTTTGCTAACAATTTGAATGTAGGCCCCTCTTGATCTTGAGGCCCTAGGCTGAAGCCTAGTTAGCCTATAGGAAAATCCGGCCCTGAATATAACATAAGAAACATAAAATTATTTGGCCACGTATTTTGAAACAAGATAAGTTTTCAATTGGGTTCTAAAATGTTTGTAAGAGCAAACGCTACATAACAAAGGTCGAAATTCCTTATCATAGAAAGCAGCCTGAAATGCTAACGTATGATCCAAAGATTTCTTGCTTTGCAACCCTCGAGGTTCCATATCATGTGCAAGTTGTCTTGCCTCTATTCTGGCTACTGATGTTCTAGCGAGTTATTATGAAACCTAAAATGCCTCTCTGAAGAGTCATATCTAGTCTAAAAGCCCTTAAACGTTCCGTTAGTCACCCAGACAGTTGAGAAGTAACGAGAGAGATAAACGATCAAGAATGGACGAGCTTAGAAGAAGAACACGAGTGTGGGTAAAGGTTTGGATGCCATTTTGGAAAACCAATGCAGTGTTGCCCAAACTTTACAAGCTCAACGCATACCTACGTTTTCAAAGATATTGTCCGGCTCACCAGATGAAGACTTACTTGGCCAATAAAAAAAGTCAGGAAAGCACTGAAAGCCTCATCAAAAGACTGAACTGACCCAAGGAGGAAGCTGGGGAAGAGACGCTACATGCATCGCACGGGCTGTACAAAGTGGGATCTGGCTATCCCTGCCCTACACGCTACCTATCAAATCCCACACTCTGGGGAGGAGAAACACATATGTGACGGCACATGTGGAAGGTTCATCTAGTTCAGTGGTTCTTAACCTAGATTCGACCGAACCCCAGGGGTTCGGTGAGTCAGTCTCGCGGGTTCGGCAGAGGTCAAAACACACCTCCGACTCATATAGCGCTTCGGTCACGTTCAATCATCTATCAGTTATTCGGTGATTTTGATCAAGACTGATCGTGTACTCGGTTTCTTGATCTATCAATCTGTAACTAACGCCTTATATACATCAATCAATTCCTGATCAAAATTTGTGATTTAACTGATAGATGATTGAACGTGACCGAAGCGCTTATGATTCGTGATGATACGCCCCGCTTGTCCATAATTGACTGCAGGTGATCACGCAACATCGCTTGGCCTATCTGTGCTGCAGGGGATTTGATGCGCACAGTAGTCGAATTGTAACTGTTCTGATGGTACGTCGTGTGATACCTATCTTAATATTTTAATCCCTTACTAACTATGTCAAGCAAAATACGAAAGTGGTCGGATGAATATGTACAATATGGATTCACATGTATAACGGAACGTGATGGGAGTCAGCGTCCTAATTGCATGATTTGCAATGCCAAGTTGAGTAATTCTTGTCTAGTCCCGGCAAAACTAAGGGAATAAAGAAGGGTTCGGTGAACACGCATATGAAACTGGTGGGGTTCAGTACCTCCAACAAGGTTAAGAACCACTGATCTAGTTAGTAGTTAGAGAAGTGGGATGTGAGCCAGCAAAGCTAGGGTTCAAACCCCACATCTCTCGCTGGCACTTTTTTTTCACCTTGGACAAGTCACTACACCCTCCATTGTCTCGCCTGGACAGGGAAACAACTTGTCTACCTGAATATAACACACCTTGAGCTCAGATTTGGAAAAGGGGAGCAATAAGTCTAAAATACGAATACGGGAAAAAGATCCTACTCATTTCAGAGCCACCATTAGGGGTCTGATGTTGTGAAGAACATGCATGCTGGTCTGGACCTGAACATCAGGAGTGGTGATTTTTTTTTTTTTTTTCCATGACACCATACACTGGTTGGGAAACAGTGATCTCATGTTGAAATCCATTAATGGTTTCAAGGCTCAGAAAACAATATCACAGATCCCCACCCCCCTACAGACAGACACACTCTGTGCCCTGCATCCAATCCAGGTTGGAACCTCACTCCCCCTCCTGCTTGTGCTCCTGCAGCATGGCACCTGATTGCCTGAGAGCCACCAGCAAAATGTTAACAATGCCAGCAACCAGATTCAAATGCAACAAAACTTCAAACAGATCTCGGAACGGTATGTGCAGTGGCTACGAAAGAAAAACAATCTTGTAAAGTGTCTAAACAAAGTACTGAAAATGATTCATTCTACGTGCCATTATTTAAACAAAAGTACATAATGTACCTTTATAGTAACAGTCCACCTGCCATATTAATGCCCCTCTCGTACCCGAAATACCTACCTGTTCTCCTTTCCCTCCCTGAAGGGCTGCCTTTACAAAAAATTCCTTGACCGATCCCTAGCATTCCAAGCGGGCAAATGGAACAAATACCTCTCCACTCTCATCTCTAATTCCCCCCACTATCAAACATTCAGGAAGTTAACTAAAACATACCTTTTTGACAAATTCCTCTGATTTATCTTCCCTCCTCCTCTGACCTCCCCCCAGACACCTACCGCCTCACGTAACACCGCCATTTGTAACGCTGCTGTACCGAACTTATAACAAATGTAACCACCCTGAACATATAACCTAGCTGCCAAAATTTACTTCACCGTATACTTATTGTCTAGAATGTATAGGTAACTTAACCGAATATATATCGTCTAAAATGTCAATGTAACACTAACGAAATTGTAACTTCGCTGTAAATGTACAGTCTCTTCATTTGTTAACCGCATAGAACTTCCATGGTAATGCGGTATACAAGAATAAAGTTATTATTATTATTAAAGTTATTATTAACATTAGTAATGCAGGGGCCAGACCGGTGGTATCACTATGCTTTATCATATGGGAGGCCTGGGATTGATTCCCAAACCAAACCCTCTGCTCTTTGGACCAGCCACTGGGGATGCTGTATTGGAGGCAGTAAAAACGGAACCTTGGTCATTATACAACAGTGCCAACTAGTGACCAGACTTAGGGAGAATATGTGCCAAATTCCAGAGGTAAGAGCAATCTGCAGCCCCCTTGGTCAAGCACCATCACTGTGATAGCTGGCTAAAATGGGAGATGGTTTATAAGAAAACCACAGGTAATTCTGAAGGCAGGGTTAGGGTTCTTAATGGCCTTCCCGGGGTTGATAGTCAACCTCCGACTCTGTTTAGAACCTCCATCCCATCTGAAATTTAGATCTAGCCTAAAACCACATCTTTTCCATAAGGCTTTTGATCATTTCATTTGATTGTAGGTTCAAACCCTGCGCTGCTCCCTGTGACCCCTGGACAAGTCACTTAATCCTCCACTGCCCCAGATACATTAGATAGATTGTGAGCCAAAAATCAAAAGACACCCCCCAACTAATTGCATTTCAAGTGTCAATTTGAACTATGGAGATGGGCCTTAGAGACCTAGAAATCAGGCAATTGGACTGCTGTTGGTTTATGCAGGTCAATATCTCAATCATCGGCCCAAACTCCAGTGAGCAATTTTTTATGTTTTTTTTTAAATTTTTTAAACTTTTTAAAATATATGGCTTCAGGAAAGGGAAATCATGTTTGACGAATTTACTTCAATTTTTTGAGACCGTGAAAAAACAAATTGATAGTGGAGAACCGGTAGACATAATATACTTGGACTTCCAGAAAGCGTTCGACAAGGTTCCACATGAGACATCTCAGGAAACTACAAAGCCATGGAATAGAGGGAGATATACTAAGATGGATAGGCAAATGGCTGGAGAACAGAAAGCAGAGAGTGAGCATAAATGGGAAGTTCTCAGACTGGAAGAAAGTGACTAGCGGTGTGCCCCAGGGCTTGGTTCTTGGGCCCATCTTATTTAATATTTTCATCAATGACCTAGAAGAAGGAACATCCAGTGAGATCATCAAGTTTGCAGACGACACAAAGCTATGCCGGGCAATCAGATCACAGAAGGATAGCGAGGAACTCCAGAGTGACTTGTGTCAGTTAGAGAAATGGGCGGAGAAATGGCAGATGAAGTTTAATGTAGAAAAGTGCAAAGTAATGCATTTAGGCAGAAAGAACAAGGAACATGAATATAGAATGTCAGGTGCAACTCTGGGTAAGAGTGAACAAGAAAAGGACCTGGGTGTTCTGATAGATAGGACCCTGAAACCGTCGGCACAATGCACAGCAGCGGCAAAGAAAGCAAATAGAATGTTAGGCATGATAAAGAAAGGAATCACAAATAGATCGGAGAAAGTTATAATGCCCCTTTATAGAGCGATGGTCAGACCACACTTGGAATACTGTGTTCAACACTGGTCTCCCAACCTAAAGAAGGATATAAAACTGCTGGAGAGGGTGCAGAGACGAGCAACGAAGCTAATAAAAGGTATGGAGAACTTGAAATAAGAGGAACGACTTAAGAGACTGGGGTTGTTCTCCCTTGAGAAAAGGAGACTGCGAGGGGATATGATCGAGACTTTCAAAATACTGAAAGGAATCGACAAAACAGAGCAGGAAAAAAAATTATTTACAATGCCCAATGTGACACGGACAAGAGGACATGGACTGAAGCTAAGGGGGGACAAGTCCAGGACAAATATCAGGAAGTTCTGCTTCACGCAACGAGTGGTGGACACCTGGAATGCTCTCCCAGAGGAGGTTATTGCGGAATCCACTGTTCTAGGATTTAAAAGCAAACTAGATACACATCTCCTTACAAGAGGCATAGAGGGATATGGGTGACTAAAATTACGCCAGGTGTACACCTGGCTGGGCCTCCGCGTGTGTGGATCGCCGGATTTGATGGACCGAAGGTATGATCCGGAGATGGCAGTTCTTATGTTCTTATTTAACTTCATATTCAACATTTAAATTCATTTTCTTATTCACTATTTGAATTCATTTCTTATTCAACATTGAAAGATAGTGCTTATATTTTCAAAAAGAGCACTTATCTTGCTGAATGCCGCTAGACATAAACGGCACTGCTTGGTGAAACCCGACGGAGCCTCCGTTTCACCCCCCAATAGGCTTCGTCAGGGGATGGTATTCAGCAGTACAGAATACAGTAGTGGTCTCAAACTCAAACCCTTTGCAGGGCCACATTTTGGATTTGTCGATACTTGGATGGCCTCAGAAAAAAATAGTTAATGTCTTATTAAAGAAATGACAATTTTGCATGAGGTAAATTTTTCCTTTTGGCTAAGTCTTAATAATAATATTGTCATTTATAGCTAAAGAGACATATGATCAAGAAACTGTTTTATTTTACTTTTGTGATTAGGATAAACATACCGAGGGCCTCAAAATACTACCTGGCGGGTCACAAGTGGCCCCCGGGCCGCGGGTTTGAGACCACTGGAATACAGCTTGCTATCACGCTCAGAATGTTTTTCCAAAAGGCTTTTGATAATTTCATTTGATTGTAGGTTCAAACCCTGCGCTGCTCCCTGTGACCCTCGGACAAGTCACTTAATCCTCCACTGCCCCAGATACATTAGACAGATTGTGAGCCCCCGGGACAGATATGTAAACCCCTTTGAGTGTGGCTGTAACTACAAAAAGGCAGTATACAAGTCTCAATCCCTTTCCCCTCTCGATTATTTGAGATACAATCACTGTTTTTAAACAAAAAGTATTACAGTGGTTTAAAATAATAAAACAATATTCAGAATAAAACAATTTATGGTAAACGTAGCAAATATATGAGGGCTGTTCAAAAAGTGTCAGACCTTAATTTTTCTTGCGTAAAGAAATAAAGCTAGGGAGGCATGGTTTGGTGCACATATGTAGGCCATAATGCGCATGCTTGAATTTTTTCCCGCCTATAGAAGATGTCAGTCGCCGGCAGACCACCGATGTGTGTGTTTTCTGTGTATGCGTGTGCCTGTGTGTTTTCTATGTATGCGTATGCATATGCGTGTGTGTGTTTTCTATGTATGCGTATGCATATGCGTGTGTGTGTTTTCTATGTATGCTGTTTTCCATGTATGCGCGCGTGTGTGTGTTTTCCATGTATGCGCGTGTGTGTGTGTTTTCCATGTATGCGCGGGTGTGTGTGTTTTCCATGTATGCGTGTGTGTTTTCTATGTATGCGTTTGTGTGTTGTTTTTCTCCTATTTTTCCCTCTCCTTTATCCTGACCTACTGATATAATGCGCTTCTTTCTTTCAGATTTTACTATGTAAACTGCCTTATATGATCACTTGTAATCATTAGCAATAAGAATAAACTTCCACAGCTGTCCCCTGAAGGAAAAGGGATTTGATCATAGCGGAGACCTGATTCTGGTCCTCTTGAAAGAGAGAGCTAAAAAGAGCTAACCTGCTGCCAAAAAGACAGTCCCTGTTGGGGAAGGGAGATCCAAGCACTGAATAATATAAAACCAAAAAGCTAGAGAGAGCGTCAAAGGAGCTGGAGCACAGAGACTCCGCTGCCACAAACAAGAGAAGGGAGAGATGAAACCATGGGTTGGCCTCTTGCCCAAACCCATATATGTACCAGCTAATGAAGGAAACAAAGGTTACAGAGTAGCACTAAGGAGGATAAAGATGCCATGAGAAAAAAAAAAATAATAATAAAGAGTTTACAGCTGGCCAGTCTGCAAAGGAATGACACTTCTCAGCTACGAGGGTAAGTCAAAAAGTGAAAGCAAAATACATTTAATAGCAGGAACCGTAAGCAATTGAACAGACCACTTTTCCACTTAGTCCCCCATGCATGACGACACAGTTGTTGTATCGTTCAATTAGCTTCTGCATTCCTGCAGAGAAGTTTTTTGGCTGCTCCCGAAGCTAGGTGAGCACTGCTTCATTTACGACGTCATGCTTTGTATTTTGCTCTCCTGGTCGCCGTGATGCATCCATGTCTCGTTGCCGGTGACAATTCTCTCCAGAACACTTGGATCTTCTTAAGAACATGAGAATAGCCTTACTGGGGCAGACCAATGGGTCATCAAGCCCAATAGCCCATTCTCACGGTGGCCAATCAAGTTTCAAGTTTCAAGTTTATTAACTTTTTAATATACCGACCATCACCAAGTATCTGGCTGGGTCACAATAAAATTTATACAGAGGAAAAAAGAAGAAGAAAAAAATTTAAAATATAAAATGTAGTGGGTGAACATTAAAGACATAACTTGACTAACATGAAAGTGAGGATATGAGGGAAAGGGGGGGGGAAGTTACATATTTTGGATAAGAGACGGAAATAGTGGGGATGGGGAAAAACATATTGGGTAGGATCGCTTTTATTAAAACGGTTGGTTAAATAAGTTGGAACCAATCAGATGAAGAAGAGAAAAGATAAGGAAAAGGGTGAAATAGAGAGGAAAAAGGTAGGAAGAGATCGAAAGATTAGGGGAAGAAAAGAAAGAATTTAGAAGAGAGAAAAAAAAAAAGAAAAAGGGAAGAAGAAAAAGGTGGAACTAAGAACAGACAAAAGCATCTCGAAATAAAAATGTCTTCAAATTGGTCTTGAAATTATCTAGATGTTGTTCTTCTCTAAGTTGTTGTGGTAAAGCATTCCATAGCGTTGGGGCGACAACTGTAAAGTTTGTTTTCCGGGTATAATAGAATTCTTTGATACACTAGTACCTGGCCAAAACCCAAGGAGGAGCAACATTCCATGCTACCAATCCAGGGCAAGCAGTGGCTTTCCCCGTGTCTTTCTCAATAACAGACTATGGACTTTTCCTCCAGGAACTTGTCCAAACCTTTCTTAAAACCAGCTACGCTATCCGCTCTCACCACAACCTCTGGCAACGCGTTCCAGAACTTAACTATTCTCCGAGTGAAAAGAAATTTCCTCATATTGGTTTTAAAAGTATTTTCATGCAACTTCATCGAGTGTCCTCTAGTCTTTGTAATGTTTGACGGAGCGAAAAATCGATCCACTTGTACCCGTTCTACTCCACTCAGGATTTTGTAGACTTCAATCATATCTCCCCTCAGCCGTCTCTTTTCCAAGCTGAAGAGCCCTAATTGTCTCAGGAACTGGGTTGTAGCCTCCAAACGCTGTTGCTTGTGCAGATCAGTAAGCTGTTTGGGAATCCATCGTGCGCAGATTTTCCTGTACAGTACTCCCCCAATATTCACGTAGGTTCCATTCCGGGAACCCCCGCGAATGTTGAAAAACCGCGAATATGGTTTTTAGTGGGTGACAGGAGAGGGCAGCCAGAGAGGCAGGAGAGAGCAGCCAGAGCACCGGCGAGTGAAGGAAATCACTCGTGGTATGCTCCGATCGCCTCTTCCTGCACTAAAGTCGGGCCTCGCCAATCAGGAGCTGCGGGTCAAAGCGGCTCCTGACTGGCGAGACTCGACTTTAGTGCAGGAAGAGGTGGTCGGAGCATACCACGAGTGATTTCCTTCACTCGCTGGCGCTCCGGCTGCCCTCTCCTGTCTCTCCAGCTGCCCTCTCTTGCCCGGTCATTTGCAGTCGGAAAATACCGCAAATGGTCGGGACCGTGAATCACTGACCACGAATTTGCGGGGGAGCTGTATCCCAAGTCATTATGTATTATGGCAAATGCAGAACTATAGCCGATATCCAAATTTTCAGCCAACTGAGACACTGTTATCCATCGGTCTTCTCTAATCAAGGCATCTGCCCTGCCAATAGGCCCTTCTGTGCATGATGTTGATGGGCGACCAGAATGACCTTCATCAGTTACACCTGTTCTTCCCGCTTTAAACATTTTTTTTTTTTTAACAATTTTTATTGATAATGCATAAACCTTTTGATGATTCATGGGGCTATGTTCATACTGAATCAACATCCAATGGTGAATTTGCACAGGTTTCACATCCTCTGCCCAAAGAAAGCGCACTATTGCACATTCGATGGTGCCATCTTGCAATGGAGTGTCCATGTTTCCGAGCTTGTGGCTGCCACACGGCTAAAGGCTGAGCGCTGCACTGTGCATGGAAGAACAATCCAACAGGCAAATGTGTTGCATTTCGCTAGTGCTGTTCCAATTATCATTTAATTTAACAATTGCCTTTAATATTTGACTCGTCCTCGTATTTCTATGATGAATCTATTTGATTCTTTTTGCTACTATGTTACCTGGTTTTTATGGACTATGAGAGCCCATTCAATGAGAATCTGTATTTTGAAAGCCAAAACAGTCTCCAGTCTTTCTAATTTATTGTTCCTAATTACTATTCCACCTAATATATTAAGCTCACTAGTGGGGACCCTTTCCTAGTCTGCGCCATGAGAGGGAACATTGGGAGAGTTAAAGTAAATTATCAGCCATAGACCTTACTGTAATTGTTATATATCTGCCTCGGGGGTAACCCTCATCCCCACTATATTAAAGATCTGCTATATGAAGATGGGATAAGAGGCTCTACAAGAAAACAAAAAAATGTGAGCAGAAGACCTGTAGCAAACTTTATAGTGAGAGATCTGAAAACTGCTTTTGAACCCTCCAGCTTTTTTTTGGGGGGAGGGGGTATGTAAAGACTAGAGAAGACAATGGTCTGCTAAGAAACTGTCCCACAAGTGACAGCCTCCATAAGTCGTTTGCAATTTGGTACTTTTGTACAGGGGACCGCCTTTGCCAATGTACTAGGTTTGTGGAAGTTTGGGGAGGGAGGTTTGCTATCTGTGAAGATTAAGAAATAGAGAATGACACGGTGACAAAATTCATCACTGTTCCCGTCCCCACGGATAACCGCGGGAAACCATCTTCATGTCATTCTTTAAGGAAAGAGGGAAGAATCAGAGTATGAATGGCCACAACCACTGACCCGCAAGCTTTGCTTTGAAGAATGCTGGTGTAGAAGGACTGAGGTTGAAACAGACACTACAGAATGACAGTCTCTGGTATCCAGAGCAGATATTGTGATGTCATAATGCCTCATTCCACCAGTGCCTAAGAGCCAATCACATCAGTGATGTCACAATGGCTTCATTATCCTTGGCTCCCATAAGAATCAAAGTATGAATGGCCACAACCACTGACCCACAAGCTTTGCTTTGAATAATGCTAGTGTAGAAGGACAGAGGATGAAATAGACACTAGAAAATGACATGGGTTTATTTCCCGCGGTTATCCGCGGGAATAGGGACAGTGATGAATTTTGTCACCGTGTCATTCTCTATTAAGAAATAAACAGATGAGCCTCAAAAGAGGTCAGATGGTCACTTATATAGCGCTGAAAGGCATACGCAGCACTGTACATTTTGACATTTTGTAGACAGTCCCTGGTCCGAAGGGCTTACAATCTAATTTGGAGAAACAGACATGACATATAGGGTTGGGGAGAGTAGTTAGGAGTTGAAAGCACTCTTGAAGAGGTGGGCTTTTAACTTGAATGAACTTTAATGGAATGGGGTGGAAGAAAAAAAAAGCATTCCAATAGCTGTTCTCATCTTGTAACAAATGAAATATTACCAAGAAACTAGAGGAGCGGTTCCTTCACAGGTGCTGTCCCAAGTCCACGGATAGCAAATTAGTAAGAACACATCCAGTGCCCCTAACCTCCACTCTCCAAATGCAGTCAGATTAAGAATCATAATTTTAAAAAATCTGGGATTTCTTTTTATACTAACCTTTCTTTGATGTTCCTATTGTGAGCAATCGGATTTCATGGCATGCAACGCATGTAACCAAATCTCTCGACAATTATGAAAAATAAGACTAATAAATACGGGAGACAGTAAAAACTCCAATTTGATGTGTTGTGGCTTGAAGATGTTTTTCATTGCATTTTTCCACAGTGATCTCATGGGCTGGAGCCCCACAAAGAGGTACGCCCAAGCAGCAGGTACTTTATTGTATATAAATACAGCAAACACATACACAATTAAAGAAAACAGGATGGGTAAATATTTAAATGAATTAAAGTTGGCTTCTTTCTCGTGTGTCCTCCCTTTCTCTTGAAGAGCTGTTTGCCCTCTTTTACCACTGCTGTTTTTCTTCAGCCTCTGCTGAACGAGAAGGACAGGAGGACGAGGATTATAGCAACAAGGCTTTACCCTTTCATGATTTCTGGTACTGAAACCTGCAGGCGGAAGCAGTTATCAGAGTGCTCCCACCTATTTGCTCCTTCAATGAATTATCTTTTCTTTTCTTTTTATTTTTTTCTTCAGATAGTTGAATGAGTTTGTGGAGCTGTTTGCCAAAAACAATCAACTCTGGGGAACTGACATATAATAAAAAAAAAAAAGAAGGGTGTGCCACTATGGCAAGGCCCCGTATCCATGGCAACCACCACCTTTTTGCATGAGCCCAGGTGAAACCAAAGCTTTGCGGACAGCTTATGACATCCACTGCAAATCCCCAGCCCCCAGAGCTGCTAATTAAACACACAAAATACATACTTACTCACAATATTCAACAATGATACACTGCACGTTCTAGACAGTAGAGCATACTCCTCCCCAACACACAATATCACCCTAAGTCCCAGTGCTCAAACATTTGTACAACACAGTCCAGGCACAGCCAAAGTCATTCACTTTACAGGCAAAAGACACACAACCCACAGCAAAGTCCAGTACAACAGAGAGAAGGAACAATCTTACAGTGATATGCTGTAACTATAATTCTGAGTTTGTTTGCCCCCAGGAAAGGCCTCACCACAATGGCATCATTGGGCAGAGAATTATCTAAATTGAATCTACAAACATACATTTATGCTGATGACATTATTATTATCGTACCTATTTTTTCATTATCCCCTGATGTAACATCTATATTAAATCTCGTGGAAAAATGAGCTAAAGATTTTAAACTTAGATTGAACTCAGAAAAAAACAATAGTTTTTCTGGCAAGTCCAGAGGTTAGAGAAACTAGGCCTCTTCTCCCTTGAAAAAAGGAGGCTGAGAGGGGACATGATCGAAACATTCAAGATAATGAAGGGAATAGACTTAGTAGATAGACAGGTTGTCCACCCTCTCCAAGGTAGAGAGAACGAGAGGGCACCCTCTAAAGTTAAAAGGGGATAGATTTCGTACAAACGTAAGGAAGTTCTTCTTCACCCAGAGAGTGGTAGAAAAATGGAATGCTCTTCCGGAGGCTGTTATAGGGGAAAACACCCTTCAGGGATTCAAGACAAAGTTAGAGAAGTTCCTACTGAACCGTAACGTACACAGGTAGGGCTGGTCTCAGTTAGGGCACTTGTCTTTGATCTAAGGGCTGCTGCGAGAGCAGACTGCTGGGTGCAATGGACCACTGGTCTGACCCAGCAGCGGCAATTCTTATGTTCTTATTAAACAAAAACAAAATTATGGAGACTTCTTTAATGCTGAATGGGAGGAACTTCATCATTAACCCTACAATCAAAATCTTAGGAATTACTCTAAATCAATCCCTAATCTTTGAAGCTCACACTGATATTCTTGTAAGGAAATGCTATTACACTCTATGGAAATTACATTTGCTGAAGACATATTTTGATTTCTCATCTTTCAGATTGTTGGTCCAATCTCTTATACTGAGAACTTTGGATTACTGTAATATCAACATATTTGAGATCTTATAAGAAAACCATCAGGAGATTGAGAATCATTCAAAATACAGCAGTACGTCTGATATTTGGTCTGAAAAAAATGTGAAAATATTACTTACTCCATATTACAAAAAATTACATTGGCTGCCAGTTGAGGCTAGAATCATATTTACAGGCCAAAGACACCTATAAGTAGTATCACACAAGCCACAGCAAAGTCCAGTACAACAGAGAGAAGGAACAACCTTACAATGATTATGCCCTCAGGTAAGGCCTCACCACAATGACTTGACTAAAGTAGGTTGTGGGAGGATAGAAAATCCCTGGGAAGTTGAAAAAGAAGGACCATGATGCTAGTTGTAGGCCAGTTGTCTCCTGCTGAATATTAGTGCTTAGCTGGCCAAACACTATTTAACTGGCCTGGAGCCATTCCTGGCCAGTTAAATAGCGCTGGATATTGGGGGAATGATGTACCTTGGCATTTATACACTTATCTTTGTATAAGTTCTTTTTTTTCTATTATTATTCTTTATTGATTTTTAATCAAAAATAGTGTCATACAAATGAAAGAACAAAAGATATTCCACATATTCCACTGTTATCTATACAGATAATATCATTCAATATAATATCATTCAGATAAATATCATTCAATAATTTCATTTTCCTGCATATAATAATATAAGCACCAAGTTCTGATTTTACAAAACATGTCTAAAACTGAAGAACATGTAAATGGAAAGAGGGTGTGGCCTGTGCATGTTTGGCGGGACTAGGCTGGGCCTAAAAATGAAAGTTTATTCTCTGTTTCAGAAGGTATGTGGTCAAACTGATGAGTTGCTAACAAAAGGTATGGGTAGGGTTTTATAATTGGGGAATGCTTATTTATGAATGCCGTAAGCTTTTTTTTTTTTTTTTTTGGTATATTTTATACATGGGGGGGGGGGGGGAGGGGGCGGACGGTTTTCCTTGAAACAGCCTGCTGGCGAAACATGTCAGAAGAAGAAGTTCCCCCACCGGCATTTAAGTTAACTGAATATTAATGAAAGAGTGATATAAGTATAACTAAGTGAAAATTTGCAAGTTAAATTAAGAGTTGGAAGACCAATGAAGATGGTAGTGCACGTCTCTATCCGGTGAATTTTTGAAAATGTCATTCCCGGGCTACACTGCTGAGGTCTAACAACTATATAACCTATTTCTTAACGTAGGAGTGCAACACAGTTGGGACATTATAAGAAATTCAAGGAGGTTTGGGACCCATTGACAAAATTTTGTAAAGATTGATTTGTAATAGTTTTGCCCGTTGATTATACACATCCAGGAAGGGTGGGAGGGAGGGGGGATGTGTATTTAATTAATTAATTATTTGTTGTAATTTTGTTTACCTTGATCGTTTGTATTGCTCTTCATTGTTTTTATACTGTATGAAAGGGTGGGTGGGGAGGGATATGTACTTATTATATCATTTGATGGAATTAAGTGCTGTCTATATTGTTAACTGTTGATAATATGATGCACTTTGTGTTGGTTTATAAAATGAATAAAGATTTAAAAAAAAAAAAAAAATAGTGGTTGATCCTAATGGAAATGTTTTCATTGTGCACCACTATTATAAGTTTGAGAAATTAAAGTGAGCCATTGTTTTTTTAGTATTCTATAACCTGCATGTATTAACTGCTCGACATGCCCTGATCCCCACCCCCTTGCCCCTCCCACAGCCATATCTCCCGTGGCGTTGCACACTCTGGAATTTGAACTTGCACCTTACAGAATACGGACTAAGCGTAGTTAACACATGTAACTGCCAATTTCCACCAATAACCACCCGTTATTGCCATCAATTGGTTATTCAGGTTAATTAGCATCTAATTAGAAACATAGAACATAGAAACATAGAAAGATGACGGCAGAAAAGGGCTACAGCCCATCAAGTCTGCCCACTCTTCTGACCCGCCCCATCAAGTGTGAGTGCTAATGACCCAGTTCCTTAGCTCGACCCCCGTAGGGATCCCACGTGGATGTCCCATTTATTCTTAAAGTCGAGCACGCTGGTGGCCTTGACCACCTGCACCGGAAGTTTGTTCCAGTGATCTACTACCCTTTCTGTGAAGAAATACTTCCTGGTGTCACCATTAAATTTCCCTCCTCTGAGTTTGAGCGGGTGCCCCCTTGTGACCGAGGGTCCCCTGGGGAAGAATATATCGCTTTCCGCCTCGACACGACCTGTGATGTACTTAAATGGCTCAATCATGTCTCCCCTTTCTCTACGCTCCTCAAGAGTGTAGAGCTGTAGTTTGCCTAGTCTTTCTTCGTATGAGAGACTCTTGAGTCCGGAGACCATTCTAGTGGCCATTTGCTGGACCGATTCAGCTCGAAGCACATCTTTCTGGTAGTGTGGTCTCCAAAATTGCACACAGTATTCCAGGTGAGGTCTCACCATGGTTCTGTATAGCGGCATTATGACTTCAGGTTTGCGGCTATTTAGTTATGCACATGGCTGATCTCATTCTATAAAGTGGTGTGTGCAACTTTTGTGCACCAGCTGGCAATTTGGGTGTGCCATTTTATAAAATTAGAGGGCGTGGAGGCGTGGCCTAGTGGTTAGAGCTGCCGCCTCAGCACCCCCGAGCTTGTGAGTTTGATCCCAGCCTGTGGCTCTGGGCAAGTCACTTAACACGGCATTGCACAGCTAAGAGTGTGAATCTGCCAGGATAAATAGGGAAAATGCTTAAAAAGAGTACCCGATTACTATTCAGTGTTTGTAAACCACTTTGGGTGAATCTCTTCATGAAAAGGCAGTTAATAAATCCCAATAAATAAATATTGTAAGTGACCATGTCTGTATTCCAGACAGTATCCCAGTGTAAACACCATAAATATGTGTCTGGAATTTGGATCCCTATAACTAGGATGTCTTTTTGCCCTAGTTATACTGTAAGGACTAAATTCTATATATGGCGCCCCCCCAAAAAATAATCAAGAGCACTATTCTATAAGCTGCACTTATAATTAGACAGTTTACAAAATAGCGCTTCTGCCCGGGAACCATAAGTAAATTTAGGCGCAGCCGTTTGCATCGACAAAAGCACGGTGCCAATGCGTGTGCTTAAAGTGCAAACAATTATTATTGAACAATAAACGAACAGTGGTGGTGTTCAATATAATACAGAAAGACTCCCAACCCAAACCCCTTCCCTTCCCATTAAGCGAAACAATTATTATTGATGATACAAGAACAAGAATAACAGCGTAAGCAAAAAGGTACAGTCATGGCGGCACTTGAATCGCAGCAAAAAACAGCATCTGTGTACCTGGTACATCAATGGCACATCAATCTCCTGCCCTCAAACACACATTATCTCATCCCAGTGAGCCCTGAATGGTCAGTCTAATCCTGGTCTTCCTAAGCCCTAGTCCAATGCTTTCCAAGGACTCTCGCAATAATAACTTTCAGATGGGGAAGTGGAAAATCATATGAAAATACAAGGCTGCAAGGTTCAGAATACAGAATGCTGGAAGTAAAAACGGCAGGACACAGAAAATGTACTATGGCTGACCTAGGTCAGGTGGCAGCATTAACACACATATTGTAAAAAAAAAAAAAGAATAAAGAAGAAATATTTTGTTACACCAGCCGTTTCTTGCCCATCACACTGAGCATTTGAATTCATGACCTACACTGAGACCCTTCCGGCCCTTCGGTGAAAAAGTGAAATGCAGCAAGATATTGTTCTCTAGTGAGGGAAATGCTAGCAAACCTATAGACAGTTTGAAGAAAGGGGAAATAAGATATCAGAAAGGTAGAAAGAGCGGGAGACACAGGTCTTAGAGAGAGAGAGAGGGACAGACAAACAGAGAGAGAGAGGTGAGAAAGAGGAGAGAAGAGAGGTGAGAAACAGGAGAGAGAGACATACAGCGAGAGAGAGAGAGGTGAGAAAGAGAGAGAGAGACATACAGCGAGAGAAGAGAGAGAGAGAGGTGAGAAAGAGGAGAGCGAGAGAGAGAGAGAGAGAGACATACAGTGAGAGAAGAGAGAGAGAGAGAGAGAGATAGAGGTGAGAAAGAAGAGAGAGAAAGAAGTCTTTTAGAACAGTTAAGGAGAAAGGGTGAGCAAAAGGTTCCCACCTTCCGATAAATGTGCGTCACATGCTAACATGGTTCTAGAATGGTATAAAGAAGGATGAACTCATCCCACATGATGGAAGAGGTTCCAGCAGGTATAGGAATTGCTCTGGAGTAAATTGTAAATTGTTAAAACATTGACACCTTCACAGTTCACCCCTGCATGTGACCTGTCAGACTTAGATAAGGGTCCACCGAGGCTGGGGCAATCTTTTGATTTTATCCAGGGTGAGTGGGGAACGGTGTTGGATATGTTAAAAACAACATTTCATAATATTGGTTATATATCATTGTATTGTTATGTTTTCAATAAAATAAAATAATGTTTAAACAAATGTATTTATTTCAAGCTCTGCTGAGCTTGGAAGAGGTGTGCCGGGAAGGCCAGCCCTTTCTGGCATCGACCTCTCTTACTCATTAAAATATACATATATTTTTAAAAAAAAAAAATTTAATGCCCATCATAATTCATCTGTCTCAAAAGATAATCAATAGAGTCCATAATGAAAAGTTGAGCTATATTTTATTATAGATAGCAGCAAAATGTATAGAGCAGCAGGGGCAAAATTGTGTTCCTTTTTAAACCAGTTTTGTCCCAGGGCATTTAGATTAAAGATAGAAATGGAGAAACATGGGGACGAGTTCTGAAACTGGTGCCGGTATCAGCTGGCATCTCCAAAACTGGTACCAGTCATGTGTCAATCATGTACCGCTGAAGAATCATGGCCATATGTACAGTAGACTCCAGAAATGTAGGCCAGGGTTTTACATAGACCATCAAGAGAAACTAGAAACTTCTACTTATTTGCGTATCCAAAAATTAATGGGTGCCGATATAAGACCTTCTTAGATAGGACCCTAGCATTTCAAGCTGGTAGGCAACAATCTTGGTTAGGTAAATGTATTCAGCAAGCTATGTTATCTTATTGCAGTTTTTGGAAATTAATTAAGACCACTTTGTTCGATAAGTTTATTACTTAGTGAGTTTTATTATTGAAATTCTATTTTACAAATATTTGCATTTTTTACTGTATTATTGTATTTCGCTGATTGTCCAGCTCTTTTGGTTATGGTGGTATAAAAGAATAAAGTTATTATTACTGGAGCCTACTTTACACAAAAATTGCATCCACAGGGGCTCCTACTGGCACCTATGGTCACATCTGACGCAAGCCATACTCACTTTGACCATAGGGACATCAGCAGCTTGTTCTGTAGTAACCTACATTTTTTTTAAAAAAGTAGTTTTTAATTGGTTTTAAGAACATAAGAATAGCCTTACTGGGTCAGACCAATGGTCCATCAAGCGCAGCTGCCCATCCTCACGGTGGCCAATCCTGATCACCAGTACCTGGCCAAATCCCGGAGTAGCAACATTCCATGCTACTGATCCAGGGCAAGCAGAGGCTTCCCCCATGTCTTAATAACAGACTATGGCCTTTTCCTCCAGGAATTTGTCCAAACCTTTCTTAAAACCTGCTACAACCACAACCTCTGGCAACGCATTTCAGAGCTTAACTATTCTCTGAGTGAAAAAATTTCCTCCTATTGGTTTTAAAAGTATTTCCTTGTAACTTCATCAAGTGTTCCCCTAGTCTTTGTAATTGTTGACGGAGTGAAAAATCGATCCATTTGTACCCGTTCTACTCCACTCAGGATTTTGTAGACTTCAATCATATCTCCCCTCAGATGTCTCTTTTTTAAACAACATGGTCAATTACCGCGTTGTTTATCGGCATACATCGCTCTCTGTTTAAATTGGGCAGGCGTGAGCAAGTGACAGAATACTTTATAAGGTTGTATTGGCTGAAAGTAAAGCTACTGGTAAATGTTTTCATGTTCCTACAGAAGTTGCTCCCAAACACCTGGCCCAGAGCATCACGCCACGTGAGTCGTCTCGATTGCTTCGGTCACTTGATCAATGTGATCTGCCTGTTCCATCTGTGCCGGACTTATGGCTTTCATCATCTAGGAATAGTGTTTTCCATTGTAATGGTCCCAGCGAATGGAACAACCTTCCAGAGTATATTCAACAACAGCAAAATTTACAGAACTTTAAGAAAGTACTGAAAAGACACTTGTTCTGTAAGATGAAATATAGGGTCTGCGGTTGGCTGAGGGAGAAGGAGTGATGACTGTTGAATGCAGAATGCTGGTCACAGATGTATTCCATGGTCTGGTCTGTTTTATTGGCTATAATGATGTTCGTCATTGAGGCGACTTATATGTTACATATAATTTTATATTCTGATGTATTTTAGGGTGGCCAGTTTTCTTGGCTATAATGATGTTCGTCGTTGAAGCAATATATATGCTTCATGTAATTCTATTTTCTGTATGTAAGTGTGAAATTTGTTTTATGGTGTGTTTATGTTGATGTGATTTGCACGTTAAATAGAACATGGAGCATAGAAACTAGAGAATGATACGGTGACAAAATTCATCACCGTTCCTGTCCCCATGGATAACCGCGGGAAATAATCCCATGTCATTTTCTAGTGTCTATTTCAACCTCGGTCCTTTTACACAGCATTCATCAAAGCAAAGCTTGCGGGTCAGTGGTTGTGCCCAATTATACTTTGATTCTATCCTCTCTCCTTAAAGAATGACATGAAGATGGTTTCCCGCGGGGACGGGAACGGTGATCAATTTTGTCACCATGTCATTCTCTAATAGAAACATGACAGCAGATAAAGGCCGTCTAGTCTGTCCATCCACAGTAACCATTTAAATGGTCAAAATTATTTTATAGCTACTAAGAAAAAATATTAAGTGTTACGTTAGATTGTTCGTTATCATTTAATGATCATACCGACTTATTGATTAAAAAATGTTCCCCAATTCTATGGACGCTTCATACCATCAAAAAATATTTTGATTCAAACACTTTTAGTATACTGGTTTAGTCATCAATTCTGTCTACTCTGGACTACTGTAATATTGTTTAACTAGGTTCTTATAAAAAACCTCTTAGCAGGCTTAGAACAGTACAGAATCCAGCAGTCCGCCTGATTTTTGGCCTTTAAAAATATGATCACGTAAGTCCTTACTATTTAAAGCTCCATTGGTTGCCATTCGAGGTCAGAGTTTTGTTCAAATTTGGTTGTATTTGTTTTAAAGTTTTATTTGGACTGATCTCAACCTACCTCTCTTCCCACTTTGAATTCTATCATTCAGACAAGAGTACACGAAGAATCTGCTGGTTTATGTTTCCATCAGTAAAAGTACGTCGTAATAAGAGATTCATAGGAAAAAACCTTGGCATTTCAGGCTAGTGTAATGAAGTCCAGAGGAGGGCGACGAAAATGATAGGAGGCTTGCGCCAGAAGACGTATGAGGAGAGACTGGAAGCCCTGAATATGTATACCCTAGAGGAAAGGAGAGACAGGGGAGATATGATTCAGACGTTCAAATACTTGAAGGGTATTAACGTAGAACAAAATCTTTTCCAGAGAAAGGAAAATGGTAAAACCAGAGGACATAATTTGAGGTTGAGGGGTGGTAGATTCAGGGGCAATATTAGGAAATTCTACTTTACGGAGAGGGTAGTGGATGCCTGGAATGCGCTCCCGAGAGAGGTGGTGGAGAGTAAAACTGTGACTGAGTTCAAAGAAGCGTGGGATGAACACAGAAGATTTAGAATCAGAAAATAATATTAAATATTGAACTAGGCCAGTACTGGGCAGACTTGCACGGTCTGTGTTTGTGTAAGGCCGTTTGGTGGAGGTTGGGCTGGGGAGGGCTTCAATGGCTGGGAGGGTGTAGATGGGCTGGAGTAAGTCTTAACAGAGATTTCGGCAGTTGGAACCCAAGCACAGTACCGGGTAAAGCTTTGGATTCTTGCCCAGAAATAGCTAAGAAGAAGAAAAAAAAAAAAAATTTAAATTGAATCAGGTTGGGCAGACTGGATGGACCATTCGGGTCTTTATCTGCCGTCATCTACTAAGTCATGTTGGAATGTTCTTATTCCCCAAACTCAATCTTATCTATTCCGAAAAACTCTTAAAAAAACTTATTTGTTTGAAAAATATTTGACTTAACTGCAATTTGTATTTTTGGAGAAACATTTGATATTGGTATTGTAATTCGCTGCTTGTCCAGTCTTTTCTTATTGTAAACCGCCTCGAACTGACGGTTTGGCAGTATACAAGAATAAGATTATTATTTCTCTCTCTGAGAGATCCCAGGTGCCTATCCCAGGCCCTCTCAAATGTAATGCCTTATTTTGTATGTAAATGTGTAACTCGCCTTGGATAAGGGCGGGGGATAAACAAACAAACTACTCAGCCAATTAAGTAAGGCGGTGGTAGGACGCCAACTGCAGCTTAACTTTCAGTGTCCCTACACGAATCAGGGCCATGATGCTAATAGCACCAGGAAGTGATTGTTAGCGCTCAATTAGTTGCTCTAATTGCCTCATAACTCTAATCGATTGCACAAGTAAACTGGCCACTGGGAAATTTTTGAGTGAGAAATGTAATGCGATTGGTAGGACATTTTTTTGAAAGCCAGGATAAAAAGGTGCTGGTGTGTACTGCCTGAAAAAAACCCCTAGAAACATAGAAAGATGACGGCAGAAAAGGGCTATAGCCCATCAAGTCTGCCCACTCCACTGTCCCACCCCATTAAGTCAGAGTGCTGCTCGACCCACGTAGAGATCCCACGTGGATGTCCCATTTAGTCTTAAAGTCGAGCACGCTAGTGGCCTTGATCACCTGCATCGGTAGTTTGTTCCAGTGATCCACCACCCTTTCTGTAAAGAAATACTTCCTGGTGTCACCACCAAATCTCCCTCCTCTGAGTTTGAGCGGGTGCCCCCTTGTGACTGAAGGTCCCTTAGGAAAGAATATGTCATTTTCCACCTCGACACGACCCGTGATGTACTTAAATGTCTCAATCATATCACCCCTCTCCCTGCGCTCCTCTAGAGAGTAGAGCTGCAACTTGCCCAGTCTTTCCTCGTATGAGAGACCCTTGAGCCCGGAGACCATCCTGGTGGCCATTCGCTGGACTGACTCAGCTCGAAGTACATCTTTACGGTAATGTGGCCTCCAGAATTGCACACAGTACTCCAGATGCTTCCACACATATACTGCAGGTAGTTTTTAAAACGTTCTCCCCCTTATTCTAGAACCTAAATTTATATACAGAAACAAACAAACAAAAAAAAAAAAGCAGAGATAACCAAAGATGCAAAGTTGGCAACTAAACTTTAATCAAACTTCAACATACACATCAGATTGAAACAGAAACCTGACACAGGACGTGTTTTGGCAAATCTTTCTGCATCAGGGGTTCAACTTGATGTTTAAAAATTACATTATAACAACATGGCAATAAAACCACAGTTATAAATATACATAGGGTTGCTAAATGGACAAGGATTACTGAAAAGATATAAATAAGAAGTAAATAAAAATACTAAAATGTAAGAGTCACTTAACATTGAGAAACAAAAGGAAAACATATTTACATATGTACTTCATTAAATTGATATGTAAATAGCATACAAGTGTCAAGTTTATTTAAGCTTGATATATCGTTTAACATTCCTTCGTGGTTTACATAATACAAAGATAAACATAAATTAATAACAGCGGGGTCTGACATATAGAGTTAAAATATAAAACAAACCATAAGGGACACTTTACAGGATAGGTATATTTACATTGTTAAAAAAAAAAAATTTGATGGAGGAGGAAAAAATAAAAGGGTATGTTGCATAACTAAAATCAGGCTTCAATTCTAAACCTTATACGCATCTCTGAAAAGAAATGTATGATTTGAATTTAATGTATGATTTGAATTTAGCAGTATTGGTTTCTTGCCTCATGTTTAATGGGAGTAAGTTCCACAACATAGGAGCTACCACTAAGAAGATTGTTTCATGGGTCATATCGCACACTAACTATCAAATAGTAGGACTTGGAAGAAGATATTGATGAGATGATTGAAGTGCTCTAGGACAGTGTTCTTCAACCACCGGTCCACGGTGCAATCGATGCGGCATTTTCTTCGAGCCAGCTCCCTCTTCCTAACTGATTCAGTGCACAAAGCCACGGGCAGTGGCTCCTACGGGGCATCCTGCGCCTGAACCGGAAGCCTTCTATTTGAAGTTGCAACATCAGAGGGAAGGCTTCCAGATGAGGCACGAGACGTGCAAGGTGTAATTAGTACTATTATGGAGGCAGGGTCTGGGGTGGATATTGGATAAAGATGGGCAGAGTCTGGCCCACGACTTAGCCCAGTGTTCTTCAACCGCCGGTCCATGGACCGATGCCGGTCCATAGAATAATTCTTTTATTTCTGCCGGTCCATAGGTGTAAAAAGGTTGAAAAACACTGCTCTAGGAGTTGTATATGGAACTAACAGACTGTCAATGAACGTGGGTGAGGGTATGGTTTTTACCTTAAAGGTGAGAAAAAGTAATTTGAAGGTAATCCGGTAGGATATAGGCAACCAGTGGAGTTTTTTTATTTCTAGAAGAGGGGTGGCGTGCTCATATTTTTTTTGCATTACAGCTCATTTTTATTGCTGTGTTCTCAATTATCTGAAGCATTCCGAAGCCTTTTTGTATATTTCCCTAGTAAAGAGAATTACAATAATCCAAATGAGAAATGACCAGCGAATGAATCAAGAATGTTTAAAGAGATTTTGAGTCCGGAAGTGATGAAAGGAAACAAATCATTTTAAGTTTAAAGAAACATTTCCTAACTACTGAACTGATTTGTGTGTTAAATGATAGTTTATCATCAAGAACTACCCCTAAAAGTTTTATAGTAGATTCAAATTGAATTGGTGTTGACATATGTCAGATTGGAGCTACTAGGGTTTCATTTTCTCTGGTAGGAAATAATAGAGATTTGAATTTACTGATATTTACGGACAGTAAGTTCTCGGAAAGCCAGTTACTGATTAAATCCAATTTCTGGTTAATATCCTGAATCTCCGACATTTTGCATTTGGATAGGGTGGAAAAGTTGAATATCATCGGCATAAGGCTGACGGATTGCGTGATTGTGAGAAGTGGAACAAGAAAAAGGTTGAACAAATACCCCCAGGTATTTAAGGATCACCCTCCAAAAAGCAACAATATGGTTACAGCCCCACATACCATGTATAAAGGAGTTAGGAGTCCATCTAGCATCTCCTATAAAGATCAGATGACAGACACCCCATACAAAGGAGTCTAAGTTGGGAGACATACCCACAGCATAGCACCGATATTGACATTCCTGCAGGTCATCCAATGTCACCCAAATAGGGATGGCGTGTATGAGCCCAAATAGCTCCGATGAAGTGATCTCTTAAATCAGGTTGCTTTGGAGGCACCCAATCCATTATCCAGCAATTTGTTATGAAGTGAGGCAATCAAAGGAGGATCCTCAGTTGGGGGTCATATGCAAATCCTCCAAAAGATCAGCAACCTTCAAAATCAAAGAGGCTGCCAGCAAAGATTTTATGCAGTGGCTGAACTACCTATAAGCAAAGTCATTAGACCAGGGAGCATTGTGGCTCCGCAGAGAAGCCAAGAACTTCAGAAGCCCCCTACCCCCTCAGTAAGGACATGTTGTATTTGGCCAAGTCCCACAGACCCCCAGGAGCGAAAACTGGAATTCTCCATTCCTGGGTAAATAATAATAATAATAAAAAATCAACCCATGTATATTTAAACATAAATTCCCTGGGCAATTTTCAAAACAGTAGTCTGTAAATACTTTTGTTTTGAAAATTCTTGACATTCTCACAGGGAAAAATTTGCATGCATTGTTTATGCATGTGCTAAGTTTTAAATTCCTTCCTAAAGGATGAAGGGATACACGATGTTTACTACAGGGTAGTCAGTACACTGCTGTTTTATTGAGATGAACAATAATTGATGAGGTGTTTAAATCAAATAATAGTAGATGGAACTAATACCGAAGTAGATTTTGTATGCTGTAGGTAAACGGTTTGAGCTATCTTTCTGTTAGAACTAGGGACTGGATTTTCAAATGTAGAATCCTTCCTTGACTTTGAGTTATCAGTGAAGGAGACTCTACTAGACAAATAGTTGATTTTTTTTTTTTGACCGACCGCTAATACAGAGAAGGCAATCAGATTTGATGAGGCAAGTACAGGGAGGGCAATATGAGGGTCATGGAGGTCTTGCCATATTTCTTCTTCTATAAGGTTCTTGATTTTGGAGGAATGAAGGAATAAAATAAGCCCTGCTCCCTAGTGAATGCTGAAAAACATCCGATTCTTCTCTATACTGGCTTGGGCTAGAGCAGTGGTCTCCAACTCCAACCCTTTGCAGGGCCACATTTTGGATTTGTAGGTACTTGGAGGGCCTCATAAAAAATAGTTAATGTCTTATTAAAGAAATGACAATTTTGCATGAGGTAAAACTCTTTATAGTTTATAAATCTTTCCTTTTGGCTAAGTCTTAATAATAATGTTGTCATATATAGCTAAAGAGACATACGATCAAGAAACTGTTTTATTTTACTTTTGTGATTATGATAAACATACCGAGAGCCTCAAAATAGTACCTGGCGGGCCGCGAGTTTGAGACCACTGGACTAGAGCAACAGAAGTGTCTTGCTGATCCACAGACATCTACTGCTAGAGGCTGCTAGAGGATTGTTTGTTCTCCAAGTTCAATGTATTCATAAGCCAAATGCTGAATTTCTCTGCAATCATTCTGTGTTGCAAAAAAGGGGCATCTATCAAGAAATAGCCCCACTTCCAGATCTTCAGTTCCACCAATTCCAGTTTCTCCTTGTTCATTTATAAAGATCACCACACATTTGAATCAAACGTCTCTTTCCCGACAGCCCAACAGCAAAGATTGCTCTTAGTTGTAATATACTTTTTCCTTCTCGTTCAAATTCCTGGAGTGTGTAGGGTAAGTACATGAGCTCTCCATCCTACACGTGATGCATATATGGTTAATGGTATTTAGTGCTAGAATTGTGGGAATGAAAGTACCTGAATCAGGTTGACATATGCTTGCCACCTTTGCAGGATGCACAGAGTCCAGTCACAATGTAGTCTATACTGGTCTTCCCAATTTCCAGATTAAGGGTTTGCAATCTGTTCAAAATACAAGCAAAGAAATATGATCATATCACTCCACTACCAATTCAACATTGGCTTCCAGATGCTTTTAGAATTTGGTTCAAAATTCTCACTCTTGCACAAAGGGAGCCAATTCTGAATATAATTACCTAATTTTGTTTGTTCCTATGTTGTTGCATGATTGAATCTGCTTGTCTAGGATTAAATTTGGAGTTCCATTCCCTTTTCTGTTTATTTTAGATTGTAAACCGCTTTGCCTTTATGAGCATGTTAGTCTGGTTGATACTCATATAAACTCATGCCAGCAAAAGTAGCTAAAGCTGGTGTATGCTTATCAAACACTATTATCATTAAGTTAGTTTAGTTTATTGTCATTTCTAGCCCGCCTTTATCCAAGGCGGATTACAAAATAAGCCATCTTCTGAACTGGTTCGTGATATGTTCCTTTATAGGTTTTAATAACAAGGGTTTAAAAAAAAAAAAAAAATCTCGTAATCTGTTTTAAAGGTGTTGGATTATGTTGTATTTATGTTTATATGTTTTATCATTTAGGTTATAAGCCCCCGAAGAAGCCGCACAGGCGAAACACGTTGGGCACTGCTCCTGGGAGCATTTTCAATAAACTTATTCATCCTCATTTGGTCTACCTGTTGCTTTGTGCTCCAAGAAAGGACAATGGCCCGTGACGTCGCCTTAAACCTTTCTCGTAAAATAAATTGTTCAAGTCTCTTAAATCCAAGATTAATCTGTAACCTTCCAACTCCTTTGGAATTATGAAATATTTGGAGTAGAAGATCTTGTTGGTTTCCAGCTCTGGAACCTGCTCCACTGCTTTTTCTCATAACAGAGACTCCACCTTTTGCTGTAGGAAGACATTGTAATGTTGGCTCAGTGAAGCAGCAGGGATGGGATGATCTGACAAAATCTGAGAAAAATGCAGGCAACGATCTTGACTTATTATCTTTAATAATCCTTTGTCCTTTGTTATCAAAAGCCAAGACTTGCTGAAAAGCTCTAGCCTCCCTCCACTGGAAGAGATGGATGAGTATTCTTCCCGCAAAAAGATGAGTAAGCTTAGGCTGTCCCAATAATTGAATACGTGGCTCTCTCTTACTCCTCTCATAAGGATTCAGAAGTTGCTGGTGTTGTTTCTACTGCTGTCTTTGCCTATAATATTGCCAGTAGCCCCTTTTCTGATATATTATGGGGCAGGTTGCTTCCTCGACTAGGTGGATAGTTCAGCTGTGGCAGATGAGAAAGTCTGGTGGTAGGGCAATACCCCTTTATAACTTCCACTGTATGCAGATCTATACCATGCATATCCATTAATCCACCATATATGCAGATGTGACTACCAAAGCACTAATGGATAGATTGCAATTCATAAAGCTGCTGAGCCATTTTTTTTTTTTTTAGCTGTGCTCTCTTTGGGTTTCTCTTGGAAGGTGTAGGGAAATCCAGTGGAGGGGGCTAAAGGTCTTTCCTCTTGCATCTCTTGAAGTGTCTTGCCCTTAGTGACATCTTTTCATAACAAAATCAATTTGGGACACCAAGATTCAGTAAAGCACTTCTAGTTCATAATAGACATTTTCCACTCACAAGAGAACTGTTTGAAACCTAAGCCTATCGAGAAGTAGTATTAAAGGCCGAACTTAATTTTTAGGGGAACCTTTAAAAAAAAAAGTTCAGCTCAGAGGCACCTGAGGTGAACTTGGACAGAACAGAGTAATCAGAGTATAAAACTCTTCAATGGCAAATTGCCAAAATATAATGAGAAAGCGTAAAGAGGATAAGTCTCTACAGGTCACCAAAGATTTGATGCTGGGATCCTGCAAATTAAGCATGAATTCTGTATTTTCTGTTTGCTTTCTTGGCCCTCACTGCACACTAGTGATAGAATGAAGTGCTCTGTTGCTGTGATGATCAGATTTGTGATGTTTGTCTGTTTTTATATATCGTGTTTTATGATTATGTATGTGCTTTAGTAATCTGCCTTGGATAAAGGCAGACTATAAGCAATAGAAGACAAAGTGTCTATTTTGGCAATTACATTCATAATTTCCATTATAGAATGCCAGCATCAGTTGCCATTTACGTGCCAACATTTAGGCATGGCTGCTTGTACCATGTCCATCGCTGGTGCAAATGACTACAACTACACGTAACTGTTGGCGTGCTATAACTTTAGCATGTAAGTCCTGGGCCCACCCAACCCCAACCATGCCCCACCCACAGCCATGCCCCCTGTGCAATTGGGCTAGAGAATTTGCATACTAAGTTTATAGAATACTACAGACCGTTATTTATGGTAGTATGAGTCCCAAAAATGTTTGTGAACCATGAAATCATGAATAATAAAATGTTCAGTCTTTGGGAAAAGAGAGGTTAGGCTCAAAACCACGGAAGTGAACAGTGGATCCTTTTGAGGAAATAGGATTAGGTTCCTGCATGGGACAGCACTTGAAGTGCCTGTAATTCACTCTCCAGTCACTTGAGGGCTTTATCTGGAAGCAAAGCCTGACCGCGCGGTGAAAGTGAAAACAAAAAGCTAAATTTTTAAAAATGCCGGTCCATGAAGACGCGAACACAGCGGCACGAATAGGTAATATTAGTTGCAACTGATGCAACCACATAGGCAAAATCACGCACTGTGAACGCATGAATAACGAGAATGGACTAAGTGAAGCTATGCACCAATTAGCACCAATTAACAACCAATTATGATAATTGGTTGATGACAATTAGCAGCTAATTTGTCAAGTTACACGTATAACTGTAGGTATGGTATAACCTGCGCCTAACCGCTTTGCACGCTTAGCGTAAAACTGAGCACGTAAGATTATAGAATGGGTGGGAAACTGCATCTAGGGGACAGCATGGAGGAAAATAAACAGAGGTGATTGGCAAGGTACTGATACTAGGCCTAGATTCTTCTCTAAGCTATGAGACAGTTTATCCATGTAAATGCCATCAGGTGATGTCACCTGCTTGTGAAGCTGATTCATTCTGCTCATCAACAAAGAATATCAGTTTTTTTACCAGATAAACTAATATGCCCAAACATCCTGCTTTCGTGTCATACCTACAATATACATAATTACAGCTTTCTCATTCAGATTCCTCATGCCATTCACAATAAGTGCCCAACTTTTCAAACCCGCTTGAGCTACAAATACAGTTTTATTTACAGAAATAATAGAATAAAGAAATTAAACTCCATCCTCAATTACACTTTGTGGAAAGGGGAGGAGAGGGAAGGAGGGTGGTTGGGTGCCATCACCCTGGAGTAGGAAAAAGTTGAGGGTTTTCCTGTCCTCCTCTTGCAGTCAGAAAAGTGCTAAGTTTGTTACATAAGAAGTACGCAATCCTAACTTAAAAATCTACAACAATGTCCATAATAGCCAAGTTCAGGTCCTTGTTTACACAGAGAGAAGGCAGACAGCATCAAAGAAGAAAGGACCTATGATCCAAAATAGCTGGCAAGTCCAAGACAAAGCAAAATGGAACAATTGTCTCTGGACGTCACAAGAGCCATTAAAAAAAAAATGAAAGTTTATTCAAATTAATTATCCAAAATATGAAAACACAAAGTTTACATTTGTCTAAAGTACAAAAAGTATCAATTGCTCATGAGGGTAGCAACATATATCATAAAAATGCCACCCAGAGCAATTGGTACTTTTTTGTACTTTAGACAAATATAGACTTTGTGTTTTCACATTTTGGATAACTGATTTGAATAAAATTTTCCATTTTTTAATGGGTCCTGTGACATCCAGAGACAACTGTTCCATTTTGTTTAGGACTAACCAAGAACAGTAACACAGGCAAAATCGTAGAGAAGAGAACACTACAGAAAGGAACCACACGACAACCAGAGGCATTCAAAGTAGTTGTTAGGGAGAAAATGAAAGCTATTACCTTAAAAAACAGAAGTCTGAATAGTGGAGTGATCCTTGTTGGTTATTTCTGACAAATTGTTATATATTTTCAATAAAGCTGTGGCCAAATTGTTATCATTACCCCTTAAGTGTACGTATTATTATTTATCATCTTGGGTTGGGTGGTTGAGGGCTGCGTCAGGATGTCATGGTTGCCTATGTTAGTAACAAGGTGGAGGGCCTGCGTGCATGGAGCCAACCTTAGAGGTCAGATGATCAGACTTCTTGGTTTCACAGCTGACACCCCTGATGATCAATCAGAAAATGATAATAAATGTGAGGGCACAGCATGAAAATTTTACTCACACAAGGGCCACACTGCAGAGGTATTTAGTAGAGCTGTACGGAATAGTATATTTTACTGTTCGGCCAAAAACGAATAACATAATAAAGGTTCATAGACAACCCCGCGAAAGACAAAGGCGCGCGCCGACAACTGAGCGCAAGACGGAGGCGCGCGCCAAAGAAAATTACAGCTTTTAGGGGCTCCGACGGGGGGTTTTGTTGGGGAGCTCCCCCAGTTTACTTAATAGAGATTGCGCCAACGTTGTGGGGGTTTTGGGGGGTTGTAACCCTCCACATTTTACTGTAAACTTAACTTTTTCCCTAAAAACAGGGAAAAAGTGAAGTTTTCAGTAAAATGTGGGGGGTTACAACCCCCCAAACCCCCCACAACACCCCCACAACGCAGCGTGATCTCTATTAAGTAAAGTGGGGGGGTTCCCCCCCGTCGGAGCCCTAAAAACAGTAATTTTCTGTGGCGCACGCCTCCGCGCTGCGCTCAATTGTCTGCGCGCGCCTTTGTCCCGGCGCGCTTTTGACCTGACACCCATAATAAATAATAATAAAAAAAAATCTGTAGGATTTTGCCCAGTAGAGTCCCAGATTATTTGTATTTGAATTTAAATCACTATTCGGCTGAATACAAATAATGTATTCAAGGCACTATACAGGGCCAAATCAAATCAAATATGAATATTCGGAGCAGCCCTATTTACCATACCATACAGTGTCTTATATCCCACAATTCTCTACAAGGAATCTATGCAGTTTACAATAAGAATTGAATCTAGTTCTTCAAGTTACATTTTTAAGTTAGATCTTTTGGTTGTTAAAGGGAAAAGGTGAAAGGTAGGAGGTTGGCAATAGATAGAAGAGGTATGTCTTTAGTTTCTTGCAGAAGTTAAGATAAGTGATGGGTTGTCTTAGGTACGTTGGCAGTTTGTTCCAGATAAGAGGTCCTTGGTATTCAAAGGCAGCCACAAACGTCTTCTTCCACTGAACTTGTTGAGGCGATGGGAAGAATAATTTGAAACGCAATACTCGTGAATTGAAGACGTATGGAACTTTGATAACAGAAGTTAGTCTATTCAAGTTTTCTCCATAGATCGCTTTATGAACCATTTTGGCTTTCTTGAATTGGATTCGTTTTCTTGTCGGCAGCCAGAGTAGTTGTACCGATTCAGAGGTTGTGGTAAGAGTGGATAGCGTAGCTGGTTTTAAGAAAGGTTTGGACAATTTCCTGGAGGAAAAGTCCATAGTCTGTTATTGAGAAAGGCATGGGGGAAGCTTGCCCTGGATCAGTAGCATGGAATGTTGCTATTCTTTGGGGTTCCGGAATCTTTTGTTACACTTTGGGATTTCAGAATCTTGCTATTCTTTGGGTTTTGGCCAGGTACTAGGGGACTGGTTTGGCCACTGAGAGGACAGGCTATTGGGCTAGATGGACCATTGGTCTGACCCAGGAAGGCTATTCTTATGTTCTTATTCTGAAAATTAGTCTGGGGGCGGTGTTTCGTAGTAGTTGTGGTCTCTTGAATTCTATATAATGAATTACAATAGTCCAGGTATGTAGAAGTGTTGGGGGTTTTGAAATCTCATTGATGTGCTTGACCGCTGTATTTGCTTGGCATAAAATAATATCTAGTTCACTACTGGATTTCTATCTGTAATGTAGTCTGGTTGGGTGTCTTCTCTCCTTCCAGACAACATGATGACTGTCATTAGCACGGTTGGGGAGCAAGGTACAAGAATTTACTCCTGGCCAAATTCTGCACAACTGGGCATAGCAGGATTTGCACAGAATTTTGGAACTCCTCTGCAAGCGCTGCCGGTGACATCTTTGGGCAGACCTATGCGGGCTACAGCTTCCCTCCCTTGCCCGTTTCGTCAGAGCTGATATAGAGGACACAGTAGATCCAGTAAAGATCTCACAAGATCAAAATACTAAAAGATGCAATGTGACTTCCAACCTTTTTGGTCTATTTGGTGCGACATTTTACAAAGAAAATTCAAAACATTATTGAGACATCCACTAGTATTTGCCTAAGGTCACAAGCAGTGTCAGCAGGGATATACAGAAAGGACGGCGCTATGCTCATGTGAGATTGACCGCTTGCTGAATAAATACAGTGCCTATGCCACTCCCCTCCTCCTTACGCTGCTTTCTTAATGCAGAAGTCGGTGGAGTGCCTTCAGCCACTGGTGCTCGGGCTTTTTGTGCATGATGCAGCCACAATTCAAATCCTAGTAGTGCTAATCAGCCCTACAGGAAGAGGTGCACGTCAGGCTGCATTCTCCTCCGCTGCTGAATTTGTACTGCTGGGATGTACGGTGGCCTATGTGGTTCAAATCAGAAGTCAAAGCTAGGCAAGCAAAAGAAGACATGGGCCAATGTGCAGCTATTTTCTCCCTTCTCTAATGCTAGTTAGCAATGAGGGAGGGAGAACATGGAGGGGACACTAGGACAAGTTTAGAGTGTGTTTCAGGAGGTGGAGGAGGAGAGAGCTATGGAGCTGGGGGTGGAATGTGCCACTGGTTTGAGAGAGACAGACAGAGCTGAAGGATGGAGCAAGAATGGGGTTCTCAAGGGGAGATGGGGAGAGAAATCTGCAGGGGGACTGAGAGAGAAATTGTGTGTGTTTGGGGGGGGGGGGACGGGAGGGAGGTAGACTGATCCTGCCAGGACAGAGAGGGAGATCAAAGCTAGGGAAGAGGGGATGAGATTGCTGAGAACAGGAAGAAAGGGGAAGGGCATGAAGCCTGAGGGAATTCTATACAAAATATTACAAATAAAGGCTGTAGAATTTTGCAGAATTTTAAAATACTATTCACAGAATTCCTCCAGGAGTAAAATGGAGAGAAACAAATTAACAAAGCTTCAAGGACACCTGTCTCTGAGGGAGAGACACACCTTAACTTTTAATTGGAAATAAAAAATTCTCTCCTGAGCTCAGATTCTTTGCTAACTTGTTTCTTTCCATCTTTTCTACTTCAACATGCGTCTCTGATCATAGGAAAATCACACAAAATGTTGCCTCTCCCTCTTTCAGGGGTACTAGATAGAATCAGAAAGTACGAAAAATAATTATTTCACAGTCTTATTTCCCTAAGTTTAGATTTGATGAGCAGAAGCACAATAAGAGTCAGCTTAAGGCCTAATTACAGTATCGTCTCCATATTCTGTGCATTTTAGCACTGTAGCCCTGAAAACAGGCCATTTCCCCAAAAGTAAAACTTTGAATACTTCTATTCTGTGTATTTCATTATGGCTTTTGCCACTTTGCATAACTGTAGCTACCCTGCAGGGGGCGTACCACAGGGCTGGTATTCTCCCTAACATTTCTTCTGAATTTTTCAGATATACTGGCACACCACTCAGTCCCAATATCTGTTCTAGTTTAGGATGGAATCAGGTCATAAGTAGGGGATTTGTCTTCTATTCTACTGAAATGGAGGAGTCAACTTCCACATACTCATATGTCTGTAGTGAAGGATCTCATAGTTTCAATTTATAAAACTATAGGGTGACATCTTACACTGCACTGTCTCCGGGGCAGAATGACTGAATATTGTTTAATGGTCTGATATGATGTACACTCTCATGTGCTCTGTTCGGGATGGTACGAATTGGAGTGCGTCACTGTAATGAATTAAATACGTTTATTTCAGGAGTTATGCATGGCTATCGCCCAAAAGTGGCACAGCCATGAGTCAAAGATGTCGTTATTCACAAAAAGCAGCTGTATGAAATAAGGAATCTAGGGAGAACCTGGTGGCACAGAAAGAGTGCATTGGATTGTAATATATTAATACCCGGACCGGCTAATTACTTAATGATGGTGCTGTATGCTATCTGGTGTGAGTCTAGTTTCCGGTGCTTGGGACAGTGGGGGCTGGAAATACTGGAGAAGCATAATTCATATCCAGAAGAAGAAGGTGTCCCACACCTTGCTCAATGATGGTGCCTACTGCCATTCTTTTCATCTAACTGCCTCCTATGCCTGGAATAAATTACCTGAGTTTGTCCGTCAAGCCCCTTCCCTTGTTTAAAAGCAGACTGAAAACCCATCTTTTTGATATGGCTTTCAATCCTTAACCCTACTCCTCTGCCCTCCAACCCAGCCCACTGATTAACCGTTCCCCTTAACTGTATCCATGACATCCTGTTTGTCTGTCTTGCCTGTTTAGATTGTAAGCTCTTTCGAGCAGGGACTGTCTTCCTTGTGACTCGGTACAGCGCTGCGCGCGTCTGGTAGCGCTATAGAAATAATTCACAGTAGTAGTAATAGTGTGAAGAGTTTCAGTCTTTGGGAAGCAGAGCTGAACTTGTGATGTCATAATGCCTCATTCCACCAATAAAAGCCAACCTCATCAGTGATGTCACAATAGCTTGATTGTCCTGTATTGCAGTATATCAGAATAAAGTTATTATTATTACTCCCCTCTGCCCTCCAACCCTGCCAGCAGATTAACTGTTGCCTTTAACTGTATCTACAACATCCTGTTTGTCTGTCTTGTCCGTTTAGATTGTAAGCTCTTTCGAGCAGGGACTGTTTTCTTACTCTTTGTGACTGTGCAGCACTGCGTGGGTCTGGTAGCACTATAGAATTAATTAATAGTAGTAGTAGTGGGTTCATGCATACTTCCAAAGGAAACTATTGTCTGTGGGTGACCCTCTGACTATCACTGGATGGACTGGCTACAAAAGTTTGCTGTTTGTGACAAGGGAAGCCTGTGCAGAAGTGAAAACAGAAATCTCGTTAGAGCAGGGTTGCAGGAGTTCAGGCCTCGAGGACTGAAAAGAGGACATGTTTTCAGGCTATCCCTAATGACTATGCATGAGATAAGATTTGCATACAGTGGCGGGAGTATCCGTGCAGATATAATCCCATGCATAGTCATTGGGGATAGCCTGAACGCCTGCATTCTTTGGAAAGCCCAGTGGTGGTGCTGCACACTGCCATGCAGAGAAAGTTGGTTCAGTTCCCAAATCTTAATTCCTCAGGTTGGTTGGGGCTGGGAGCCTCAACAATTGATCCGTGATGGGGACTGGGACTAGCTGGATGATGTTGGGAGCCCAGTTAGAGGCATGTACTAGATCTGGTGCAAGAAACCTTCAGTTTTACCCCCCTCTCTCCACCAATTAACTGTCAAGTCCCTAAACACTGTGTCCCCAGACTTTGATATTTGAACTCATTCTGGTGGGCAAGTGTGTGTAATACATAGAAATATGAAAGAATGAATGCGGAATTCTTGGGTCTTAGCAATGCATTTAATAAAGGATGGAGCCCATTGACTGCATTTGTTAACATACAATAATAGAGATATATCTTTTATTTCTTAGATTTCCTTACACATCCGGGGGGGGGAGGGGAGGGGAAAGTATTCGGAAGAGTTTAAAAATATTTAAATATAATATTGTAATAAATAATATGATTTAATATATTAATAATTGGGAGGAGGGGGAAAATGGATGTTTTCTTTAATAATGTGTGTGCAATATGGTGTATTTTATGCAATCTGTTAAAGTTATATTAGTTGTAATACACCGTCAAAGCTTGAAAATTAATAAAGAATTAAAAAAAATATATATATATTTTTTTTTTTTTATTTTTTTTTTTAATTTTTATATGACCATTCCTGACATCACCTTCCCTAAAACGATCCTATGGAAATAGCATATTTTGGTTTTTTATATATATTTACATAATAAAGGCAGTTTCAGAGGCTATTTATCTATTTGAAAATGATCCATGCTCCCTCTGGGTAAAAGCAACACTGACGGTTCTTTGAATTTGTGGGGCACTTGCTTCTTGCCACCCCTCAGAAGCTGCTACCCTAAATGACTGCCTAGCTAACATAATAGTTACGGCAGCCTGGTAAATACAGGACTTGCTCACCTCTTCCTGCTGAATTTACATAGAAACATAGAAATAGACGGCAGATAAGGGCCACGGCCCATCTAGTCTGCCCACCCTAATGACCCTCCCCTACCTTTGCCTAGTGAATAGAACCCACGTGTCGATCCCATTTGGCCTTAAAATCAGGCACGCTGCTGGCCTCAATCACCTGCAGTGGAAGACTACTCCAACGATCAACCACCCTTTCAGTGAAAAAGAATTTCCTGGTGTCACCTCGTAGTTTCCCGCCTCTGATTTTCCACGGATGCCCTCTTGTTGCCGTGGGTCCCTTGAAAAAGAAGATATCTTCTTCCGCTTCGATGCGGCCCGTGAGATACTTGAACGTCTCGATCATGTCCCCCCTCTCTCTGCGCTCCTCGAGCGAGTATAGCTGCAGTTTGTCTAACCGTTCTTCGTACGGGAGATCTTTGAGTCCCGAGACCATCCGGGTGGCCATTCTCTGAACCGACTCCAATCTCAGCACATCTTTGCGATAATGTGGACTCCAGAATTGCACACAGTATTCCAGGTGGGGCCTCACCATGGATCTATACAATGACATAATGACTTCCGGCTTACGGCTGACGAAACCCTTGCGTATGCAACCTAGGATCTGTCTTGCCTTGGATGAGGCTTGGGCGGGTAAAAAGCCCTCAACAAAATTTTGCCTGGGGTCCCCGAATTTGGAACTTGTGCCACTGCATGAATATGAGCTGGTTTCTTCTCCCAATACACAAACGTGCATGCCGTGGAAATCCATACCTATATTTACCCAGGCAGAGGACAGCAAATGCCTTTGAAAACTGCCCTCCAAATAGGTACGTATATATTTAAAGAGAGTAATATTGTGCTTTAGGCTGCATAACTTCCTGTTTGGCAGAAGACACTCTCTCATCTTCAAACGATTCCTACCGTACAACTAAGTGAGTTTCTTTGAAAGGTTCCCAAATTATGGTTTACTCATGGCTCCTTTTTCCATGTTAGCTGCCAGACTCCACACATGTGACCTCAAAACATACACTGAGTCCCAGTACACCGTCTGGTAGCTACTTAAAACGCTTAGTACAGGTCTAATGTAATCTGTTTTGTGACAACAGGGTCTGGGCCAACTGGACTGTTTGTTACAATTGAAATATAAATATATATATACACATTTCAGGCTGTTTGAAATATTATGTATACACAGTTGGTTCTATGGCACCTGTTTATGTTAATGTAAAGCTCTGCTCAACATCCCTTTCGTATTTGCAAAACCATCCCAAAGTAGCAGAGACATAATAATATATCCTGTTTTAGGGTCAGTTTCTGCAGGTGGATCTTGTTTCACAAACAAAACACCTTCATTATAACCACATTGGGTGTTTCCAGAAATTACATCAGAAAAAAATGCAATTAAACTGTAAGGGGGGTGAGAGAAACGGTTGCTTAATTTTGTATTTTAATTAGCAGCTTATCATAAACTTTAAAGTTACATACAAGAAACATCCCTGAGATTCCAGCAGTACAGTAAAGAACTGTTTCTAATGGATTCTACTTCTCCAGCACAAACCGGACTAAACTAGATTGCTCCCTCCTTTTTTTTTCTATCCCCCCCCCCGAGGATAATTAACAGGAAGCCCGAGAGCCCGTCTCGATGGGCAACTTTAACGTGGAGCTGGGAGGCCCGCGAGGTCGCTTGTCGGGAGGGGGCTGGGGGGCCTTGAGTAGCTTAGGGGAAGGGGGGATAGGATAGATCAGAGGGGGGGGGTCTTTCCTGCTGAGGAAAGATTACATTACATTAGTGATTTCTATTCCGCCTTTACCTTGCGGTTCAAGGCGGATTACATAAGAATTGTTATGATCTTAACCCTTTCAGGACCAAGGGACATATTTGTCCCATAACTTTAAAATCCTATAAATTTTGATTGGGATAGTCTACAGTTCTAAATTTGATATGTACGGATTCCATATGATACTGCCTTTATGTAAACAAACTGGTTCCGACATTCATTCATTAGCGTCGTTGCTAGATTGACGAGAAGATTCACTTGCCACACTGTCCATAAGCCAGAAGTGTGATTTTTTAAAATAAAAATAATGATATTTCACAAAAAAAATCAATTTTTTGGCATCTGCAAGCCCTTTTTACCATAAAAATGTCGTCAAAACCACAAAAATTGGCCTACGATCCTTATGGTCCTGAAAGGGTTAAGAAGTACATATTGAAAAGATATTAAGAAGTACTTAAGAACAGTTTGAACATTTTCTAATTTGCTAAGGAGTAGTTGGTAATGTAGGCGAGATTCGGAACATTATTGGTTGTTGGTTGTTATCATTGTGTTATATTAGTTTTATGTATTTTTTTGAAGAGTAGGGTCTTTGTTTCTTTTTTGAAGGTTTTGTAGTCTGTGGTCGAAGTC
The DNA here is from genome assembly GCF_902459505.1 of Geotrypetes seraphini. Lineage (NCBI taxonomy): Eukaryota > Metazoa > Chordata > Amphibia > Gymnophiona > Dermophiidae > Geotrypetes > Geotrypetes seraphini. The sequence goes on from NC_047098.1 coordinate 26,650,282, forward strand.
AGCAGATTAGTGAGTTGTCAGTCCAGTTTCGCTGCTCTGGTGGTCAGTAGGTTGTCATACATTTTTTTTTCGTTTGACATTTTTGGTTGGTGAGTGTGTGAATATTGTGTGGGTTCTTCTGTGTGTTTGAGGTAGAATGAGTTAGTCGATTGTTCCAATTAGTAAGATCCTGGATTAGCTGGAGACCATGGCCGAAGGAGGCGATGGGAGGATTTAGGGGCGGACCTTAGAGGACCCAAAAGCCTCCGAGGCAGCTTTCCCATCCACCTGCCCGCAAAATGGCACGAGGGGGGGAGTTAGGGTAGCTCGAGAGGCGGTATCCCAAGCTACTGAGCTCATCAAGGGATGAGCGGTGGGCCGACTGGGAGCCGTGCCTGGTGGGTCGGATGACCCTAGACAATGGGGCATGTGGGAACATGCCGCCCTTTGGACTCTTGCTAGCACGGCAGGGTCAGGGGCCATTTAACTGTTACAGTAGCTTGGGACAAGGTGTTGGTTATTGTTACAATTAGTGTTTGTAAAACAAAAGTTAATAATATGTTTAAGTTCAATAAACAGGGCTGCAGCCAGGTTTCACCACTCAACGGATTTGTGTCTTATTGGGGAGTGGGCAGCAGGTACGGGTTAGGGGTGAGGGGTGGCGTTTCAGGGGCGGGTGGAGCCAGCCACTACAGGTTCCGCTGTTACAGACAGAACTGGCCTCTGATGGGTGAAAGTCCTCTCAACTCTGTTCTTTGCCTTAGAGCAGTGCTCCTCAATCCAGTCCTTAGGCCACACCCAGCCGACTGACTTTCCAGGATATCCACAATGAATATGCATGAGAGAGATTTGTAGGCTCTGCCTCTTTGGTATGCAGATCTCTTTCACGCATATTCATGGAGGATCGTGAAATAAACAAAATACGAAAACTGCAGAACCAATGTACTTGGTGCAGGCGCGAGTGACAGTTGAAATCCACATTTGCTTCAAAGAAAGGGGACCCAACACGGTCCGCGTTTCGACTGAAACATCTTCCTCAGGGGCCCCCAAGATTTTTATTCAAAAAAAGTGGATGCACAGAAGGTATGCAGATGCCTATTCCAGAAATAAAGGAAAACTCATTTCACATTAGTCTGTGAAACAGCAGTGGGTCGGCTAAGACACAACCCTCCCATCAGTGCAGAGGAGCACTGCTCATCCCCCCCCTGAAACTGCTGTCCGTCTTGACTGCGTTTCGTTGCAACGGCTTAGGAGCAGCCACAAGCTCTAGTGCAAACCCTTGACCCCCGTATCCCCACTTTTCAATGGCTCCCGTGAAGAAGAACTTCACCTCTCGCTCACACACAAAGCCAACCATATCCACTTTCAAAACATTAACCGCCCAGCGATTCAAACAGCAGCATCCGCACAAAGTCACCAAAGCTATTCATTGAAGAGAGCCTGAAAACTCAACCTGGCTGGGTGTGGCCGGAGGACTGGGTTGAGAGGCTCTGCTTTAGAGAAGCATGCCTTATCCGATCTGGCTCTGGACTAGAGAATGACACGGGGACAAATTTGTCCCCTGTCCCCACGGGAACTCAATTTCCTCATCTCGTCCCTGTGAGTTTTGTTATTGTCCCTGCCACATTCCTGTAAACTCTGCCTTAACCGCACAAGCCTCGAACACTTACGATTTTAAAGTTTTTGAGGCTTGTGTATATGAGGACGGCGCTTAGGCATTGATGGAATGAGGCATTATGACATCACAATCTGAGCTCTAAAACAGTGGTTCCCAACCCTGTCCTGGAGGACCACAAGGCCAATTGGGTTTTCAGGCTAGCCCTAATGAATATGCATGAGAGAGATTTGCATATAATGGAAGTGACAGGCATGTAAATCTGCTTCATGCATATTTATTAGGGCTAGCCTGAAAACCCGATTGGCCTGGTGGTCCTCCAGAACAGAGTTGGGAATCACTGCTCTAGAATGTTGCTGCTTATGATTTTAAAGTGTTTGAGGCTTGTGCAGATGAGGATGGCGCTTGCAGGAATGGGGCAGGGATAGGATATGAACCCGCAAGGATGGGAAAATAAGTTCCTGCGGGACGGAGAAAAATTTGTTCTCCTGTCATTCTCTACTCTAGACTGCTGGGGTTGCTGCATCCCATCCCTACCAAAAGCCTCAGTAGGCACCAGGTAACTCATTTGAGAACCTGGTACTGGTAAGACAAAAATATGATCTCTTTATTCTAAGTGTCTGGATAATGTCTTCAGCTTATTCATTCTCCAAGATTCATATGTGTAGAGACTAGCAAGTTGGGCACATCACTTACCTATCTATATATACACAAACATACATGTCCAGATATACAAGACCAAAATGCTAGATAAACCAGGAAATAAACACACAGCTGCACATTGCGATAGCTTTCTGGTCGACACACACACAAGGAGTAACACTGGCTTATCCACTCCTACCCTAGCTTTGGAATGATTTTCCAACTGAACTAAGAAAAGTTTCTTCTTCTTATATCGTTAGAAAATTGTTAAATCTATGGACACAACATTTTTTAAAAAATTGTTGTTATCTGCCAAGAATCTATTGCGAGAATAGTGCGGAATATAAATAAGTAAGAATAGAATAACATCTTTTTGAATCCGCATGCAACTTTCTTTGTCAGTCTCCCTGTTTTCCATCTAATTGTTCTCTCCCTCTGTCTATCAGGGGTGTCAAAGTCCCTCCTCGAGGGCAGCAATCCAGTCGGGTTTTCAGGATTTCCCCAATGAATATGCATGAGATCTATTTGCATGCACTGCTTTCATTGTATGCTAATAGATCTCATGCATATTCATTGGGGAAATCCTGAAAATCCAACTGGATTGCAGCCCTTGATGAGGGATTTTGACACCCCTGGTCTATATGTTCCACCTTCCCTTATCCCTCACTGTCTATTAAGATGTTTTATTAAGCATTGTGTTGATGTAGTAAATAGCATCACTATGACATAATATGTACTGTCTTTTGAATATGTCCAGATTGTTCCTGTCGTATGTGGCCTTGGGTGAATTTCTTCAAAAACACAGTAAAACAAATCCTACTAAATACATAAACAATCAAACAAACACTGATGAACCTCTATAAATAGTCAAAAAAAAAAATTGGAAGCAAGATACTGGCTAGATGGATTTTGGTCTGACCAGTATGGCAATTTTTATGCTCTTTTGTTAACTGAGCATGTGCAGTCTTGTGTACTTCTTGGCCCCCTTGTAGCAAGCTTGGATAAAATTAACCCTAAATGTTAGTTTGGTGGCTCAATGGCCTTGCTGGGCACTGCCCTATGGAAGGTCCCCTCTTCATAAGAACACAAGAATAGCCTTACTGGGTCTATCAGTACTCAAGGATCTCCCGTATGAGGAACGGCTGGATAAGTTGCAGCTATACTCACTCGAGGAACGCAGAGAGAGGGGAGACATGATCGAGACATTCAAATATGTCACGGGCCGTTTCGAGGTGGAAGAAGATATCTTTTTTCTCAGGGGGCCCACGGCAACGAGAGGGCATCCGCTGAAACTCAGGGGTGGGAAATTTCATGGGGACACCAGAAAATATTTCTTCACCGAAAGAATGATTGATCGCTGGAATGATCTTTCAATGCAGGTAGCTGAGGCCAGCAGCGTGCCAGATTTTAAGAAAAATGGGATTGGCACGTGGGATCTCTTCATAGAGGTAGGTAAGGGTGGGTCATTGGTGTGGGCGGACTAGATTGTCCGTGGCCCTTTTCTGCCGTCAGTTTCTATGTTTCAGTTTCTATCCTGTTTCCACAGGGGCCAATCCAGGTCACAAGTGCCTGGCAAAAACCTAAATTGTAGCAACATTCCATGCTACCGATCCAGAGCAAGTGGCTTCTCCCATGTCTGTCAATAGCAGGTTATTCAGAGGGATTTGAGACAGAATAGGAAAGAGGCAGCCAGCCTCGGAAAGAAAGAGACTACCTTATTTAGCAGGCCTTCTAATTCCCAATCCTCTACAACACCTGCTTTTTTTTTTTTTTTTAAATCACCTTAAACCTCAACAAACAGATTGCATACAGTGCATTTCCACAGAAACGTGGCATTCAATTAGAACTTCTGGTATGGGCCTATATTTTGAATAGCTAGATAGCATGTGCCTTCTTACACTGTGTAGTACAGAACATTTTTTTGATAAAACGGTATCAGTGAACATTTGGTTTGAAAATTCATGTTCTTATCTGAATAAATATGCAATTATTTCTAAGTCTTTCAATGCCACTCCAGTCATATAACCCTCTTTTCTGCTTTCGTGTACAATTCAACCTACTCTTAGCCATCATTCATTCTTAGCTCCTCATTACCTGACTCTCTTGCCACGCACGCGCCACTTCCCTTGATCCGTACCTCTAACGTTCTTGGCGTGAGCAGCAACCTCCAACCTGCTGCTGCGCCAGCGTCGGCTCTTTCTCCAACACAGGTGCAGGTCCAGGAAATGACATCAGAGGAAGAGCCGAAGTTGGCGCAACGGCAAGTTGGGGGTTGCTGCTCGCGCCAGGAATGTTACAGAGGTACAGGAGAAGGGAAGCGTTGTTGAAGAAGTAGGGGGGTGAAGAAGGAGAAGGGGGCAGAGAGTAGGAAGGGTGCCTCACCAAGACAGCACCTGGGGGCGGACCGCCCCCCCCTCCCTTACAACGCCACTACTTCCAGTGTCTCTTCCCTCCTTCCATTTTCGTCACCTTTCTTTGGACCGCTTCAAGTCTTCTTATGTCCTTTGCCAGATATGGTCTCCAAAACTGAACATAATACTCCAAGCGGGGCCTCACCAACGACCTGTACGGGGGCATCAATGCCTTCTTTCTTCTACTGGTTACGCCTTTCTCTATACAGCCTAGCGTCTAGATCAGTGTTCTTCAACCTTTTTACACCTATGGACCGGCAGAAATAAAAGAATTATTTTGTGGACCGGCATCGGTCCACAGACCGGCGGTTGAAGAACACTGGGCCAAGTCGTGGGCCAGACCCTGCCCATCTCTACCCAATCTCCACCCCAGACCCTGCCCCATATTCCTAATTGTAACACTATTTATTCCATTCATTTTTCATACATACACACATTATAATCTTATTAACAACACATCGATCGCACCGCGGACCGGCAGTTGAAGAACACAGTTTTGGGCCTGATGCACATGCCGGCCCTGTGGACCGACAGGAAATTTCTGTGGACCAGCACCGGTCCATGGACCGGTGGTTGAAGAACACTGGTCTAGATTACCAGGAACTAAAAGGGTGCTCAGAGAGAAGAAGGCCGTGGCATTAAAACTAAATTAATTATCTGCTTCAGTATGTACTCAAAAGAATATTAGGAAGATATTTACACTAAAATCATTAAGGTGGTGATTCAGAGGAAATAATGATGAACCTGGAAGAATGCATTAGAAAAAAAACAAACACGCTAAATAGCAGCAAATCAGCAGAGCATGATGGTATGCATTCCAGATTCTGAAACAACTCAAATTACGAAACTGCAGTCTTGCTATTGGTAAGCTGTAAGATTAAAATGTGCTTCTGTATCTGAGGACTGGAGGCTCCCCAATATAGTCACTGGTCAATATTCAAAGCGATTTAAGTGGACAAGAGAGGCTCCTGCCCACTTAAAATCGCTCTCAACCGCCAATATTCAGCAGCACAGTACCGATTAGCACCGCTGAATATTTGCGGTTGGTATCTGTGCTGAAACTGGCTAACTTGTGGGTGTTTCAGGGGCAGAGTTGGCATTTATGTGGTTAAATGCCGATATTCAGCTCTTCACCGCATAAATAGCAGTCCTATCTTTAAGCGTTTATGCAGTCAAGCACAAGCTTTAGCAGCCAACTTAGAACCAGATATCAGTGCCAGTGCCTGGATATAGTCCAGCACTGAATATCCAGGAATACAACTGACAGCGGGCATAAAAAAAAAGCTGACCGCTGCCGTCTAAGAATCAGCTGGGCCAGTTTTTTTTACAAAGAGTTCCAAGGGTGATCCAAAAAAATCTATAAGCTCGACATCATTGTGGGACAAAATGATAGCAGTTATTAGTGAGAACAGAATTCCTGGTCGGCACACAGACTTAATGGGAAATAGACAATATGGGCTTAGCAAAAGGAAGTTATGTCTTACTAATTTACAGTGCTACACAAATCTGTTCTGGAGACGGTGCATGCAAATTTCTGTCATGAATATTCATTGTGGATATCCCGACTGGCTGGGGGACCCCCGGGAAAGGTTCGAGAACCACTGCATTACAATATTTGACAACGCTGATAAACATAAAGTCAAAGGTAAGCCAGTTTTGGTAGAGTGGATAGTCAAATCAGAATTGAGATGTCCAGGTTAGGGTATCTCAGGTTCCGCTAATATTTTAAAACAGAATCTCCCAACATATAGCCTGTTCTAAAACATATGGAGAAACTGACATTCGTACCCTGGTTACATTTGTTTCCTTATTTATCTCCCGCCCTTATCCTGGGCAAGGGTTATACACTTCCATACAAAATATAAAATGATATATACCATATTTTTACGCATATAAACGCGCATACGTGTATAAAGCGCCCACTGCGTATAGCGCGAGGGAACAAAGCATTTATGTAAAAAATTTCCTTAGACCGCGCCCACGCGTATACCGCGCATGCTCCTCACTGAACTAGAAACTCCTCCCGCCACCCCATTTGTGTGAAGGGGATTCGAATGTTCTACAAGTAACCCGGCTGGACCGCTGATTAAATATTAAAATCGGCCAAATAAAAACTTCCGAATTGAAAAACCTTAGTCTCAACTCTATCGCAGCGGGGCAATTTGAGTTCGACCGGGTGAATAGGGGCACTTACATTCATAAAGTCGTCCCACTGACCAAACCAGTAGAAGGATTAACAAAGACCCGGGATGAATGGAAAGACCGGTCGACTTCGGCCTACAGAACTAAGGGCTAAAGGAATAAATGTAATAGGGTGTCTTTGCTGCAAACTGGCGTATGCACCCCACAACTGTATATTATAACATTGTTTATAATGACCGCTTGTTATCAGAATACTTTTGGCGTACAGCAATGTTTTATTTCTACCAATGTCACTGGGGTAAAGGTGAAAACAGTCATTGCTGTGAAAATATCCTTTAAAAGTGACTATGTAACCTGTACAAAAAATCGCCAAACGTATTCTAATAACAAGTGGTCCTCGTAGACAATACAGTCGATGCTGTTGCGATCCGTGCGGCGGCGACACTGGGATGCAGTAAACCTAGATGCGCCAGTTTGCAGCTAAGACTCCCTATTACAATTATTCCCTATACCTTTTACCTCTGTGGGCTATAGTTGACGGGTCTTTCTATTCATCCCGGGTGGCATCAGTCATAGACAGCGACGTGTCTATATTGTTCAGGCGGCAATCTGGGTCGAGGGGTCCAGGAAGCGCCCTAAGCTCCACCAGCGGGGACTGGGAAGGGCCGGAATTATGTATCCGACAACCCGACGACTGAGGAGCAGGGGGAATCTGACGATTGGGGCAGCAGAATTAAAATTTTGCAGTTAATTAAAAAACGAAAAAAAATTTTCTTCACTAAAAGTCGGGCGGCATTTAACATTACCCATAAGGCAGGGGCGGCATTATCGGGGCAGCAAATGCCGTCTCTGCCATATGGGTGTCGCCGAATGTGGTATCAGCAATGTAAAAAAAATTGTATAACGCGCTCACGGATATTACGCGCATGGTTATTGCGCGGTTTGTAAAATCGTGTATAGCGAGCGCATTATATGCATAAAAATACGGTAATATACAGGTCGCATCAATGTCAAACATCAGGATAACCATAAAACAGTCCAGACCATTGACTACATCAGTGACCAGCACCCTGCACTCGACAGTCTCCACTCCTCCTCAATTAACCAATCTCAACCAATCTCCTCCTCAACTAACCAATTAACATTTGCTATGAAAACTAAGGGGCTCGTAATCTCCTAATCTCCAGGACGTCCAAGTGCCAATAACAAAAGCCCTCTTTCTGTACGTCTTTCTGTACATCTTTCTGTACATCTGTACGTTCAGAGCATGAAATGGGTGCAGTGTAGGCGAGTTATGGGCAGGCTTTGGGCAGTCAAGGGTGGGTTAGACATGGACGTCTTGCAACGATAATCAAATATTTTGAAAGACATCCTGGACAGAACTTATACGTTTGGAACTAGACCTGTTTTAGAAGGGTCTAAGTGCCACAAAGGTACCCAGAAAGACCAGATGACCACCCCCACACTCCCCCCAGTGGCTCAAGGATCCACTCTCACCTACAAAGATCAGAATACAAACATTCATACCTGTCTCCAGAACATCAGCACCTGGTATAGGAAAGCCTAGTAGAGCTGGACACAGGTGTCTTAAGTAGCCTGGTGGGTGGGCTAGTGAACCAGAGAGAAGTAGCAAGTCCCATAAACTATTCTAACCACTACATTCATGGTGAAAATGTAAGCCAACCAAACACCCCCCCCTCCAAGACCCTACTCTACTGCCATATAGGTGCCACCTGCAGCCATAAGGGCTACTGGGGTTGTAGACAGGTGGGTATAGTAGGTTTTGGGGGGCTCACCATAACCTATATGGGAGTTCTGGTGAAATGTTTATCTGGCACCCTTTATGTGAAGTTCACAGCAGTGCCCTCTAAGGTGCTCCACTGCTCTGTTGCCATGTCTGGATGGCCAGTTCATTACAGGACTGGCCCTTCCCATGTCGAAATGGTTTTGTTCTGAGCATTTGGGACTTGGACAAAATTTTGGTAGAAAGATAGAGGATTTTTAAAAACAAAATTATTTCTCGATGTATTAACCAAGATACTAGGATGTCTCCATTTGTCAAACAATTTTAAGAGGTGAATAATCTGATCTATGAATACTAAGATGGAAACATTGGGGGGTGAGGGAGGAGGATTCTATAAAAGGTGCCTTAAATAAGTAGGTACCTAACTTAACCCCCTTTTGCAAAACTGCACATGAGGTTTTTAGTGCCGGCAGATGCGGTGAATGCTCTGCGGTGCTCCAACGTTCATAGAAAATCTATGATCATCGGAGCAGAGTATTCAGCAAGCCGACTGGCGTTAAAAATCTCTTGCACAGTTTTGTAAAAGGGGTGGGGGGGTTAATTAGTAAACTGGCTTCACGTATGAGCTTTAACAAGTTCATAATTGGAAAAAAAATTAATTGGGTGATAGGTGCCTAACACTACCTCACTCCCAAGTAGGCGTGTTTAGAGGTGGAGAAGGACTTAGGTGCCTCTAGGCACGATTCTCTAAAGCAGTGGTTCCCAACCCTGTCCTGGAGGACCACCAGGCCAGTCGGGTTTTCAAGATAGCCCTAATGAATATGCATGAGAGAGATCTGCGTATAATGGAGGTACTAGACATGCAAATCTGCTCCATGCATATTCATTAGGATTATCCTGAAAACCCGACTGGCCTGGTGGTCCTCCAGGACAAGGTCTGGAACCACTGCTCTAAAGGACTTAGGTGCCTATAATGTAGGCCTTTAAAACTCTGGCCTACATTACAGGAGCCTAATGTTTAAGATTCTATAACAGGCACCTAAGTGTAATTGAGAAGGTGCCTATCTTTTTAGACACCATTTACAGAATTTCCCCCATAATGCCTAATTTGAAAATATTAATATAAGGATAATTTTAATGTAAAACTCTCTCGAAAATCTATCATTCAAAGTAAGGTATTATTGTAAAAATGTTTTGATAAAGGGAAATTAGCTAGCTCAGCAGGAAGATTTAAATTCTTGTATTAAATGACTTGATAAAATAGATATGACTGGAGTGAATCCAGGAGAAATGTCTTGTAATTTGCAAATCGTTACCCAGCTTCTAAGGACCGATACAAGAAAAGGATGATAGTTGAACTGAAAGGATCCAGGTTTATCTGAAAAAAGCATGTTAATAAAGTATTGGGGCTGAACTAAGAAGGGAGAAGGATTTAAGCTAGAAAAAAAATGGCATACATACGTAGATAGGGCTTGGGGAACCTGAATAGATTCTGTAATGAAGAGGTTACAAAAGTTAGTATGTAGCCACAGACTAATAAAAGAACAAGAGGGCATTCAGTAAAGTTGAAAGGGGACAGATTCAAAACGAATGCTAGGAAGTTCTTCTTTACCCAACGTGTGGTGGACACCTGTAATGCGCTTCCAGAGAGCGTAATAGGGCAGAGTACGGTACTGGGGTTCAAGAAAGGATTGAACAATTTCCTGCTGGAAAAGGGGATAGAGGGGTATAGATAGAGGATTACTGCACAGGTCCTGGACCTGTTGGGCCTCCGCATGAGCGGATTGCTGGGCTCGTAATCTCCTAATCTCCAGGACGTCCAAGTGCCAATAATAAAAGCCGTCTTTCTGTACATCTAGTGAGGTGTTCCAGCCTCTGTACGTTCAGAGCATGAGATGGGTGCAGTGGAGGCGAGTTATGGGCAGGCTTTGGGCAGTCAAGGGTGGGTTAGACATGGACGTCTTGCAACGATAATCAAATATTTTGAAAGACATCCTGGACAGAACTTATACGTTTGGAACTAGACCTGTTTTAGAAGGGTCTAAGTGCCACAAAGGTACCCAGAAAGACCAGATGACCACCCCCACACTCCCCCCAGTGCTCAAGGATCCACTCTCACGATGGACCTCGGGTCTGACCCAGCGGAGGCATTGCTTATGTTCTTATGTTAAAAACCATTTCTGTCCTGTTCTCACATGCCAAAAGCTAAAGAATAAAACAGGGGGGTCCTATTCTAGAATCCTTAAATCCCATACCTAATCCTGCCCCTCCCCAACAATGGAATTGCTCTGAAGAAATTAGATGCTATGTGCCCACGCGGTCCCACAACTCGCAGCTCTTGGGCACAGACTGCAACGTTCGCGTTCTTTGTACTGGAGTTTCTGATGAGACCCCACAAGGAGGCTCCTCCAATGGGCAGAATACAAATCTTTTCATTCTCGTTCACACACCTCCCCTTCCCAAAACCTGCTAACATGAGAAACCAAACTCCAGAAAGGTGAGAGGGAAATTCAAATCGCTAGAAGGAATCTTCACGCCGCTGTGACCCAAGGGCAGAAACCCCCAATCAGAGGACTGTGAACATAAAATAGAAAATATTACTTGGAATAATGTTTCCTGCACTGTATATTCAATTGTTTTCTTAGACTATATTTTGTCGCTAATGTTAAAGTCCACTGTGCATTACGGTTATGCTACTGTAGTAGATTCTGCACAAAGAAACACTAACATTTTGACCTCAGTAATAAATAAAGTGCCCTATTTTGCGCCGCTGCCTTTCAGGAGCAAATATAAGGTAAATGAGATACTGGAACAACTACATATGTTTAAAAAAAATATATATATATATTTTTTAAATTTCCAAACTACCATACACATGCTTTATTTAGAAAGACAAGAGTAAAAACAAACAAACCTTCCTTCCTCTGTTTCTTTAATGCAGATTTCCATAACTCATGTCCATTTATTTCTTAATTTAGTGGGTGAATACTAAAATACAGTCAAACCTTGGTTTGCGAGCATAATTTGTTCCAGAAGTATGCTTGTAATCCAAAGCACTCGTCTATCAAAGCGAATTTCCCCATAGGAAATAATGGAAACTCGGACGATTCGTTCCACAACCCAAAAACTTTAATACAAAATACTATAAGTACGTATTGCAAGACCTTGCTCATTTAGAACAGTCACTACACTCTTGCAGCGTCGGAGAGAGAAGAACCATCGGCTCAGTTGTGATGATGTGACGCGTGTATTCTGTATGTACTCGTATTGCAGGATTTTGCTCGTTTAGAACAGTCACTACACTCCTGCAGCGTCAGAGAGAGAAGAACCATCGGCTCAATTGTGATGTGTATATATTGTATGTACTCGTATTGCAAGACTTTGCTTGTTTAGAACAGTCACTACACTCCTGCAGTGTCGGAGAGAGAGAAGAACCATCAGCTCAGTTGTGACGATGCGACGCGTGTATTCTGTATGTACTCGTATTGCAAGACATTGTTTGTATATCAAGTTAAAATTTTAAAAAATGTTTTGCTTGTCTTGCAAAACACTTGCAAACCAAGTTACTTGCAATCCAAGGTTTTACTGTACATTTAAGTTATTGTAACGATTCTTTTCTTTTTTTATTGTTTTGCCTATTTCTGATGTCACTTATTGCTTTCTTATATATATATGCATAAATCACAAACTCAAAACTTGACTTTTAAAACTAGAAAAACAGGACAGCCGGAATTTATCAATAGACTTTTGATTCCATACACTTCTCCACGCACCCTTCGAACCTCTGATCAAAACTTATTAGCCATTCCGTCATTGAGATATATAAATACTAGGAGAAACACTGTCTTTTCCGTGGTTGCTCCCACCCTTTGGAACTCAGCTCCGAACTTGTTAAGAGAGACCAGTGGCATACCTAGCATATGTGACACCCGGAGATCATCATTTTTTGACACATCCCCATCTGTATGAAAAACATGATTTTTAGTAACAATCCACATGTCACACAAGAGTGTACCTAGGAAAAGGCAGCATCTTATATACTGCAGTGAGCAGTACATCAATACACCCATTGTAAAACTAAACAAGCCAGACTAGTACAGATCAATCCTACACAGTCAATCCTAACAGAAAACCATGTCTTTCGAACACAGAAAACACCTTCGCCTAGTATGGAATATGTAAGCACAAATTAACCCCTCCCCCTTTTACAAAACTGTAGTGTGGTTTTTAGCCACGGTGGTAACAGCTCAGATGTTTACAGAATTCTGAGCATCAGAGCTGTTACCACTACAGTTGACACTAAAAAACACTCTACAGTTTTGTGTTAGATTGAACCACCAAGAAGCTGGACTCTGCATACAATGCAACACCACAGAAACAGCAATGCATCTTCCCTAAAGCAAAAAAATAAACAAACAAATTTTTTTTTATACCTTGTCTTCTTTGGTTTCTGTTTTCCTCATCTTCTTGTCACTCTCTTCCTTTCACCACTGTCTACCACCTCTCTCTGCCCCTTCTATAATACATTTTCTCTCCTTCTATTCCCCTTCCAGAAACTGTATGCCTCCCCCTTCCATCTCTCCCTTCACCCCGATTGGGCTGGCATCCATCTTCTTCCCTTCCCTCCTCCAATGATCTGGCTTCTCTCTCCCCTTCTTCCCTCACACTGATGTGGTCTGGCATGTCACTCTCTCCTCCCCTTTCCCCCCCACTTCCATCAGCATCTGCCCCCTTTCTTTCCCTCCAACCCAATTCCATCCAGTATCCTTCCCCCTTATGTGTCTCTCCCCTTTTCCTGCACACCAATTCCATCAGCATCTGCCCCCTTTCTCTTCCTCCACCACCCTGACCCTCTTTCTCTCCCTCCACCACCCTTCTATGCTCCTTTCTCGCTCCCTCCAAACTAGCAAGGTCCCACGATGACTGCGTCTGCTGGCTCTGCTCCAGAAGAAGTAACATAAGCAATGCCTCCACTGGGTCAGACCTGAGGTCCATCGTGCCCAGCAGTCCGCTCACGCGGTGGCCCAACAGGTCCAGGACCTGTGCAGTAATCCTCTATCTATACCCCTCTATTCCCTTTTCCAGCAGAAAGTTGTCCAATACCCTCTTGAACCCCAGTACCGTATTCTGCCCTATTACGTCCTCTGGAAGCGCATTCCAGGTGTCCACCACACGTTGGGTAAAGAAGAACTTCCTAGCATTCGTTTTGAATCTGTCCCCTTTCAACTTTTCCGAATGCCCTCTTGTTCTCTTATTTTTTGAAAGTTTGAAGAATCTGTCCCTCTCTACTCTCTCTATGCCCTTCATGATCTTGTAAGTCTCTATCATATCCCCTCTAAATCTCCTCTTCTCCAGGGAAAAGAGTCCCAGTTTCTCCAGTCTCTCAGCATATGAAAGGTTTTCCATACCTTTTATCAGATGTGTCGCTCTCCTCTGAACCCTCTCGAGTAACGCCATATCCTTCTTAAGGTACGGCAACCAATATTGGACGCAGTACTCCAGATGTGGACGCACCATCGCCCGATACAACGGCAGGATAACTTCTTTTGTTCTGGTAGTAATACCCTTCTTGATTATACCTAGCATTGGAAGGTGTGGACCGGCAGACACAGGGAGTTATGGCAAGGTCCCGCAATGACTGCAGCTGCCGATCCACCCCCTCCGTCACGTACTTCTTCCAGACCGGAGCCGGAAGATGCAGTCATCACAGGACCTTCCTGCACTTCAGCACGGCTGCCAACTCTGCTCTGGAGTAAGTACGGCACCTGTGCTGAGGTTCAGGTCCCATTAAAGAGTAGAACGGGAGGTTCTGGACCCGGCCGGTTGTGCAGCCTCCCTAGGGCGTGCACCCAGGGCGATTGCCCCCTCCCCCCCTACTTGGTACGCCACTGAGAGAGACAACAACCCTGGAGAAATTCAAGTCTTCTCTTAAAACATTCCTTTTTAAAAGGTGCTTTCCAAGTTTAACTGTCCTTTTAAGGATTTTAAAAAACTTTTCTTAGTCCATTTCTTTTGGACTTGCATGTTGTTACCCGCCCTCCTGTTTTTTTCCTGTTCTCTTTCTTTAAAATTATATTGTAGTTTGCCCTATTTCCTTTTGTACCTGAGTCTTGTTATTATCCCTCTTGTGTCCTGTTTGTTGTACTTTTATGTTAAATTTTTTTTTTTTTGGCTAACTATTTGTATCACCCTTGTTTTTATTGTATAACCACTTTGAAATATATGATAAAGTAGTATATCAAATTCTTAATAAACTTGGGGGAAAAAAAGCCTTCCTTCCCTCATCTTGAGTAGTAAAAGACTCCGCTGTCGGAGGCTCTCCGTCTCCTAAAATGTGCAAAAGAAAGCAGACACGCCCCGTAGAACCGCTGAGGAATAGCTCAAATCATAAGTGCCATCTCTGTGGGTGTAGGAGCACCATTCATTCATTTATTTAGCCTGTCCTCCCAAAGGAGCCCAGAACAGGTCAGAAGAGTACATTCACAGTAGAAGCAGGACAAACTTTGGTGGGAAATACAGACTTGGTGGATATTTCAGCTTTTACAGAATAGTCATAGAAACATAGAAACATAGAAAGGTGACGGTAGAAAAGGGCTATAGCCCACCAAGTCTGCCCACTCTACTGACCCGCCCTATCAAGTCTGAGTGTCTTACTAGGCCTCTGTAGGGATCCCACGTAGATGTCCCATTTATTCTTAAAGTCAAGCACGCTGTTGACATGGGGTAATTTAAAATTGTAGGATTTTCTGTATCCATATACAGTAAAATCTTGGATTGCAAGTAACTTGGTTTGCAAGTGTTTTACAAGACAAGCAAAACATTTTATTAAATTTTAACTTGATATACAACTAATGTCTTGCAATACAAGTACATACAGTATACACGCGTCACAACTGAGCCGATGGTTCTTCTCTCTGCAGGAGTGTAGTGACTGTTTTAAATGAGCGAGGTCTTGCAATACAAGTATGTATAGTATTTTGCATTAAAGTTTTGGGGTTGTGGAACGAATCGTCTACGTTTCCAATATTTCCTATGGGGAAATTCGCTTTGATATACAAGTGCTTTGGATTACAAGCATGCTTCTGGAACGAATTAAGCTCACAAACCAAGGTTTGACTGTAGATGCTTTCGGTAATTAGCAGAGGATAATCCTTGATCTTTATTCACTATTAATGACATAACTCTTTAAAGAATAGGTAATTCAAATTAACAGGACCCCCCTTCCTCCGTGTTCTTTCCTTTAAGGGCTCCTTTTACTAAGATGCGATAGCGTTTTTAAACGCCGACGCCTCCACAGAGCTTGCGTTAGTATTTTTCATTTAGCGCGTTCTAAAAACGCTAGCGCACTTTAGTAAAATGAGCCTCAAGTGTCCTTTTCTTTCCAAAATTATAGTTCAACCCTTTCCCCTCTTATTTCCAAGTATTGCTAGCCCTTTGTAAGTCCTAATTATGTAAAGCCTTACTATTTTTATGGACATCGTTTTGAAATCTTTATAAAAGCGTTTTAATCAAATTTTTAAGAAACCTAAAACCTGGTTTAAATTGCAGCATTTTCCGTATGCACATGGCTTAACACAGAGGTAGAATAGCTTTTGCTTTATAGGTGTGTGCATCATTGAAGTATAAATCCAATATCCAATTCCAAGCTTCCAACCTTTAGAATATTCTTTCTGTGTTACTCCTTTAAATCCTTAACTGATGTTGCTACTTCTGTTTTAGTCATAGACCCCAGAAACACCCCTCCTCCGTCCCATAAAGGTTATGATCTCATAACGGGGAGATTCATGTGTAACCTCCTCATCGGTCAAGGCTTAAATTTTTAATGGCTGATGCTCAATAATTTTATATTTATTTTGAACACTTTTCATACTTTAAAACGACTAATGAAGTTTATGTACTTATCTTCAAAAGTGCTGCTGTACTTAGGCTGATGGATCTGACATGTTTCGCTGCCACTTCGTCAGGGATCCACTCTTGCCGTTAACCACCATCCCGCATAGACTCTTAAGATACATTCAAGTATGGCAGGTTTTTGATCCGGTGGGTGTCATAGATAAGTTTTACTGGGAATGAGGTTAGTTTTTAGAATATAGTAAAATTAGATTTTGGGCTCTTTTTACTAAGGTGCGCTAGCGTTTTTAGCGCACGCACCAGATTAACGCACATTAACCTATGTGGCTAGAACTAACGCCAGCTCAATGCTGACGTTAGCGTCTAGCACGCACGCTATTCTGCGCGTTAATGCCCTAACGCAGCTTAGTAAAAGGAGTTTTTTTGCTGGAGTGATTTCTAAGTTTGGTAGCAGATCGAGTGATGCTTGCAGTGGCGTACAGGTTTTGGTGGCAATCAAAAGCGGTTTACATCTTATATTTATTTTGTACCCGAGGTTACGGAGGGTTAAGTGACTTGCCCAGAGTCACAAGAAGCTGCAGTGGGAATTCAGACCAGTTCCCCTGGTTTTCAGGCCGCTGCACTGCCCGTTTAGAAGGGTTATTCTGTGGCTCCAGGAAAAGGAGGACCGATTGAGACATCCTGGTTTTACTGCCATTGCTTTCAGTGGGAGTAAAACCTGGATGTCTCAATCCGTCCTTTTTCTAGAGCAGTGTCTCTCAAACTTTCTTGAGCTGGGGCACAATAAAGGTAGTGGCCACGGCTTGAGGCACCCAGAAGTACGCAGACGTTGCCATGATGACATCATGACGTCGCCATCTGTGCATGTGCAGAGGCCCTCCAGACGGGCCCTGAGATGCCAGTAAGGGGTGCCAGCAGGGAAGAGAGCCGGAGAGAAGGGGAGGCACTGGCGCCAGCTGATTGCCTACAGCAGTATTTCTCAACTACTTCAAGCTAAGTACCCCTGAAGTCTAACAAATATCAACTGAGTACCCCAACCACAGACCTCCCTAGATCTACCCAAGCTCTGCCCCAGATCCCATACCCTTTACTAATTGTAATGCAATTTTTCCATTTATTTTTCATATATACACAGCAGATATAAATTCTCAAAACTGACACAGTTCAATCACTATATTGAAAATAAAATCATTTTCCCTACCGGCGATCCTCTGCAGGCTGCTGTAATGAGCTTTAAAGGCGAGACCTGGAGGCCGGGGGGGAAGCTAGAGAAAAAGGGGAAACATGCAGGCCTTCGGCGAATCGGGCAGTGCTGGCGATGTACTGCGCAGGGAAATTAGCTGGCAGGCGCCTCTCTTCCTCTTGAGTAGGCCGTGGCACACTTGAAATCTCAGGAGTCACACAGTTTGAGATACACTGTTATAGAGCCATATGGGAACCCTAACCATTAGGCTACTCCTTACTAGCAGTCTGCAAACTAAAAGCACCCTTGGCCCTCAAAAGTAGGCTCAAAGCTTTAAAATGAGGGGGTTAGATTGTAGTGAATGTAACTCACCTTGAACTACCAACGAAGAAGACTTGAGCTAAATCTAATTCCCTCCCCCCCCTTCCTCAGTGCTCCTGTTTTCATGACATGACACAGTCTCCAAAAGCATTACAAAATAACTCACCCTCTTCCCAGGGCATTTCACCCAGTCCGAGAGGGAGTGTGATTTACATCCTGCAAGGCTCCACATCGCAGTAGAATAAATGAAAAGTCCAATTTCTTATCATTTGCATTGTAAAACCATCCTTCAACTTCCTCGAAATAAATTTTACTATTTTATTAGCGCAAACAAAATGGTAATAAAATCCTAATACAGAGCCTTGTATCCAGGGGATGAGCTAAAATTAACAGACACCGAACAGTGTTTGCTATTACATTCAATTACCTTTTTATTCAAGATTTACATTCTCATCCCCTTAATCTCCATAGTGCTGCCTTTGAAACCATTTCCTGCATTCATTGCTGAACCCACGCTGGACTAGATAGACAAGGAGAGCTTGCCACGCTATGGAACCTGATCATTCTCTACAATGTGTCAAAGGCATACACACAGAAATATATTAATTTGTAAGCGGGTGAAGGAACACAAGCACAGACAGAAAGACCACTTTGCTCACACACAAAAACGTGAATTTGTATAAGTCGATTGCTCTATCAGTTCCTAGTCTGCTTTCTTTCTTGTACTGCTGAGCAAGGGACTGTGTCTGTGACATTTGGTAATGAAAGGCAGTACAGAAAATCAGAATAAACATATACATGCCAAGTACTTTTGTCTTCCTTTCAATTCCTACTACCTTTCCCGGAAGTCTGTTCCTGTGTTTATTGCCATCTCTTTTTTTTTTTTTCTCATTCTTTTAAAGCTTTCCTACCTTTCTCCAGTTTCCAAGTTTCTTTGGGATTTGTTATCCCCCTTATTTGTAAAAACATCTAAGTGGCTTAAAATCTATGTAGTAGGGAGAGGGAGTAGCGTGCTCCTTCAAAACATGACAGCGAGGGAAGAGGGAGAGAACTACTGTACAACTTATAGGAAGGTGGGGTAGGTTCGAATGGTAGTAGGGTTATCTGGGCTCCATCTGTCCAGACTAGATCAGCCGTGCCAAGGAGACATCCTAAGGTGTGAACCTAGGGAAATATAGAAAGCTGGGACAAGGGATGCTTATAGAAGCCAAGGCAAGGAGTTAACTATTATAATTTCCTTGCTGTATAGCAAGCACTCTCTCCATTTTATAAATATGACAAACTGAATTCCACCAAAAGGTATAATTAAGTTTAGTATAGACCTTCCAATTTCCAGTAATATGTTGAATGGCAACCCCCGTCAGTATTAACAAAAGTTTATTGTTATTTGCTGAAATTTGACTCTTGAATCTCATAGACGTTCCAAATAAAATAGCATCATAGGATAGGGCAACATGATTTTCTAACATTGAATTAATTTGGGACCAAAT
The DNA here is from genome assembly GCF_902459505.1 of Geotrypetes seraphini. Lineage (NCBI taxonomy): Eukaryota > Metazoa > Chordata > Amphibia > Gymnophiona > Dermophiidae > Geotrypetes > Geotrypetes seraphini. The sequence continues at coordinate 26,669,660 of NC_047098.1, forward strand.
TAACTTCCAAAAGGCATTGACAAAGGGACAGAAAAAAAGTAAATGATCTAAAGTCCCAGCATCTAAATTCTAATGATTAGACACCTTGGACACTTTTTTTTATTACATAGGACTATATTTAATGTGGGGATGGGGAGGTATGTTATGTGATTTAATGGGTTTATTCCTGATGAATGGGATGGGTGGGGTAGAGGTCTTTTTTATATGCATTTGACAATAATTGTTAGAATGTCAAGTGATTTGTACGAATTATCTGATTGAATTTTGTACACTTGTTGCAACTGAATAAAGAATTTTTTTTTTAAATTCTTTTTTCTTCATTTATAATCAATAAGTTAATAACTTAGCTTTTTAGCAGGTCAGTCCCCTTTCCGACGCGTTTTGTGCGACTTTATCAAGGTCAGGGGAGCTTAAAGTTATCATTGCCTGCTGCTGGAGGATCACATGAGTGGGTTTGGGAGATCTCGCCATACAATATAAGAGTGTTATGGCGAGATGTGTGCGCGGGTCTTTGATGTGAAGTTCACTGCAGCGCCCATTGCTCTGCTGGGATGTCTGTGTGCAGTGGTGTAGGAAGGAGGGGGCAGAGGGAACGGTCCACCCCGTGTGCCATCATGTTGGGGACGCCAGCTGCACATGCATCCCCCTTTCCCTTCCCCCATACCTCCAGTTGTTCACTGCCTCGAGCAACAACGTCACAGTGTTCCTCGCGACATTGTCAGCTGTCATTGATGTCACTTCCACGTGCCGCACATAGGAAGCGATGCCAGAGGTAGAGTCGACGCAGTCGCGAAGAGCACGTTGAAGTTGTTGGCTGCGGCGGTGAACTAGAAGTATGGGGGAAGGGAAGGGGGAGCGTGCAGCAAGGGGAGTAGGGGGCGGAGATGAAGGTGGGACTCCACCCCCCCCCCCGGGCACCTCTCACCCTTGCTACGCCACTGTCTGTGTGGCCAGCCTACTAAAAATACTGGCCCCGCCCCTCCTACATCCCAATGGCCCGTTTTGTGCGAATTTCTTTCGGATGCTTAGTTGTCAAAAATTGGTGCAAAATGATCAAAGCACCATTCAAAGCACAAACATCTATGAAGTGGCTATTTTCGAAACAAAAGAGACAGATTTTTCTGTTTTGAAAATGGTCCCTGTTCGTCATTGGATTTGTGTGCGTGCTCTGCAAAACGTCCAAACTCAGATTTAGAATTCATCTCGAAAATGCCCCTCCACATCTGTCCTCACCACGCCCATCCTTATCCTGTCATTGGGTCATGGACTCACAGCAACGCCCACAAATAAACCAAAACATTCCCAATGAACAATTCACGCGATACCATCTACTGCTGCAGTGAGGTAACACTGAGGTGGCTCATGAATGGACGCCATTCTGTCCAGTCCTGGCGCATGGACGGCGTTCTGCTGTGGTCCTACTTAGATTTTCATTCCCACTTGATATATTGCAAACGAGTAACGCAGTGTACAATAGTAAAAGCGCATTTCTAATACTTATCAGAGCCAGTACTCATGCAATAATAGTTATTAACCACAGTGCAGGTATGATAACACTGCTCAGCTCTAGTCCTGTTCAAATAATGTCTCAGATTCAGAACCAATGAGATATGAACTCTCACCTTCAGTACTAGAGAGGTAACAACTTGTAAAAGGAGATGTGGGAAAAGAGATATAATAGCTTAATATCATAAAATTAAAGCAGGCCAGCTATGCTACTAAGCTATTTATTAATCTATTATACCTCTTTGTCCACATCTCTCTTTACAAATTTTAAGCTCTAGTCCTGTCAAACAGTATGTCTCAGATCCAGCACTGGCGAGATAAGAGATCTCCGCTCCAGATCTATTCAAATAATACATCTCAGATCCAGCACTGGCGAGATAAGAGCTCTCCGCTCCAGATCTATTCAAATAATACATCTCAGATCCAGCACTGGCGAGATAAGAGCTCTCCGCTCCAGATCAATTCAAATAATACATCTCAGATCCAGCACTGGCGAGATAAGAGCTCTCATCGCTACCACTGATCCAGCACCAATCAGATAACAGCTCTCAGTTCTACTATTGTTAAGAAAACGATCATCAGCCCTATTGCTGGTGAAGTACGAGTATGATTGCCTCTATCCTCATTAAACTAGCCAGTTTTCAGATCTAAAAGAAGATCAAATATTTATTCGAATTTAGCTCGCACCTTCTCAGTACAAGGTGAGCTACATTCAGATATTTTCCTGTTCCCAGAGGACTTGCAATCTAACTTTGTCCCCAAGAGAATGGAGGGTTGACACCCAAGGTCACAAGGAGCAGCAGTGGGATTCAAACTGGGTTTTGCTGGTTGTTAACCTGGTGCTTTAATGGCAGGATGAGAGACAATGCCATATTCTTCTTGTATTTTGGGGGTGATTTTAGCCTCAATTCCTGGAACAACATCTCAGCTACTTTACACAAGCTGGAAAGTGGGCATTTACATTCCGCTTTCTCCATTTGCAAAGTGGACACTGGGTGTGAAAAGACATGGTAAAATGTGTCTTAACAGGTAACATTATCATTCCAAGCAGGCAAATGGAATAAATGTTTAAACCAACTTTATCTCAAACGCTCTTTCTCACCAAACTTTTAGGAAGTCAATCGAAACTTATCTCTTCGACATATTTCCCCAACTCCATTTCTACCATGATATACTTCTAAAACACTTCCAGGAAAAATTGGATTAATCTTACCATGTTAATGTAATTTTGAAAGTTTTTTGTAATATCGCTGTCTGAATACAGTCTCTTCCTCTTAAATATCTGTGATATTGCAGTATATAAAAATAAAGTTATTATTATTATGTATGTCTTTTGAGAGGGATAAGCAAATTCTATGTAGTCCTCCTAAAGCTGGTGCCTAACTTAAGGCTCCTTTTACGAAGCCGCGTTAGCGGTTTAACGCCCGTAACTCGCTAAACTGCCGGCTGTGCTAGATGCTAACGCCAGCATTGAGCTGGTGTTAGTTCTAGCTGCGTAGCGCGGGTTTAGCGCACGCTAAAAAGCTGCGGACGCCAAAACCGCTAAAGCGGCTTCATAAAAGGAGCCCTTAGTTGTTTAATAGACTTAATTGACACTAATTGACAACTAGCAGTTAAAACCGTACCGTTTGACAAATTCATCGCCTAAACAGAAGCCTCACCACTTACAAAGTTATATTTCCCCTCTGTCAATTTCTGTATAATATGCTGTTCCCTCCTTTCTATATTGTTGCAACTCGCAGACTAGCCAGCACTATTCCTTGAGTTGCACCCATGAGACCTAAATTACATACTTAAGATTCATTTTTCCTTCAATTACTTCTCGTAAGTTGTGCCCTCACTACTTGCATCCTGTAATTCGCTTATCCAGTAATTCACTTTTTTCTGTAATCCGCCTTATTCTGTAACTTGCTTTACTCTGTAATTCGCTTCATCCTGCAATTCGCCTTATTGTCCAGCTCTATCCTAAAATTCCAACTTTATTCCTTGGGTTGCATACATGAGAGCTATACTACATACTTAAGATTCATATTCTCCTTTTATCTATTTCTTATGTAATAAGTTGTACCCTCACTTCTTGCATTCTGTAACTCGCTGATTGTCCAGCCTTCTTTGATGTGAACCGCCTAGAAGTCATTCGACTGTGGCGGTATAGAAGAATAAAGTTATTATTATTATAAATTGCATTGAATTGGATCTTAGGCACCTAACTTAGTAGGCGTCTACTACTTTAAGGTACGCATGGTTAGGGGGGCAGATCGAGGGAATGTTTTACACATAGGCACCTGTTTTGCGTTAAGCACCCTAAAGCGCCTATGTAGGCATGATTCACGACAAAAACAGCCGACGTCATTCACAGAGTCGCCCTTCGTGATCGGCAGCTGCTTTTTAGGCGGCCAGTGATATTAGCGCCTTATAGAGAATCCGGGCCTATGTTTTTGGTTTGAGGCACAGCACCTACAAAATCTATTGCGCTTTAATACAAGGATTCCTTTGTGTGCGTCCGTGTGCATAGAGCAGTGCATCTCAAACTGTGGGCACACTGAGGAGGAAGAGAGGCGCCTGCCAGCTGACTTCCCTACGCGGTACGGCACCAGCGCTGCCCGATTCGACGAAGGCCTGCATGTTTCCTCCTTCTCTCTAGCATCCTCCGGCTTCCCCCTTGGTCTCCAGGTCTCACCTTTAAAGCTCATTACAGCAGCCTGCAGAGGATCGCCGGTAGGGAAAATGATTTTATTTTCAATATAGTGATTGAAATATGTCAGTTTTGAGAATTTATATCTGCTGTGTATATATGAAAAATGAATGGGAAAAAATTGCATTACAATTAGTAAAGGGTTTGAGATCTGGGGCAGAGCTTGGGCCTAGGAAGGTCTTTGGTTGGGGTACTCAGTTGATATTTGTTAGACTTAGGGGGTACTTAGCTTGAAGTAGTTGAGAAACACTGCTGTAGGCAATCAGCTGGCGCCAGTGCCACTCCTTCTCTCTGGCCCTTTTCCCTGCTAGCACCCCCTACTGGCATCTCAAGGCTCACCTGAAGGACCTCTGCACATGCGCGGACTTAGAGGTGATGATGTCATGCATATGTATGATGTCATCATGGCGACGTCCGCGCACTTCTGGATGCCTCAAGCTGTGGCCACTATCTTTAGGGTGCCCCGGCTCGAGAAAGTTTGAGAGACACTGGCATAGATGAACAGACAAACAGACATAATAATAATAATAACAACAACAACAGTTTATATACCGCAGGACCATAAAGTTCTATGCGGTTTACAATAGTTAAAAAATGCTACAAATTAAGTAAAACTTACAAAGATTAAGAACTAGTAACTGATAGCCCTAAAGATCAATTATTTGTGTAATACGATTAAACAAATCAGCTACCTAAGTACATCAGGAACAGATATGTTTTTAGGGGTCTCCTAAATTCCCCATAAGTGTTAGTAAGCAGAGGCAATTGTTCCCGATCTTTATCCCATAATCCTGCCTGATATGAAAGAAGATGTTGATGATGTTTTTAAAATTTACATCCTCTAGCCGGTAGAGAGACAAAATTCAAAGTGTGAGCTTCTCTTATGTCTATTGGTTATCATGCCGCTGTACTGGGTCATGGTACGCCCTCACCTGGAATACTGCGTCCAGCACTGGTCGCCGTACTTGAAGGACACGGTACTAGTCGAGAGGGTCCAGAGAAGAGCGACTAAAATGGTTAAGGGGCTGAAGGAGTTGTCGTACATTGAGAGATTAGAATAACTGGGCCTCTTCTCCCTTGAAAAGAGGAGACTGAGAGGGGACATGAGCAAAACATTCAAGATAATGAAGGGAATAGACTTAGTAAATAAAGACGGGTTGTTCACCCTCTCCAAGGTAGAGAGAATGAGAGGGCACTCTCTAAAGTTGAAATGTACAAATGTAAGGAAGTTCTTTTTCGCCCAGAGAGTGGTGGAAAACTGGAACGCTCTTCCGGAAGCTATCGTAGGGGGAAACACCCTCCAGGGATTCAAGACAAAGTTAGACGAGTTCCTGCAGAACTGGCACGTACGTAGATAGGGCTGGTCTCGGTTAGGACGCTGGTCTTTGACCTAGGGGCCACCGCGGGAGCGGACTGCTCTGCACGATGGACCACTGGTCTGGCCCAGCAGCGGCAATTCTTATGTTCTTATGGTTGAAAAAGAGAAAAGGTCAGTTATATATATTTAGGGGCTAATCCAAATAGTACCTTAAAGCAAAAACAACCTAACTTAAACTTCACCCGCGCCTCCATCGGCAACCAGTGCAGAAGTCGATAGGAAGGTGTTACATGATCGAATTTCTTCCGCCCATATATTAACCTGACTGCAGCATTTTGCACCAATTGTAATCTCTGCATACTCTTCTGGGAAATTGCTAAATAGGCAATATTACAGTAATCGAGGAACTATCTATTCACAAGGTAAAGGTAGGGGAGGGTCATTAGGGTGGGCAGACTGGATGGGCCGCGGCCCTTATCTGCCGTCTATTTCTATGTTTCTATGTTTCTATCGCTTGGGTGAAACATTACTAAAAAATGCATGCTTCGCTTCCAGCTCCTTCCGAGGACAATCCCACCCACCTAAATCCTACTTCTAGCTATCTCTGATCCAAGCATGGGATGAATATATGAGAGGTAATATCTACTTTAGACGATTTAGGGCTCCTTTTACTAAGCTGCTTTAGCGATTTTAGCAGCATTTTACCACGTGCTAAACCCCGCGCTACGCGGCTAGAACTAACGCCAGCTCAATGCTGGCGGGCGGCAATTTAGCGCGTTAGTAAAAGGAGCCCAAAGTTATGATTGCATTGGAAAGATGTAGGAGTGGACAGTAGCCAGGTGTGAAGTCTTGACGACTGGCACTACTGCTCCCGAGGCCTAGACTTCGAATAATTTCCCTCCCTCCCCGCTTCTGTATCTGTTACCATGTACCACACATTTCTCTCTACCCTCCTATAAAATTGTTTAACTCATTTTATGGTACAAGAACAAAAAAAAAAAGTTCAACAAAGATAAAATGCACCAGGAAGAAATAAACCACAAAATAAGAGTAATTTTGGGTAGTTAAAAGTTTAAGGTAATCTTTTACTGACTTTTTTTCTTTTCATATTTGAACAAAAGAAAGGTTGTTGTCACAGTTTTAATATTTCTTGGGTCCTGTCCGAGTTCCACCTTGTTTTTTTTTTTTTCTCGTCTTCTCTGCCGCTCCACCCTGGATAAATAAAGTGAAGAGGCTGGCACCAGCTGGGAAAGAAAATATAGCAATCACTACTTTTTTTTTTTTCATATATTTTTTTTTTTTTACTGGGCTGGAGTTTTTGGGCAAAGGACAAAAGATATTGTTGAGTTAGCACAACAGGGAGTCTGAGTCACTGACACAAATCAACTCTTAAAGAGATTTCTCTCAGGCAGTCGGGTGCAACTGTATCATCCTGCTACTCATTCTGCTGTGCGAGGGTGAAGAGTCAAAAACGTTTGTACTCTGATCCACTCCCACACATGTACACTCTTATGTGTACATGGACACGTACATGGACTCTCAAACACACAGAGGCATGTACATAAAAACTCAGGGATAGCCAAAGAGCCAACAAATACAGGTACAAACATTCACATTTACAGACACTTTCACATGTACACACAGTGGGGTTGTAAGGGGGGGCGGTCCGCCCCGGGCACCATCTTGGTGAGGGCGCAGGCACCGTACTCCTCTCTACACCGCCTGCTCATTCCTCACCCCCACCGCTGCGTGTGTGCCACTTCCCTTCCCCTGTACCTCTGCAATGTTCCCGACATGAGCAGCATCCCCCCCAAACTTGCAGTCATGCCAGCGTCGGCTCTTCCTCTGATATCACTTCCTGGACCTGCGCCCAGGAAGTGACATCAGCGGAAGAGCCAACATGGGCGTGACAGCAGCTTGGGGGTTGCTGCTCGTGCCAGGAACGTTACAGAGGTATGGGGGAAAGGATGCGGCGCGCACGTGGCAGGAAGAGGGCGGGGAAGGAGAGTGTGGATGTGGAGGGGGGACCAGAGAAGAGGGTGGGGGAGGGGCGCCACCACCCTAGTTGCCTCTCACCTTTTGCTACGCCACTGTGTACACACACAAGAAAATATACACATATGTATAAATCCTCAAAAATACACACACACGCAGATGTTCCCTTGGGAGGGGCATGGATGGGTCATGGGCGTTCCCAGGATCGGCTCAAGGCAATCTGCTGCCTGAGGTCAAGGGATGAACTCCTCTTCCCTCCCCGAGCATCCAAAATGGGGATGGGACAAAGGCTGGCCCAACTATTAGGCTTTCCGTTTTCACCCCTCTCCACCCCAATCGGCATTTTTCCCATTCCTCCCCCCCCCCCCCCTCCGCATCTACCTTCATTTTGTCGTAAAAGTTGCTAGGCGGCGGAAGCGATTCACAGAGCTACCCTGCTGCCGGTCTCAGCATCCTCTCTACTGCGGCCCACACCAGCGAAAACAGGATGTTGTCAGACAGGGTGGGCCACAGTGGAGAGAAGACGCCGGGACCAGCAACAGAGTAACTCTGTGAATCGCTGCCGCATCCGGCTACTTTTACGACAAATTGAAGGTAGATGCAGGGGGGTGGAATGGGAAAAATGCCGATTGAGGAGGTATGTGGGGGAGGGGAAAGAATGAAAGCATTAGATGCCGGGAAGGTGAACCGCAGAGAGAGCCGACCAGCTAGGCTGGCCAGCAGCAAGTTGCCGCTCCTTCAACAGTGCCGCCCGGGGGCGCTGCCTCAGATGGTCTCATTATAGGGCCGCACAAATCCTAGTAATGTCCCTGATCCACTCCCATTCCCTTCCAATGGCCGTGCTCCCTTTTTTTTCATCCGTGCAGAAAAGTTTATGTGCACATCTTTATAGAACAGCGACTATAAAGATGTGCACGTAAAGTCCAATTCTTCCTAATTAGCACCGATGATTACCGGCGCCTAATTATGGGTGCTAATTGGCTTGTTAAAGCAATTAAATTGCATGCATAATTTGGGCACGTGGCCACATTTGTGTAAGCAATTTTGAGAATTATATATAGAATTATGGGGTTAATGGTCCTTCTGGCACTTTTTCTGCGGGACTTGTGCATGAAGGGCAAAGGGAAGGAGAGGTGTGAGGCACAGGACCTTACCCCTCTGCCTGAAATTTCGCCCTCATCTGGATGTTCCTTGAAGTACCGTATTTTCACGCATATAACGTGCGCGTTATACACGATTTTACAAACCATTCATAATCATGCACGTTTTACAACTTTTTTTTTACATAGTTCCCCCCCCCGACGTCCGATTCACCACGCAGGACCGCTCGCTCCCCCACCCTCTGACGTCAGAGAAAGGGCGGGACCGCCGGAAGAGGAAACAGCGCAGACGCAGGGCTCAGAGAAGGGGCGGGAACGCCGGCAGAGGAAGCAGCAGGACAACGGTAGGAGCTTCTCCATGATGGGGGGGGTGGGGGTGCGAGCGGTCCTTCGGGGTGGGGGTGCGGGGGTGGGTACAAGTGCGAGTGTGAGCGGTCCTTCAGGGTGGGGGTGCGAGCGGTCTTGCGGGGGGATGAATCGGACGTCGGGAGGGGGGCATCAGGCTTTCAGGGTGGAGACAGGACTTCAAGGGGGAGAGGAGAGTCGGGGCGGGCGAAAGGAGAGTCAGGGCGGCCAGAGGAGAGCCGGAGCGGGCGAAAGGAGAGTCAGGGCGGGCAAAAGGAGAGTCGGGGCGGCATGCGCAGTATACGGGCGTGCGTGGTATATAAAAATTTCTTTACATAAATTACAGTTTCCCGCGCGCTATACCCGTGTGCGCGTTTTACACGGGTGTGCGGTATATGAGTGAAAATACGGTACTTTTCATCCCTAGTTGTTACACACACAAAATTTCATTCTCGCCCCTTCCACACACACACGTACACACACACAGAGTGGTGGAGGAAGCAACAAAAGATAGTAAGAATATAAGAACACGTGAATAGCCTTATTGGGTCAGACCGAAGGTCCATCTACCCAGTAGCCCATCCTCACGGTGGCCAATCCAGATCACTAGTACCTGGCAAAAACCCAAAGAGTAGCAACATTCCATTCAGATTCCTAAAGAACAGCAAAATTCCGGAATCCCAAAGTGTAACAAAAGATTCCGGAACCCCAAAGAGTAACAACATTCCATGCTACCGATCCAGGGCAAGCAGTGGCTTCCCCCGTGTCTCTCTCAATAACTGACTAGGGACTTTTCCTCCAGGAAATTGTCCAAACCTTTCTTAAAGCCAGCTACGCTATCTGCTCTTACCACAACCTCTGGTAATGCGGTATACAAGTTCCCCATTCCCTTCCCCTAAATAATAGAATCTATCAGGCCAGCACCCCCTCTTCAGTTCTTTGCTTCTGAAATTATATTCTTCCTCCCCCTGGTTTCTTTCCTAGATTTTGGTACCCTGAGGACAGTGGCTCAGCTACTGGCAGTTCATTGGGCTAGGCTTCCTCAAAGGGATTTTTACACATTCTGCGGCTCACTGGTTGTGCTGCTGCCTCTGCACCCAGAGGTTGTGAGATGAAATCCTGGAGCTGCTCTTTGTGACCCCGGGTAAGTCACTTAATCTTCCAGTGCCCACTGCTGGCTGAGCTGCTGCCTCTGCACCCAGAGGTTGTGAGATGAAATTCTGGTGCTGTTCTTTGTGACCCCGGGCAAGTCACTTAATCTTCCAGTGCCCACTGCTGGTTGAGCTGCTGCCTCTGCACCCAGTGGGTGTGAGATGAAATCCTGGTGTTGCTCTTTGTGACCCCGGGCAAGTCACTTAATCTTCCAGTGCCCACTGTTGGTTGAGCTGCTGCCTCTGCACCCAGAGGTTGTGAGATGAAATTCTGGTGCTGTTCTTTGTGACCCTGGGCAAGTCACTTAATCTTCCAGTGCCCACTGCTGGTTGAGCTGCTGCCTCTGCACCCAGAGGTTGCGAGATGAAATCCTGGTGCTCCTCTTTGTGACCCCGGGTAAGTCACTTATTCTTCCAGTGCCCACTGCTGGTTGAGCTGCTGCCTCTGCACCCAGTGGGTGTGATTTGAAATCCTGGTGTTGCTCTTTGTGACCCTGGGCAAGTCACTTAATCTTCCAGTGCCCACTGCTTTGAACGTCAGCTTTGAAATGCCAAAGTGATAAAAAGGTAGTATACAAGTCCCCATCCCCTTTCCCTCTTAAAAGGGCCTCAACCCTCCACCAGGTGAATAGAGAGAGAACTTTGTTGCAGTCACCAAAAGCAGGAGAAGGGAGGGGGCAGATGCAAAGCTGATGTCTTGCATAGGATGCATAATCCCTTTACATCAGCCCTGCTCATTAATACATTCTTTTCCCTCACAATTTACAACACTAAAGATTAGAATATTAGCTTAGTATAGATAGCTTTTATTATTGTTCACATATTAATTTGGGTAGAACAAAAATAATTCTCTCCTATATTGCAGACCTATTAACTTAGTACTCATTCTAATGGCAATTCTATAAGCTAAGTGCTTACATTAATGCATGTATATACACATTAATGTACATAACACTTTACATTTACATGCATGTGATCATAACATCTCTAAAAAGATACAGCGGAATTAGAAAAGGTACACATTCAGGAAGGGGGGGGATATGCCTTTAAATTATTATCCGATTGTAATTTGTTGGTCTTGATCATTTGTATTACTTTTGCTTATCTTTATACTGTATGAAAGGATGGTGGAGAAGGATATGTATTTATTATATCATTTGAAGGAATTAAGTCCTGTTTATTTTGTACATTGTTCAATAATATGTTGCACTTGATGCTGATTTTGTAAAATGAATAAAGATATTGGGGGGGGGGGGGGAGAAAAGGAACAGAGAAGGGTGACAAAAATGATAAAGGGGATGGTTCGACTTCCCAATGAGAAAAGGTGGCTGAGGCGAGTAATGATAGAGGACTATAAAATAGTGAGTGGAGTGGAACGGGTAGACGTGAATCACTTGTTTACTCTTTCCAAAAATACCAGGAATAGGGGACATGCCATAAATCTATTAAGTAGCAGATTTCTTCACTCGGCAGAATTCATTGCCAGAGAATGTGGTGAAAGCAGTTAGCTTAGCAAGGTTTAGAAAAAGGTTAGGATAATTTTCTAAAAGTAAAGTCCGTAAGCCATTACTAAGATGGACTGTGGAAAAACCATTGCTTATTCCTAAGATAAGCAGCATAAAATCTGTTCTACTCTTTGGGATCTTGCCAGGTACTTGTGACCCGAGTTGGCCACTGTTTGAAAAAGGATACTGGGCTTGGTGGACCTTTGGTCTGTCCCAGTATGGAAATGCTTGTGCTCTTCTGTTCTTAGATATATAACTAATAATCATAATAATAAAGCAGCTTTATTTAAAACCCGTCATTCCTTTTCAGTTCAAGACAGTATACAGTATTGGAAAGGTACAAAGTGGATAATGAACCTATTCGGTTCTAGACAGTGTACAATAGTGGAAACAGAAGTGGATAGTTGCAAAGTGGGATTGTGGGGACAGTTATCAATACAAGTAAGGGGGTAGGGGGAAGAGGGAAAGAGAGGGGGAGGTAGGAGTAGAGGGGGGAAAGGGGAGAGAAGCAGGAAGAGAGGGGAGGATGGGCTTTGGGGGGCTTGGAGGATCAGACAAACTTGTTGAATAGATGGGGTTTCAGTGCTCCTTTGAAGGCTTGGTATGTTGGGGAGTTTATAAGAGGAGGTTGCTTAGGGTGTTGCTCCAGATGCCTGCTTGGAAGGACAAAGTGTTCTATCAAGAAATATTTTGTAGTGGCATCTCTTGGGAGTAGGGAATGAAAATATCAACATATTGTGGGAAGGGACGGGGTTTGTCCTGTAGGACGAAGTGATTCAGGAGAGTAGGTGGGTGAGGTGCCGAATAGTGTCTTGTAACAAAGGCACTATACTCAAATCCCTTAGTGAGAATAATATTCACAATAATAAAGACTCCTAATTTCCCACTAAATATAAAAGAGTGCAACAAATATCATTAACTAACTGGAAGGGCCTCAGTAATAGAGCCTACGCAAGTCATAGACTCTGACCATACAAGTCTGCGTGCTTCCCCGGCTCCTTAGCTCCAATCATCGGCAACCTTCCAGTCCCTTACCTCAACTAAAAGGATTTTAAATTTATTGCAAGTGAATTCCTAAAAAATTTTTTTATCTTTTTATTTAAATTTATTTCGAATAACTTATTCTAAAATATCAGCTTTCTAAAAATCTAAATTCTATAAATAGATGCACTATTTCCTTATGAGAGACTTAATTTAAACATCCAATATCCATTGAAATTACTTAGCTTTCAAATACTATATCCCCAGCAAACTGCTTCAGACCATGTTTTCTTTTCGCGTGTTGGACCTAACAGCCCGAGCCTCCAGCAGTCTAACTCTGAAGTTGAAAAAAACTTCAGCCCGTCTCCGTGCTCGGAATGATATTTGTTGCACTCTTTTATATTTAGTGGGAAATTAGGGGTCTTTATTATTGTAACAAAGGCAACCAGATTTAAAGATGATTCTGGCCTCAATTGGCAACCAATGCACTGTTCTGTAATATGGCATTGGCACGACATGAGCGGGTCTCCCACTAATGCATGTAACTTACACAGCGGAGAAGTAGCCAAATGGTTAGCGTAGTAGGCCGAGATCCTGGGAAACTGAGCTCAATTCCCACTGCAGCTCCTTGTGGCGCTGGGCAAGTCCCTTAACCCTATATTGCCCCAGAGGTTCACATCGCTAATGCTGCCGGCTGTCTGAAGTTTTTAAACTGCTGTGCCACCGAAGGCACTAGGGACAACAGCGGAGACTCAAGAGAGCCAGATCCAACTCTGGGGTGGCCCGTGGCGGGGGCTGGAGAGAGAGAGGCTGTGCTGGGGGTGGGGGTGGGTGGTTTAGGGGGAGGCAGGGGCAGGGTAGTGCCCCGTGTGTGGGACAGGAGGCGGGGCATGGACAGGGTGGTGTCAAATGTCCTCTTTTTTCACATAGAAAATATGATAACCCTAAGCTAGGACAGAACTAAGCATATGGCTGCATATGTGGATGGCAGGGTTCTATGAAATTAATCAAGCATATGGCACTTAGTATTAGGCGATTTGTTACAGAATAAGGAGGATTCTATTACGCATATAATAGTACTGAAATTTTTAAAGAAGCATTTATATATTCACCACATACATTGACCTGTCACTTAGGGCAGAAGAGATCGACGACGCGTGCATTCTCCGAGACAGGCTCACACAGGGGCCGATACAGAAAGCAACCATGGATTTAGCCAAAGGGTTACTAATGGTTGAACGCTGGCTCTACAGTCCAAGCGATGCAGAGCGGACTTCTGCACAGATGTCAACTCACGCAGACAGCGCAGCTGAACTACAATGTATGCTGATGAGCTGCTTCAGGTAGTCCACGCTATGCAGAGTATGCCACCCCCTTTTAATGCATGCATGACATGAGAAATTTACCGCGAGGGTCCAGGGTAGCATGGAAGGTTTTGCAGATATTTCTTATCAATCTGTCACATTTAAGTGCTGTATTGTCTTGTGAGGCAAGCTGAAGGAAGCTCATGCAAGTTTTAAAGCAACAAACGTGTGGGTTTGTGTGTCCACACAAAACTGAAAATGAAAGCATGACCCAGTGACAGGATAAGGATGGGCGTGGTGAGGACAGATGTGGAGGGGCATTTTCGAGATGAATTCTAAATCTGAGTTTTGCAGAGCACGCACACAAATCCAACGATGAACAGGGACCATTTTCGTGTTTCAAAAATAGCCACTTCATAGATGTTTGTGCAAAGCGCTTCGATCATTTTGCACCAATTTTTGACAACTAAGCATCCGAAAGAAATTCGCACAAAACGAGCCATTGGGATGTAGGAGGGGCGGGGCCAGTATTTTTAGTAGGCTGGCCACACAGACAGTGTCTGTTCTCTTCTGTTCTTAAATATGAGAGATAATTTTTGAAAGGTTCATATTTAGACTCTGAAGAACAGGTGCCAATCTACGCCGACACTTTCAGTTTTGGATCAGACGTGTGCACAAAAAGCCACACTTACCAAGAACCCTTGTGTGTATGCATCCAAAATACTCTCCCCATTTTTGCCGCAGATATGCCACATATAAAACTTGGTTTGAGTGGAGCTGGGATAAAGTTCTGAAATATGATAGTATTTTTTTTTTTTTTTTTAAATGCACATGGTGAAGACAGGGTTACCATATTGTTCTCGGCGAAATCCTGGACGACTAGCCCTGCCCTGTTCCACTCCTCAGCCACGCCCCATTACACCTTCAGCCCGCCCCGTTTCACCTTCGACCCCGCCCCTGAAAGCCTGGTCTCATTATTCCTGACCTCTGAACTGTGGCCGGGGGCCTCGAGCACACGTGGACACATGCAACGTCATCCGGGCATGCTCAGAGGCCCTCCACACGTGGCCAGAGCTTTCCAAGATCCGGACAACTGCTGGGTTTTGGAAAGTCCGTCTGGACACCCAGACATTCCTCTAAAAAGAGGACATGGCCGGGTTTATCCGGACGTCTACTGCCATCTCCGGATCAGACCCATGGTCCATCGAGTCCGGCGATCCGCACACATGGAGGCCCAGTCGGTGTCAGGTCAAAAGCGCGCCGGGACAAAGGCGCGCCCAGACAATTGAGCGCAGTACGCGCTGCCGCGCCGCTCTAAATTACTGTTTTTAGTGCTCCGATGGGGGGGCGTGGGGGGGAACCTCCCCCACTTTACTTAATAGACATCGCGCCGCGTTGTGGGGGGTGTGGGGGGTTGTAACCCCCCACATTTTACTGAAAACTTCACTTTTTCCCTGTTTTTAGGGAAAAAGTTCAGTTTACAGTAAAATGTGGAGGGTTACAACCCCCCAAACCCTCCATAACGCCGGCGCAATGTCTATTAAGTAAACTGGGGGGGGGGGTTCCCCAACAAAAACCCCCGTCGGAGCACCTAAAAACTGTCATTTAGAGCGGCGCGGCAGCGCGCGCTGCGCTCAATTGTCTGGGCGCGCCTTTGTCTTTCACGCCGTTGTCTATGAACCGGCCCAGTCAGGTGTACACCTGATGTAGTTTTAGTCACCCATTTGCCCTCTCTTCAGGCCTCAATATTTTGTATGCTATTTGTAACAATTCTAAGTGCCTATTTGTAAAAGGAAAAACATTAAGACGTGCTAACATATAAGATAATAATGAGCTGTCATCAATTATAAAGCATATTAGACCTATGACGAGACAGGTATGTATAAAGCTTAAAGGTGATGAAGAGTTAAACCTTTGAATGTCACCGCTGAGATCCATTATTAATAATAAAAAAAGGCGGCAGGAGCAATTTCTTTTGGTACCAGGCGTCCGAATTTACCCGGACACGTCCTCATACTACAGGACTGTCCAGGCGTCCAGATAGCTTTTCAAAACCTGACACTTTGTCCGGGTTTTGAAAAGCGTCGAGATCGGGGCCACGTCTGGAGGGCATCTGTGCATGCACAGATGGGACGCGGTGACATCGCAGGTATGCGCATATGCATGCATCGCCGAGTTGCATCCGCACATGTGCAGATGCGCGCCAGACTCGCTCCGAAGAGACAAGGTTTGTGTGGGGCTGTGGGGGTGGAATGGGGGCGATTAGTCCTCTTTTTCCTGATCTAAAATCTAGTAACCCTAACCAGGATCATTATTTTATATAAGGAACACAGGGGCCTGTGCTGTCTTTTTGGACTTTTCACATAGCGCCTTTAAAAAACCAAAACATTTCACACATACAAAGCAAGAGTAGCTTTTAAGGAAATGTTCTGGCAATGCCAATATAGAGCTACAAATTCAGCTAAATGAGTCTGAGAAATAGACATTAAAGCACAGAGAGACAATCTATTATAATAGTGTTAGAACAGTAGTCTCAAACACGCGGCCTGGGGGCCACATGTGGCCCGCCAGGTACTATTTTGAGGCCCTCGGTATGTTTATCATAATCACAAAAGTAAAATAAAGCAAGTTCTTGATCATACGTCTCTTTAGCTATAAATTACAATATTATTATTAAGACTTAGCCAAAAGGAAAGATTTGTAAACTATAAAGAGTTTTTTATGTCATGCAAAATTGTCATTTCTTTAATAAGATATTAACTATTTTTTCTGAGGCCCTCCAAGTACCTACAAATCCAAAATGTGGCCCTGCAAAGGGTTGGAGTTTGAGACCACTGTGGTAGAAGCATCCTAAGACAGTGAAAAGAGGTAGCAACAAGTGACAGTTCAGCTGTTTGAGACAGTATAGGAAGTCAGCAAGGATGACAATGTTTTCAGTAGCGGGAGAGAGTGCATGGAGCTAGCACAGTTGATGTTATGAGTGGTATGAGACAGTGCAGAGAGTCACACTGTTATCAGGAGCATGAGACACCGCAGGGAGTTAACACAGGTGACACTTTTATCAGCTGCATGAGACAGTACAGGGAGTCAGCATGGTTGACAGTGTTTCTGAGTAGCCCAAGTCAAGTGCATTGAGTTAACACAGGTGACACTTTTATCAGCTGCATGAGACAGTCTAAGGAGAAAATGAGAAGCCCGAGACAGGGCAGGGGGCCAAATGTTATTAGCAGTTTGAGAGAGTATAGGTTGAGTGCTATCAGCTGTCTGAGACAGTACAAGGTGCCAGCACAAGGAGACAATTAGCTTCAGTGCAAGACATTATAGAACGACAATGTCATCAATACCTCAAGAGACAGCATTTGCAGCAAACTGAGACCGCACAGAAGAGACTTCAGGCAATGTAGGGCAAGTGTGTTTCCACTGGCCTGAGACAGCATAATAGGACAGTACTATCAGTAGCCTGAGAGAGCTCAGGGTATCAATGTTATCAGCAGCTTGAGACAGAACTGGGAGAGCGTTTTCTCAACAGCTGAGACGGCGTGGAGTGAATTTTAGTGGCAGCCCAAGACAGTGCAAGTGACAGCATTATCAGCGACCTGAGACAGCACAGAATAAGACTGTTATCGGTACCGCAGTCCAGATTTTCAACTGTCTTGAAGCTTACACCACTCTGACCTTTTGCCAAAAGACATAATATCAAGTTTCTAAGAAGAACCGACACATCTGGAGACTGTAGCTCCCGACAGTTGAAAATCCAGAATTTCTCCCCAGTACAGCTTAATACAGTACTTTCTCTTTTAAAGAAAAAAGTGTCTGTCTAATTAGATAAATCCTGTAGGCATGTGGCCCACAGTTCGTCATGGAAATTAACGTCCCCAAAGATCAGAGTTACTGAAATAAGAAACTCAGTGTTTTGACACACTGCAGTGAAATGGGAGAAGTAGGGCTGCCTATGATAAAGCAGCTCTCTCATAACTCAGTCCATTTCATATCTCTCCTGTCTTACTTGTACTACTTGAGCGTGAAAATGGCTATTCAAAAGCACTGGCATAGTTTGGGGGTGGGGGGTAGACCGTCTTGATTGCAGCCTTGGCAGAGGTGCTGGCACCTTTCCTTTTCCCCCTCCACATATACCCTTCTCCGCTTCCCCCCCCTGTACCTTTTCAAATCTTTGCCAGCCACAAGCAGCATTTCTTACCTGCTGCTCATGCCGGCCTCATCCCTCTCTCTGATGTCACTTCCTGTTCATGGGGACCAGGAAGTGACATTAGAGGGAAGGATGAGGTCAGCATCAGCAGTGGGTAAGAGATGCTGCTCACAGCTGGCAAAAACAAAGAGATACGGAGAATGAAGGGAAGGATGCAAAGGGGGTGGGGGGGCGCACAGCATGGTTATACCGAGCACCTCTGCCCTGACTGCAAGCTTCACATGCTATACCACTTTCAAAAGTACCAAGCAACAGGGAAGTAATTCCGCAAGGAGCTGCAAAGATTCAACCTGTCAGTACACATGCAAATACCAATATTCCAGTGTATCACAAACTGTGTGCCTCCTGAGATTTCAGGTGTGCCGCAATACACTGGCGAGGAGGCGACTGCCTTCAGGACGTGCCTCTTGCAGCGAGAGGCACGTCCTGTAGGCAGTCAGCCGACGCGGATGACTCTCCTACTTGCCGGCGTCTCTTCCCCGGTCTCCGTACCTCCCCTCCTCCCAGATCCCTCCACCGAAGCAGCCAGAGGGGCCTCCGCACACGCGCATGATGTCATCACGTTGACTACCGCGCACTACCGGGTGCCTTTCGGCCAGGAGTCTGTATTGTTCTATACCTAGCTTTCCTTATTCAAAGAACTCAGACATCAGGCCTTACATTAAAGATCCCCTTATTCCTTTTGTATTTTGCCTCACTTTTCTTTTCTTTTAAGCAATGTATCCTCCCCATGTACTCATATGTATCATGTTATGTCTGTTCTGTAACTGTGAGTATGTGACTTGCTCAGGGTCATAAGGAGCAGCGCTGGAATTTGATCTCACAACCTCTAGGTGCAGAGTAAGAGTTGCACGGGGACAGAAATCCCACCCATCCCCACCAGGATCATTTCCGTCCCACCCGTCCCCGTCAGAATTCTCTCTGTCTCCGTCAGGATCCTCTCCGTCCCCACCCATCCCCGCAAGGAATTACCTCCATCCCCGCCCGTCCCCATAAAAAGCAGCAATTACTTCTGACAGGGTCATCAATTCCACAGTTTCTTTTGTGTTTGCGCTGCTGTTTTCCTTGTGGAATCTCTTTGGTGGAACCCTTTTTGTTTTCTGTTCAGGTAATTAACTTATAAACCTTTTACTAAGGCTGATGTGTCCATTATACAGTATTATATGGACAAACCCTGCTTCCAAAGCCTTCCATCCCCATGGGAGACCCGTTGGCTAGAGGGGGGTCCCCATGGAGTCCCATGGGCCAGAGCGGGATTCCCACGATCCCTGTTCCCATGCAGACCTCTAGTATAGAGGCAGCAGCTCAACCAGTGAGCCAAAGGTTGCCCGCATTTGGGAACCCAAATTTGAATGTGGATCCCAGATCTGTACACAATCTAATTAGTTAACGAGCCTCTATCAGTCAATTATTGGTGTTAGAACTTACAGATCTGCCTATGCACTATTCTGTAATTGCCTCACACCCAACTCAAAAGGAGGTGTGGGAATGGGCATGGACCATTCAGGGGTGTTTTAAAAGTCTGGATACAATATTATAGAACTGGGTCATTTATGTACCTAACTGCCATTGGTTGCATGCCAACTAAACACTGAATCCACAGGCATTGGTATTCAACCAATCAAAATCATCAAACCAGTGTATATCAAGGCCACTTTAAATTTCTCAGCAATGCAGACCCCAATATAAAAAATGGAAAATTAAAAACATGAACCAGCTGTGCCCTCAGAACTCGTTAGCCCTCATTACACAGCTATGAACTCAAGCTGTTGTTACTTGGGCGACAATAAGGGCTCCTTTTACTGCGCGCACGCACTAGACGCCAATGCCAGCATTGAGCTGGCATTGGTTCTTGGCGTGTAGCGCGCGCTAAAAACGCTAGCGCACCTTAGTAAAAAGGGGCCCTAAATGTATTCTTTTTCATTGGGCATAGAATAAATTTATCTCCACATAAACGGGGCTAACGAGTTCCGAGAACATGCCTACTTCACATTTCATTTTCAATTTGTACGTTTGGGTATGGCACGGATATCCTGTTTTGGTGAATTTTGATTGGTTGCTTGCCAGCATTTACACCAGATTTCACCAAGGTTGGGTGCAGGAATTCGAGTTAAGCCCTATTCTACAAAAGACGCTTAGTGATAAACAACCTTTACACAGTAGAACTGGCACTTTTCATGGATCTTCCCAGCGCCTAACTTTGGACACCATTTATAGAATCCCCCCCCCCCCAATACATGCATATGACCCCAATCTAGATTGTCTGAAGTGCCAGTATTAGCCAATTGGTTTGAGTGGCTAAATACTATGTGGCACTAGCCTCCTCATCAGACCGTTATGTTTTAGATAAAGTGCTTTAGTGCATTAGTGCTTCTTTACTTCAGTGCTTGAGTAAATAAATAAATAGTCGTTCAACTTATCTTTTTTTCTGCATTTTCTGAGTTTTCCCTTTGTCAGTAGTTATCGGGAAGGGACCTGTCATGCCTTCTTTCCTTTATGGAACAGGCTCCAAAAAGGTGCCTTCTTGTTGCCTAAAGATGCCCCTTTATAGAACTGTCCTCCATGAATCTACTTACCAACTGGGGGAAAAATTACCGTAATTTCAAAAGAACATAAGACTTGCCATACTCGGGCAGACCAAACATCCATCAAGACTAGATCCTGTTTCCAACAATGGCCAACTTAGGTCACAAGTATCTGGCAAGATCCCAGAGCAGACTTTATACTGCTTATCCTAGGATTAAGCAGTGAATTTCCCTATGTGCATCTCAGTAATGGCTTCTGGACTTTTCTTTTAGGAAATTATCCAAAACTTTTGAAGGGCTTCTTACTTACCAAAGTATTTGAGAATATTATGTAAATCATAACTGCTTGAGGTGCACTTTTCAGTAATGCAGGGTCTTAATATGTTGAGTTTTTATATAAGATAGTGTGAAAGCTGGACACACTACGGAAACAAGACAGAAAGAAGATTGACTCATTTGAGCTTTGGCGCTGCAGGATTTTAGGTGTGCCGTGGACCGCCAGAAGAACTAACAAATCAATTCTGAAAGAGATGAAACCGGCTTTGTCGCTTGAAGCCCAAATGATGAAGTTACGACTGTCTTATTTGGGTCACACCATCAGAAGAGAGAGATCACTGGAGAAGGACATCATGTCTGGGAGGATCGAAGGAACCAGGCGAAAAGGGTGACCTGCAATCAGATAGAAACATAGAAACATAGAAAAAAGCAGCAGAAAAGGGCTATAGCCCACCAAGTCTGCCCATTCCAAGTATCCCCTCCCCTGAATTTACTCCCTTAAAGATCCCACATGAGTATCCCATTTTCTCTTAAAATCCGTCACGCTGCTGGCCTTTATCACCTGGAGTGGGAGTCTGTTCCAATGATCCACTACTCTTTCGGTAAAGAAGTACTTCCTGGAGTCGCCATGAAACTTCCCTCCCCTGATTTTCAGCGGATGCCCTCTGGTGGTCGAGGGTCCCATGAGCCAGAAGATATCATCTTCTGACTCGATGCGTCCTGTGATGTACTTATATGTTTCAATCATATCTCCCCGTTCTCTTCTTTCCTCAAGTGAGTACAGCCGTAATTTTTTTAATCTTTCTTCATACGTGAGATCCTTGAGCCCCAAGACCATCCTGGTCGCCATTCGCTGAACCGACTCGATCCTCAGCACGTTCTTTCGGTAGTGTGGTCTCCAAAACTGAACACAGTACTCCAAGTGAGGCCTCACCATGGCTCTGTACAGCGGCTGGACACGTTGAAAACAACCATTGGGGTGACGCTGGAGGACCTTTCCAGACTAGCACAAAACCGATTTCTTTTTAGATCTGCAACTCACCAAGTCGCTAAGACTCAAGCACAAGTCGATGGCACTTAACAACAGTGCTAGAAGAAATGGTAAGTTTCTTCTTATGTAACTGGGAGGGCATGGTTTTCACTTTTGTACGCGCACTATTTTTATTCTAAGTTTTAATTTATGTTTATATATGTATATTGGTTTAATGATTTTGTACGAGGGTCATTTCATAAATAATGCACACTTTTTTTTTTTTTTTTAATTTACATATTTTATTTTATTTTTTTCAAGTATTTCTTTACAATCTTTCAATATAGTCTCCAAGAGTCCCAACATCCGGGAAGCTTCATTATTCCATCCAAGATATCATTTTTGTTCAGTTGCCGAATGGCTCAGGTACCGGCGGAAGAAACTCTTCCAGAGATGCAAAACGATGTCCACACATAGGTTGTTTCAACTTTGGAAAAAGGTCGAAATCTGGTGGACTCATGTCTGGACTGTAGGGAGCATGAAGTAACACCTCCCAGCTGTATTCACGTAGTTTTTCAATGACGACATTCCATATGTGCGGGTGAGTGTTGTCGTGAAGAATGAATGGCCCAGCCAAGAGCAATTGAGGTTGGATTTTGTGCATTTTTCTGCGCATTTTTTGCAATACAAATCATGATAATAGACTGCTGTGACACTTCTTCCACATGAAACTTTGTCTGTGATGATGATGCCTTCATGATCATAAGCAAAAATCATCATTTGTTTGACTTTTGACTGAGCTCGTCGAAATATTTTTGGTCGTGGGGAAGATGGAGCTCTCCACTCATCATTGAAAAAACTATCCAATTTTAAAAGAGCTCTTTTCACATTTTATACATGAAAAATCCTTTAAAAACATTTTAGTGCAAGACTTTAGTCCCTATGTCAGTCTCTAGTACACACGTGTAATTTGGGTGGCACAGAGACGGAGTTGCAATATACAAACATATTTTATAAAAATGTTTTTTACCCACATATCCCCAATTCTATAAGCTTGTGCACACTGTTGGATGCTTAGAGCGGCATAATAGAAAAAAATGTCTAAGTCACTAGTTGCCCAAAGTCCGAAGCCCATTCTCGAAAAATACGTCCAAAATTTTTTTTTTTTTGAGAATCGTCTACTTCTATATCCAGCCATTTGATTGTCCAGACTGCTAAGTCATCTTTATACCCCATTCTCATGAAAAAAATTGTCCCAGTCAAAAATGTCTAGCGCAAGACCTTTTGAACATGGGAGGGACCAGCAAAGTGATGGACTGGACACCCAGACATGGCAACAGAGTAGTGGGGCACCTTAAAGGCCACTGCTATGAACTTCATAAAAAGGGTGCCACATAAGCATCTCATCACAACTCCCTTGCAGGTCATGGTGAACCCCCCAAAATCTACCATACCCACCTGTCTACCACCCCAATAGCCCTTATGGCTACAGGTGCCAACTATATGGCAGTACAGTAGGATATGGGGGGTTTTGGTGGGTGCACGTTTCACCATGAATGCAGTGGTTAAGAGTGGCTTATGGGCCTGGGTCCTCCTCTCTATGGTTCACTAGCCCACCCCCCAGACTACTTAAGCCACCTCTGTGCAGCTCTACTAGGCTTTTCTATGCCAGGTGCTGATGTTCTGGAGGCAGGTATGTACTTTTTTATTCCATTTTTATGGCGGTGGGTAGGGGTCAGTGATTACCGGGGGAGTGTGTGTGTGTGAGGGGGGTTCTATACTTTGTCCCTGCAGTGGTTATCTGGTCATTTTGGATACCTTCTGGACACTCTACCTGTTTTTAGATTGCCTAAGTCACAATGTATAAGTTCCATGTAGGCAGTCTTGTTAAACTTTCGATTATTGCTGCAGGACAACCAAGTCTAAGTTGGCCCACATCCCACCTACCTCACACCCTAACCACTCCTTCTACCTAACTGTACACGTCAAAAGCCCTCGGGTCTGCAGATGTCTCCTATATATAGGTACAGTTGGTACTTTGTGGGTTTGGGAAGGTTCACAATTTCCATGTTAAGTGTACTAGTTAACCCTTTCAGGACCATAAGGATCGTAGGCCAATTTTTGTGGTTTTGACAACATTTTTATGGTAAAAAGGGCTTGCAGATGCCAAAAAATTGATTTTTTTTGTGAAATATCATTATTTAAAAAAAAAAAAAAATCAAACTTCTGGCTTATGGACAGTGTGGCAAGTGAATCTTCTCGTCAATCTGGCAACGACGCTAATGAATGAATGTCGGAACCAGTTTGCTTACATAAAGGCAGTATCATATGGAATCCGTACATATCAAATTTAGAACTGTAGACTATCCCAATCAAAATTGATAGGATTTTAAAGTTATGGGACAAATATGTCCCTTGGTCCTGAAAGGGTTAAGAGTGGGATATGAACCTGGGTCTCTTTCTCTACCATTGTACAGTATCCTACTCCTGGGATCAGCTTGCTTCTCTAATAAGAAGGACCATATTAAGCCGTCACTGTCAGATCTTTGGAGAGTATAAGGAGATCATTAACCACTGGGGGATTAAAGGGGATCATGCCTTAATTCCTCCAGTAGCCAGCTGGTTAGTTAGTGATGTGTGCCTATAACACGCAACAATAAAGCACGCCTATGATTGACATGCATTAACTAGGACGTCGCTTTTCCTGACGCGTGCGCACATTTGCGCCTCTCTGCTTGATCTATTCTGCGCATGCGTCGGTCACGTTCCCTTACGACCGAACAGATGGGATTAAAATGGACCTCTGGGAAAAAAAAACTCACTTGCATGCAAATTTGTTTGAACATCGATCGCCGTTTTCAAATCGGATAATTTAACAGCACTGCAGCGGATCACAGGATTTTAACGGTGATTTCAGAAAAATTTGGCTCTCATTGGCTAACACAGAGTTAACGCGGGAGCACGCGTGCCACTTCCTAAATAGGAAGCGGCAAGTGCTCCTGTGTACGTTTTTTTGCAAATCCCATGTGCCAATGAAAAGAGTAACACATGACCTACATAAAAATGAAAATAAAAAAAGACTGCCATGTTGAATCTGTGCTTAGTGCATCTTAATGCCTTTAGAAATCCTTTAGAAAAGCCATAAAAACTGCCTTATTCAACAAAATCACCACCTAAAAAAGTATCTACACCTAACACTACATGTGTCCACTCCTGCTTTAAAGTCTGAAATGTCTAACATTATATTTTGCTGCCTTTTTAAGATTCTGTTTGCCGTATTTCACTGCCTTTTGGTAAATTTCTATATGATGTATCTCTCTACCTTTTTGTAAGACTCTATATGCTCTTTGTAAGATTCTATATGCTGTATCCCGGACCTTTTGTAAGATTCTATATGCTTTTTGTAAGTTTCTATATACTGTATCCCAGACTTCAACATATTGTAACTCGCTGACTGTCCAGCTCTCTTCAGTGTGAACCGCCTAGAAGTCTCACGACTATGGCGGTATAGAAGAATAAAGTTATTATTATTATTATTAATGTGGGACTTTCCTGCACACTGCTGTAAGCCCAGATTCTAAATTCCATTAGTAAAAGGGCCCCTTAGAGTATAAGGCCTACACAGAGAGAGAAATACCTACAGTACCTGATTTGTAACTCACCTTTACCTACTACTGAAAAAGGTGAGTGTACAATCCTTATAAATACAGTATGTACTTTGTATCTATTTATCTATACACACACGCACAAGTAACAATATTCAAAAGTTGTCTACGTAAGTGCTTTTCTTAAAAAATGAAATTCCGGGCCACCTGAATGGATAATTTTGGATGCAACAATTGTTAAACAGACATAGTTATATCTGAAAAGAGGGAAGGACTTGGGGTGTCCCTAGGGCTGTGTGTGTATTTGGGAGGAAGGAGTGGCATTCAAGGGGGAAGTTATCAATGTGGACTATTACATTACTTTAGAGATTTCTATTCCGCCATTACCTTGCGGTTCAAGGCGGATTACAAAAGAGTTATAAGGTGGGTTACAAAAGAAGATCTCTGGTCATTTCCAGAGCAAGTAAAGAGTAGATCAGATTGATTCGGGGGGTCAGGATGGAAGAAGATGGAAGGAAGGAAGGTACTCGTGGTGTTAAAGACTTTTTCAGGGATTTCTTGAAGAGTATGTACACGTAATCACCACCACTGTCATTACATTGTTAACCCAGGCTATTAGTACTAGGGTCTCGCTACATAAAATAGGACCCGAGTTAAAATAGCATGAGTTAAAGTCTTAAGAGTAGCCCACATTGATAATTTTCTCCCTTAGTGTGAAGAGTTTCAGTCTCTGGCATGCAGAGCCGATACTGTGATGTCATAATGCCTCATTCCACCAATGCCTATAAGCCAGCCTCATCAGTGATGTCACAATGGCTTAATTGTTCTATACTTGGCTCACTTTCAATACATATAGCAGTGATTTTGATTTCTAGAGACATCTGTCTTTTAAAAACATAGCAACATGGTAGATGACGGCAGAGAAAGACCTGAATGATCCATCTAGTCTGCCCAACCTGATTCAATCTAAAAACTTGTTGTTTTTTATTTTTATTTTTTTCTTCTTCTCCTTAGCTATTTCTGGGCAAGAATCCAAAGCTCTGCCCGGTACTGTTCTTAGGTTTCAACTACTGAAGTCTCCGTCAAAGCTCACTCCAGTCCATCTACACCCTCCCAGCCATTGAAGCCCTCCTCAGGCCCATCCTCCACCAAACGGCCATATGCAGACACAGACCGTGCAAGTCTGCCCAGTACTGGCCTTAGTTCTTCAATATTTACGATTATTTTCCGATTCTAGATCCTCTGAGTTCATCCCACGCTTTTTTTAACTCCGTCACCGTTTTGCTCTCCACCACCTCCCTCGGGAGCGCATTCCAGCCATCCACCACCCTCTCCGTAAAGAAGAATTTCCTTACATTGCTCTTGAATCTACCACCCCTCAACCTCAAATTATGTCCTCTGGTTTTACCATTTTTCCTTTCTCTGGAAAAGATTTTCTTCTACGTTAATACCTTTCAAG
This sequence comes from Geotrypetes seraphini, assembly GCF_902459505.1. Taxonomy (NCBI): domain Eukaryota; kingdom Metazoa; phylum Chordata; class Amphibia; order Gymnophiona; family Dermophiidae; genus Geotrypetes; species Geotrypetes seraphini. The sequence continues at coordinate 26,696,602 of NC_047098.1, forward strand.
TATTTGAAGGGGAGAGTTAACACATCTTAATGGTAGCCCACATTGTTAACTCCAGTTCTTAGTTAACAAGATCATATTTCATAAAATGGGACCTGTTCTAATATACTCCGAGTTGGTGGTAAAATAATCTGTGTTAACCATTGCTCCTGTTGATAAATCCTGCCCTTGGACATATACGTAGAAAAAGTGGACAGGGACAGATTTTTCAAATTATGGGGAACCACAAGTACAAGGGGGCACTCAGAGAAATTGAGAGGGGAAAGGTTTAGAACAAATGCCAGGAAGTTCTTTTTCACCCAGAGGGTGGTGGATACATGGAACGCGCTACCGGAGGATATGATAGGCAGAAGCACGCTACAGGGCTTCAAGGAGGGTCTGGACAGGTACCTGGAGGACAAAGGGATTGAGGGGTACAGATAAGGGTAGAGGTAAGGTTAGAGGGATAGGATTAGAGGTAAATTGTAAAATTAGTCAGAGACCACTGTTCAGGCAGTGGGCCTGATGGGCCGCCGCGAGAGCGGACCGCTGGGCGAGATGGACCTCTGGTCTGCCTCAGTGGAGGCAACTTCTTATGTTCTTATCTCACTATTCAAAGCCACTTATCCAGATTAGCAGGTGCTGCCATTTGGGACAAGTCGTGCCGAACAGGGTTACCCCTCGAGTTTTAGCTGCATTCTCTGGATAATGTCATTGAAAATCACTGCAGACCACTTCAGCGCTATTTGGATAGATCCGGGATAGTCCATGAGAAAAGTGGTCCCTGCAGCTATCCTATTAGCAGTGGCATTCAGTCCCCTGACTGGATAACTATCCAGGTTGTTAGTACAGCAGAAAGGCTTCTCTAACCATATCAAGTTATCTATCTGAGGGTGGGTGGGGGAAAATAATTGCTTATTAATATCTGTAAGTTTATTGTGCTTTTCTTGTAATATTATCTGTATATGAATTATTCGCACGCATAATTGTAGTTTGAAAATGTAATAAAGATTTTTAAAAATTTTTAAAAAAGAAGTTATCTATCTGGATATCGTCAGCAGCCACCACTGAATCCGGAAAGTCAACACCAGCCGCTATCAGGAGTCCAGCACTGAATAGCCACGTTTATTTCAGCCATGGTGACCAGCTTTTATAAACAAAGCAAATCCTGAACTATTTACATGACATGGTTCAAGTTACACAAATGGATCAAGCAGCATCACCTAAATAGTGAGCGAATACAGATATACTTTGAAAATAACGTCTAGGTTAGACGTTTTCAATGATATGTGTACCCCACTGCTGAATAGTGGCTTCAGTGTTCGGATGTAGCGCTCACCTTCAGAGAGGACAATTTACAAAGCCATTAATGCAAGTAAGTAGCAATTTACATGCAGAAACTGGTTGTCCTTAAAATTTCTCGTCCTCATTCTGGCTGAAGGAATTAGCAACGTTCCACAGAGCTCGCACTTTAGCCACGGTGAGGCCGATACTGAAAGCAAGTTCTGCGTTTACTAGCAGGCAGTGAACTCCTAACTCGCTTATCTGTGTATTTCCAGTTATAGGGATAACATCTGGCCATTTAAGCCACCAAAGAGCCAAATCTTATGCATATAATTAAGGGGCTGGCTTTAGGCAGGACTGAAGGCAGAACCAGCAACTAGCTGTTTAGTGGTAATGTGGCAATATTCCGCTGCTAAACCGATACATTATCCTTTTTTTTTAGGCATTTTGAATATTACAATCGTCTGTGCATTCACTACTTGCTCGTATATTCAACGGTAATCCTTAGAAAACATCTGGTGGCCACCCCAGCTTAAAATCAGGCCCATTATGAGATGTTCTCACTTTGGGGAAATGAATAAAGCACATGGACTACATTTCCAATGCCTGGCATGTTATTTTCCATAGGAAAAAAAAAGCATCAAAGGAGGTACAATCAATTGTTTGCGGGTTCTTTAAACCCACAAGTTTCAGGTATGGAAGACTTACTCTTTGAAAACTGGTGCAAAGTATCCACCGACTTTGTTTCAATGTGGACAGTTTTGAAAACTGTCCCGATATTGGATTCCCTTTCATTACATAATGTTCTGACATAACTCTCTTTATCATATAGCGATAAGGTGTTTTTCGCTATGTACCGTATTTTCACGCAGATAACGCGCACCCGTATAAAACACGCACACGGGTATAGCGCGCAGAAACCACGATTTTATGTACAAAAACTTTTGTATACCGCGCTCACGGGTATACCGCGCATGCAGCCCGACTGTCCTTTCGCCCGCCCCGACTCTCCTCTGGCCACCCCGACTCTCCTTTCGCCCTCCCCGACTCTCCGTGCGCTGTCCCGACTATCCGTTCACCCTCCCTGACTTTCCGTGCACTGCCCCGCCTCTCCGTGCGCTGTCCCGACTCTCCGTTCACCCTACCTGAGGTCGGGTTGGGCCCATGTGCCTCAGGCCACGCCCCCAGGTGGGACCTAAGGCTCCAGGGCCTATTCTGATTGGCCCACGCGCCTTAGGCCCCACCAGTAGGCGGAGCTTTGGGACGGATGGGCCAATCCGGCCTCATTCCGTCGTTGGCTGCCTGCCGGACAGGCGGGTTTGGCTCCCGTCTGTCCAGCCAACTACCAAAGGTACGGGGAAGGGGGGTGGGGGTGTCGTGGGGGTCGGCCAGGGGGGTCGCGGTTCGGCTGGGGGGGCGGTCGGAGGTTCTTGGGGGGGGGCGGTCGTTGGAGGGAGGGGGGTTTGTGTCGAGGGCAGGAGGGCCTGGGATCCCTCCTGCCCGTAATGTAGTGCGGGGTGGGGGTAGGGGGTCGCTGTGGCCAGGAGGGTTTGGGCTCCCTCCTGGCCCGATATTGTCGGGGAGTTGGGGAGTCGGCCGGGCAAGAGGGCTTGGGCTCCCTCTTGCTCCGATCGTGGATGCGGGTGCGGGTGGGAGCGCGTGCGAGCGGTCGTTCGGGGTGGGGGTGCGAGCGGTCCTGCTGGGGGGGGTGAATCGGGCGTCGGGCGGGGTGGGAACTATGTAAAAAAAAATTTTGTATACCGCGCTCACGCGTATAACGCGCGAGGGGTATGCGCGGTAGGTAAAAACGCGTATAACGCACGCGTTATATGCGTGAAAATACGGTAATGCTCTTGTACAGTGTTCTTCATCATGTAATGTTCTGATATAACGCTGTCCCTCAGCACGTCACCAATTTGGAGTCCTCTTGCAATAGAGTGCTGAATGACAGCTTTTCATGCCTTATTGGTGCGACCAATATATAATCCCATAATGTCTCACCAATAAGGCATGAAAAGCTGTGCCATACATGTTTGTTTTATACACTGCTCTGAAATAAATCTCCAGGATGGGTGGTCTACAAAACTTTTTAAACAAAAGACAAATGACCAAAGGCCTAAGGCTGATGTCCCTCTCCGATATATGCTCCAGAGATGCTTATTGAAATTACAAAGTCAAGAATTTACAGAAAGTAATTTTGCAATATCTGGTGTTAGGCTAACATGCTGGCCCATCACTACTGACAAGCGATGGCAGACTCTTGAGAAGAAACGCTAGGGCAGCATGGGGATAGTTCTATATAGAAGATGCTAATATTTATGCACCGAATATGCGACGGCCTCTGGGAGAAGGTGTTAAAAGCAGGGGTGTCAAAAGTCGGTCCTCGAGGGCCGCAATCCAGTCGGGTTTTCAGGATTTCCCCAATGAATATGCACGAGATCTATGTGCATGCACTGCTTTCAATGCCTATTCATTGGGGAAATCCAGAATACCCGACTGGATTGCAACCCTCGAGGAGGGACTTTGAGACCCCTGATCTACACCCTTGTGTGTATTCAGGGGTCTCAAAGTCCCTCCTTGAGGGCCGCAATCCAGTCGGGTTTTCAGGATTTCCCCAATGAATAAGCATGAGATCTATGTGCATGCACTGCTTTCAATGCATATTCATTGGGGAAATCCTGAAAACCCGACTGGATTGCGGCCCTCGAGGAGGGACTTTTGACACCCCTGTGTTAAAGCATCTGATCGAAAATGTTGAGTGGGGCTGATTTTTTTTCACGTCAGTGTCTGAAAAAGGTGCACATTTCAACTTCTGTAACTTTTTTCATTTTTTCCACATAAGAAGATGGGGGTTTAGACTGTTCTAATACAAATTGCTCTAACAGAGTTCATTAAGATATTGCATATCGTATTTAGAGTATTTAAGACAGGTAGATTCACACGTGGGAAGAATTCACATTTATGCTTGCAACTTATAGAATATTAGAAAGTTATGCACATCTCTCTGCCATTTAGGAGTTAGCGCCCATGATAGCTCTTGCGTGTAAATTGTATGCATATATCTAACCTATTACAGTGGTGCCTCACACAACGAACTTAATTGGTTCCAGGAGCAAGTTTGTTATGCGAAAAGTTCGTTATGGGAAACGCGTTTTCCCATAACAATACATGTTAAAAAAAAATTAATTCGTTCTGCAGCATAAAATATGCTAAGATGACATAAAAAAAGTTAAATTTTTTGGTTATTATTTTTATTTAGATACATCTAAAAACATAATTGTTTTCTAAAACAACACATCACCTTTCACCTGCCTGTCCTTAATCCAAATTGCTAATAGCCTCTCCATTTCCTCGTGGATTGAAGACCTATGTTTTTCATGAAATCGTTTTGATACTCCTTTGGCTACTTTGGCTGATTTTATTGCATCCTTATTTGTCAAAATGGTGAAAATGGTGGTCTTGATGAGGCCAAACTCTTTGACGAGGTCACACTGTTTGACCCCACATTCACTCCTTCTAATTATTTCCCGTTTCATTTCAACAGAAATCACCTTCCTGCTTTTTTTAGAAGCCATGATATACTGTATAAACAATAATTTTACAGTGAGAGAGGGCAGAGTCTCAGCGGCAAAAACTGGGACTTAACTGTTCATTTTTTTTTTTTTTCCTAGCATCGGGGAAGCGGCGAGAGTAGCTCCGCCCCCCCCCCAACGCATCAGCAGGAGGCGCCGGGCCCCTGCGAGCCGACGGTCCGCCACTGCACAGGGAGCCAGGCGGAGAGAGGGCAGTTAAGCGCAGTGCCTGCGCGGAAGGATGCAGCTCGGGCGACTTCGTTGTGTGAAACGAAGTTCGTTGTGGGAAGCAAGACCTGAAGTTCGTTGTGTGCGGCGTTCGCTGTGCGAGGCGTTCGTTATGCGAGGCACCACTGTATACAAGTATTCTATAAAGAAAAATAGGCCCCTGCTTTTCTTCACAGAACAGGCATCACATAAGCACCTTCTAGGTGTTTTAAACAACCTGTCCTGCCATTAAGGGCTCCTTTTATCAAGGTGCGCTAGCGGGGTTAGCGCGTCGGAAGTTTCATCACGCGCTAACCCCCGCGGCAAGCCAAAAAACTAACACCTCGTCAATGGAGGCATTAGCGACTAGCGCGGCAGGCAGGTTAACGCACGGTATTCCACGCGTTAAACCCCCTAGCGTACCTTGATAAAAGGAGCCCTAAGTGACTTCACTCATTTCCAGAAATAAAATAAAAAAGCCTAAACTTTTGGGATAAATAGCAAAGCACGTCAAAAGGAATTACGCCACATACAGTGAAGCTAGGGACACAATAACTCAGCTTACTTTTCTGCTCAGGTGAACTTGGTGGAGTCCCTCAGAGTACAAATCATTCTTCTATCACAGGGGTAGGGAACTCCGGTCCTCGAGAGCCGTATTCCAGTCGGGTTTTCAGGATTTCCCCAATGAATATGCATTGAAAGCAGTGCATGCAAATAGATCTCATGCATATTCATTGGGGGAATCCTGAAAACCCGACTGGAATACGGCTCTCGAGGACCGGAGTTCCCTACCCCTGTTCTATCAGGTTATTCCCCCGGTTTTATAGAAAGATTTGTGAACTGAAACCTCTATAAGAATCACACCTTTTAGAACTCAAGAAAAGGTGTTTGATTAGATGTGTATTATTGGGCAATCTGACACTACTTGCAAATGTCAAACACATGCCCTATACCAGGGGTAGGGAACTCCAGTCCTCAAGAGCCATATTCCAGTCGGGTTTTCAGGATTTCCCCAATGAATATGCATGAGATCAATTTGCATGCACTGCTTTCAATGCATATTCATTGGGGAAATCCTGAAAACCCGACTGGAATACGGCTCTCGAGGACCGGAGTTCCCTGCCCTATACCATACCAGGGGTCCTCAAATCCACTCCTTGAGGTCCACAACCCAGCCTGATTTTCAAGAGCTCCGCAATGAACACATAGGAGATCTTATTTGCACTACAATGCATGCAAAGAGATCTCATATATAATTCATTTTGGAGATCCTGAAAACCAGGCTTGGTTGCGGACCTCAAGGAGTGGATTTAAGGACCCTGCCATGTACACTTATGTGTGGCTTGTAGTCACACACGTGTATTCTCATTCACACTCATTTGCAAAAGCTTTCAAGCATTCACTCGTACCATTACATCAGTACTCTACTACTACTGCTAATCATTCCTATAGCGCTGCAAGACGCACACAGCAATGTACATTACGTTAACCATGAAGAGAAAATCCCTGCTCAGAGCTTACAATTTAATCAGACAGATAAACAGGACAATTGGGAGTAGAGAACTACAGAGAGAGTGATAAAACAGACATGAGTCCTTTACATAGAGAAGGACATGGGGAGCTCTTTTCCTATTCCTGCCCCATTCCTGCAAGCTCCATCCTCATCTGCACAAGCCTCAAACACTTTAAAATCATAAGTAGCAACATTCTAGAGCTCAGATTGTGATGTCATAATGCCTCATTCCACCAATGCCTAAGCTCCGTCTCATCTGCACAAGCCTCAAACACTTTAAAATCATACGTGTTCGAGACTTGAGCAATTAAGGCAGAGCTTGCAGGAATGGTTCAGGGAGAGGGACAGGCACAGAACTCGTGGGGACAGGGACAAATTTGTCCCCATGTCATTAAATGCATTGAAACAGTGGGCTTTTAGCCTCCCATATAGATTGTGATAAAAACATGCACGAGAACTTGCACAGCACACACTCCCTTCCATACATTCTGCCACACATTCTCACTGCAACAGTTAGTCACATATACATTAGAATATCCTATGTACTCAAAAGCACAATGTCACACACAGGCATTTACAAATGCTGCCATATGCACTGCAAGCCATGTTTTACTTGCTGTCACTCACATTTGCACTTATTAAAGCTGATCTTCAGTTACACCTGAATTTGCACAATTCTATCTGCATTTCAACACATTACAGACTCTGTGAATTAATGTAAAAACTGGCTAAGTCAATGAAAAGTGCAAATTATTTGTACTAGCTGCTTGGAAGAATACAGAAAGGCAACTGAACTAGAGGGCATTCGGTGCCTGCAAGAAACTTTTTAACAGATGCAGACGAAAAGGTTTAATTTACTGCCATCAACAGGAAAAAAAAAAAAAAAAAAGCCCATTTGTAACAGATTTAAAACAGAAAGGTCAAAATTAAGGAAAGGTGTATGTAATGGATACACAAGTAGGTGAAAGACAGAGCTCCCTCACGTTTCACTGTTCATGTAACCCCTTGGGTTCTGCTGCCCCCTCAGTCCATTCAAGGAGTTGCCACCGTGCCCAGTCCTCTAGGGCTCTGCTTATCCTTACAGGCCTTCAAAGAACTGTAGCACTGCCTGGAACAGCCCCCATGAACTCTCTAAGCTAAGGTCACTCTGAATGCAATTGCACTGATTTGGAAATGATAAAAAGGAAAGCATATTTTCCGATTGTAATCTAATAAAAGTGAGCGCAAATGTGCAATATAGCACAGCACACATGTGGCATTTTAATGAACTTCTCAGTGAAGTGTAAATGACCCTTTTTTTGGAGGGGGGGGGGAATGTACAGCCTTGCCTGCAGGATGATGTTCACTCGCAAAACTTAAGAGGATCTCTCCCGAAACTGTGAAGCGAGGTGGCGAGATGGTGCAGGCAGGGGCACTTCAGACAGAAGTGTGCCTTTTAACGGAGTAGCAAAAATCTAAATATACACCCCTGCTGCTGTTCTCTGCTCCCGAGTGTGAACTCTTCTTTAGCACTGGCCAGAATCTGAGACGGGTTTTTGTTGTTGTTTTTTATTAAAGTAGGGAAACTCATTTTCAGACAACAACTGAATGGGAGCAAACTGACAGACACCGAGCATTATTATTATTATTATTATTATGTTCTTGTATACCGCCATACCCAATGAGTTCTAGGCGGTTCACATCAATTAATTAAGATCCGATCTGAACACGGATTTACAACATTTTGTCGGAGTTACAAGCAATGAGGAAGGAAATGTTGGAACATTTTAGTAGAAATTTATCAGAGTTACAGGCAGCGACAAGGTTGGATTGGAAGGAAAGAGGGAGGGAGAGAGAACCAAAGGAGGGGAGGGGGGGAGGGGAAGAGAGAGGAGGGGGGAGGGCAGGAGTTGGTTTATTGCAGGGGAATGTGGGTTAAGGGACCTGTTCGCGGAATAGGTATGTTTTGAGAAGTTTTCTGAAGTCGAGGTAGGTCGGGGCCTCGAGCATCATTTGGGCTAGCCAAGGGTTCAGCTTAGCCGCCTGGAAGGCGAAGGTTTTGTCGAGGAATCTTTTGAGCTGACATAATTTTATGGAGGGGAAGGCAAACAGCTGAATTCTGCAGGATTTCTTATTGGTGCAATTCATAGTGAAGGGACCTGCCAATTACAAAATAATTTTGAACCCCTCAGGTTTATAGTAGGCAAATCTTCTGCCCTACATAGAAACATAGAAGATGACGGCAGAAAAGGGCTACAGCCCATCAAGTCTGCCCACTCTGCTTACCCACCCCCTGTCTATGCCCTAATGACCCAATTGCCTTATCTTGACCCTCATAGGGATCCCACATGGGTATCCCATTTATTCTTAAAGTCTGGCACGCTGTCTGCCTCGATCACCTGCACTGGAAGCTTGTTCCAATGATCAACCACTCTCTCTGTGAAGAAATACTTTCTGGTGTCGCCATGAAATTTTCCGCCCCCTGAGTTTAGTGTATGAAGGGTCTACAATCTTGGACCACAACCTGAAAGAGCAAAGACTCTTAACGGCTCCTTTTACGAAGCCGCGTTAGCGGTTTTAACGCGCATAATAGCGCATGCGCTTAAACCGCCAGCCGAGCTAGACGCTAATGCCAGCACCGAGCTGGCATTGGTTCTAGCTGCGGAGCGCGGGTTTAGCGCCCGCTACAAAGCTGCTTGCTCTAAAACCGCTAACACGGGCTTCATAAAAGGAGCCCTAAATTTAAAGAGATGAGTATGCGGTAAAAACAACATGGTGGCCGCCCCCCTCAAGAGTTGGGGACAATTTCTCCAGTGATGTGGATGAGAACAGGAACAAAACCCTTTTCCTAGTATGTTGAACAGCATTTTGGATTACACACATGCCTTGCTTGCAATACTTATTCACCTTATCCTAGTTTCTAAAGGCCATTTCTGTTCACTTGTGCATTTCTCCGCCCCCCCCCTTCCATTCCCTCTGTGTCCTCAAGACTCCTCTCACCTTGAGGAGTGTTAGGATTACCCAGCATTTAAACTCAATGCTCTTCTTTATTCCTTAAGACTTATTAAGAATGATAATGAGTTCCAAAGGACCGGCACGTCCCTCCCTCCCTCCCTCTCGCTCCCCCTCTGTCGCTGTCTTTCTCTACGTGCCTTTTCAGTCAAAGGCACACAGGACAAATCAAACCAAAAAAAAAAACCCTGACAATATGGATCAAGGACACTTGAGGATTTATCATCTCTAATTCCACCCTTTCCTTTGTTTTTATTATTCCTCTTTAAATTTCTCCCCCTCCCCAGAGGACTTTGACCGGGAACGCAAGGAGGTAGCCTGCCTAGAAAACCTCGTTAATGGGAAGCCCTTAAACGGCTGATTAATTTTAGGAAAATTTATGATGTTCTCCTTCTTTCTTCATTTTAAGCTTCACTATTACGAGAAAGCAAGTTAACTTGCTGTGCTCATAGACACATGTATCCCTGTCCATCAGTGTCACACACATACATCAAATACATGAACATAAAAATGCACATTGTACACATACATTATTGGGGGGGGGGGGGGTCTCAAGAGATATGCAAAGATCAATGAACTGACAGAGTAAATTATAGCTAAGTTTCCTCATTTCTGATATTTTCAGCTCGATGCAAAATCCAGATTAACGAACTAGAAGCCTTTAAATTGAAAGTTGGAACAAGTTGGAAGACCATATCAAACGAATCACTGGAAGTCTCAGGCAGACCCTTGTATAAGGCTGTACTTTACAAAGGACAAATCTGTGAACACAGACATTTTTCAGACGAATGCTGGGGGAAAGAAAGTCGGTCTAATGCGCCTTCTGTCTTCTACCTGCTGCTACAGATCACTGTCCATTTTCCTTGCACTGTTTTCCTGACAAGAGACTAAAGGCTCAATTACCACTCTGCTCGATCTGGGGCGGCAGGTTGGGGCTCTTGCTTTCTTCTTCTTTAGATGCAAGCTAAGCTTTTTCTTTTTTTTTTATTGTTGTTATTATTTCTAGTTAAATTTTTCACCCCTAAAGCTCAGGCTCTGTCCAGCAACTCAAGATATCTTTCTGCTCCTGAACAAAAAACCCCAGGAAGTAAAGTCCAGAAAACTGTATTCAATGCAAAAGAAAACACAGCCAGAAATACAATTTGGATGGTTTGCATCGCTGAGTAGCAGAAAAAAGTGCAGCATTCCTGAAGCCTATGACAAGCAAAACAGCGGTCAAACCTAAAAGTGCAATGTTACCAGTTTAAGGGTAGTAAATGCATCTGCATTTCTCTGGAATACTCTAATGCATTTTAAAACTGTTGGCGGACATAGGCAGGTCTTCTATTGCCCGGAGACTTTTTTTGTATAAATTTGCAATGCCTACTGGAAATAAAACCACCACAACAAACAGAAGATGATAATCCTCCTAAATCACCTATATGGAGAGCAGTCCCTGGGTTAGGGTAGATAACAGAGTAAGGTTTAATGGGGAATGGAGTGCCAGAGTTACTTAACAGAGGGAATGGCAGATAGAACACTTGTACCTGTACAGAATATTCACAAAGGGCTCTCAAAGGTCTGCTCTATTATTTTTTTAAAAACGCTTTGAAAACACTTAAGTTGCCCTTATGCCTACTCGACACATCTCCATTCTTTCCTGTAAAAGGTTCAGATTCCAGATATTAAAAAAAGGAAACATGGAAAATAATTCTCTCTCTTTCTGTGTTGGGATAGCAGGGAAAGGCTCACGACAGCGAATTCCACACGGATGCTTCTTGTCTGATTTGCCACTAAGGACTCAACTCCAGCTTACAGGAGTTTTTTTTCCCGCACCAGATTGTTTTGTGCCAACATTACGAATGACAACCTCATCTGTTTGAAAGCTGACACTACAGCTTGTAAAAGAAATGGGAAAAAATAAGCTGTTGACTTCTTGCTTAAAGTTATTTTCCTGTTCTAACTCATGTTCTTATGTCACTGAGCTACAAAAAAAAAAAAAAAAATAGAAAGAGATATGACTTTCCTTGAATGATCTGTTTAACCTAAGCCAGAGGAAAAAAAAAAAAAAAAAAAAAAAAGTCATTAATTACTTATGTGAGCTATTGCTTCAGAAAGACAATAAACCTGCCTGGTCGCCATGGATATGACATATTTGCTCTGAAAACAACACAATAATTAGCAAAGGGGAAAGATCCAAGGAGAATATGCAAACTCCTGAGTTTAAAGCCATAGTGTTCTTTTATTTGCCACAGTCAATTGTTTGCAATCCAGGCAAACAAACAAAACCAAAAGAGATCAACAAAAAGAACAAAAATAAAAATATGAAACCAGTTTTTGCTCAAAGGAAACGCAGGGAGACATACGATTATTTAAAACAGACAAATTAATTTGTATAAATAATATCTTTTAAATCTAAATATTAAATGACATATTTAAAAAAAAAAAATTCCTAAAAAGGAAAGATGCTTTTAGGGAATAGGAACCATTTCCAAGAAAGACTTGGCTTGGCATGTGGGAGGTGCTACTTTATAACACTGAAAATATGATTCACCATAAACTTGACCCTGAGAAGGATGGGAAGAGAGGTGTCAATCCCACAGTCCCAGAGGACTCCACACTGTTGAATCATCTCCTCTCAGAACTACAAAAAATGGGGGGGGGGGGGGGGGGGGTTCTGGCTTATTCTCCTAGCTCCAAAAAGAAAGTCACAAACTTAATAAGCGGAAACACAACAGAATACAGGAAAGTAAAGGAGCTGGCTGATTCCCTTAAAATAAAAAGTGAAAAAGTGCGTCTTTTATTTGCAACTTTCCTTCCAATCAACCTATAACCAAGTCAGTGGCATTCTGAGGGAAAGAAAACAGTGTATAAACCGTGCACCAGTATCGTCACATGGCTTTGCAATCTATTTTAAATCACCACATGGCTTTCAAGCTTTTTAAAAATTTTATGAATTCTAAAGACAAGTCCATTTTAAACCCACTTCAAATTTCATTTTCATCGCTAAAATCTCTATTTTGAGACAAAACCAGCAGATAATAGGAACATCCTCCTAATTTAACCGACTTTTACAGATCTTCTTTTGAACAACAGTTTTCAGCTGGTCTTTGATCTTGAAAGGGTTTTGCTATCTTCTGTGAAAAATGATCTGTTTTAAATAATGATGCAACTAAAGGATCAAAGCTTTGACTTTCTGTTAGCCATAATAAGCTAAGCCTGGCACAAAACTAGAACTGCAGCCTTCCTTTCATAAAAAGCATATAACAAGCCCAAACCAAGCTGTAGGCTGAAGTCTAAAAATAGGTGCTTGTCTCTTTAAATGGTTTGCTGTATATAGAGTTTGATTTCTGAAAGAGATCAGTTTAACATCTCCATAGAAACCAGCAACAGATTATCATCAACAGAATAAATAACTAGTCTAATAAATAAAACAGGAGGCATAAGATTGCAGAAACTTGATTACTGAGGTGCGCTATTCACTATAAAGGTCCCCACTAAAAGACTTCCCTAATAAACGGTATAAAAAAAAAAATTAGAGGAACATCCCTGTGCATGGTTTGAAAAGAAGGAAAAAGGTTCAGAGAGCAACTGGCAGTTTTACACTTTGGAAATCCAAAATAAATAAAAGACAAAACTCAAGATATTAGTGGAAGTGGACGAAAAGAAAGTGGTCGGTGATCCCCAGCCACTAGTGCAAGAGATAAGCCTACTTGCCAACTCTTCCACTGACAGCTCGCATCCTTTTCCTTCCCGCATTTTCCACCAGCAGCACCGAATACTAAGACTTAAACGTTTTCCAAAGAAAAGTTTTCAAACTAGCCTCTGGCTACCCAAAAAAAAAAATCTGACACTGTTCATTGGCGCATACACCTTATTACCGAAATTTGACCTCTGCAATATACTCCAGAAGTGACCAAAAGCTAAACTATTTCCCTCCACTTAGCAAGAACCTGACACCACTACTAGTAGCATTAATAATAGCAATATTTTTTTTAAAAACCTAGAGGGGGTGAGATTCTTCCTCCCCCCCACCTCCATCAGCTCCATTTTCCAGCATGAATTTCTTCAAGGCAGTCCCACAAATTGCAAGCCATGCCAGGCCTAGTTACCATAAGGACAACTGAAGCCTTACATCTCTTGCACGTCTAACAGCAAACTACAGAGGTGGTCCATCACCCGAACTCCCTGGGCCTAGAGGCTGCTAACTGCCTATATAGTGGAGTAAACTTTTAAATTATGTAGATCCAGGGAATCAAAAGGCTAATATTTCCCCTCCGACATTTCCTGCAGTGGTAAAAAGAAAAAAAAAAAGTCACTTTGCCTGGAACACAGTTGCTTCTTTTTTTCCTAATGGCAGGCCTGAGTTTGATTGACATGGCAGGCACCTGTTCCCCTTCTCTGCCCTAGAGTTCCAAAAGGAAGAACGACATTTACCAAAAACACACGGATACCAAAATATCCCTTAACATCATCGCCTTCCCCCCCCCACCCCATCGCCCCCACCTACCTGCCCGAACACGCCTTCTCCTGCCTTCCCTACGCAAAGACCGCAGCTTTCCCCCCCCCCCCTCATAGCAAAAGAAACCCTCTGGAAATGAGTGGGTTTATATAGGCGTGTGCCTAGACGTTTTGGCCATTTTAGTGCAACAATGAAAAAAAAGAAACTTCCAAACCAGCAGTTTATGTACCCAGCAGTCAAATAAATAAAAAAAATTACACCTGCCGTTTCCGGGGCCCGCACTTTTATTTCCCAGTCAAGCTATCGCCCCCACCAGTAGATACAATAAATTGTGCAACATTTACGATAACAGGGAAAGAGCTTCTGAGATAAATCTGACAACCTCTTCCACCCCCCCCCCCCCATCCTAGATAACTCCCATCCAGCAACTCTTTTCTTTACCACCTCCCCCTCCCTTTCATTGAGTTCCTTTTGTAAACACAATTAAACCTTCATTAATGGAAGTCAATGCGTTTTATACGCTTGCGAAGTGACGGGCGCCCGCGATCACTTCGCCGAAAACTTCCTGAGCGAGGCGGCCGGGGATCGGGGGCGGACTCGTCCGGCCCTTCCCCGCTCCCGGGCGCTACTTTTCGCGCTTACGCCTCAGCTCCTACTCCCGCAGCGATGCCCCCCCCCCCCCCCCGCCAGCGCCTTGAACTTTTCCGTTTCGCGGACGGCGGGGGTGACAGCAGCCGCCGCCCCCCTCCCTCCCTCCCCGGGGGCCCCGGCGACAGAAGCATCTCGGAACAGATCGCATCTGATCTCCCGTCGGGAGAGAAACCAAAGTCTGCTGCCCTCTCAACCCTCCACCGGGCGAGCTTCTGCCCTCCCTCCCCCCACCCCGGCAAAGGCAGGGGGGGGGGAGATCAGTGCACTGAGGGCAAGTCAGCAGCAGCCCAGGGAAAGCACTCCGGCGAGGGGGGGGGGAGGGAGGGAGAAGAGCCCGGCGCTCTCTCATTCCCCGGAGTTGGGTGGCAGCTGGCAGGCAGCAGCCGGGTGCTCGGGAGGAGAAAAGTGCGGCAGCAGGGGGCGAGGAGAGGGGGGGAAGGAGAGGGCAGCGGAGCCGAAGCCCGGCGGGGCAGAAAGGGGAAGACGAGAAAGTCTTACCTGCACTTGGGCTGCTTTGGGTGACTTTCCAACTAAAGGAAAATGTGTGTTTAGGATGGACGGCGGCGCGCATGCGCCATGAAACTTGCCTGATCCCGGATTTTTTTTTTTTTTTCCTCTCAGCTTTTATTATTGAATTTTCCTATTTCTAACAGGGCAGCGCGCTGTGGCGTGCAAAACCTGGACCGGATTACCTCCCAGCCATTCCTTCCCAGCGACCAGCTCTGAGCTCCGTGTGGATTGGACTAAACTGCTCAAACCCAGTGCATATGGGGAGCTTGTTGCCAAAATGTGGCCTGGATCAAACCTGGTCTTTTTTTCTTGGGGGGGGGGCATGACCTTCCCCTTACCACTGGTGAAGTTCCACAGCTTTCTTACAATAAACGACAAACTACATTTTAAAAAACGTTTGATAACTTTCATGTGTATCAAAAAGAATTTTAACAATGATAAAGGATTCCTTTTCTATTATTCTTTGATAGAATTGTAAACCACCCTGGTTTGGAATTGTTAGAAATGGTGGTATATCGAATCAATCTGTAAATTTAAAGATAAAATAATCTCTAGCTATCTCAGATGGGTACCCAAGGAGCCCTGACCTGCCTGTGACCTGTTCTGCATCACCATTTCACTGGGGCATATTCTATTATGCACTATCCAGTTTAGTGCATTATTAGCAGAGCTGACACAAGAATGGTAGCCTAGAGCAGCTCCCCCCTCCCCCCAAAAAAAATTTTGATAATTAAACTCAACAATTATGATCATCAAACAAGAATTCTACTAAAAAATACAAGTTGGCTAAGTTTGTGTAGCTGTCAGGCCCTTTTATTTTGCTCTGACTGCAGCTGCTCTAGGTCAGTGTTCTTCAACCACCGGTCCATGGACCAGTGCCGGTCCACAGGGCCAGCATGTGCATCAGGCCCAAAACAGTGTTCTTCAACCGCCGGTCCACGGTGCGATCGATGTGGCATTATCTTCAAGCCAGCTCCCTCTTCCTCACTGATTCAGTGCACAAAGCCACGGGCCGTGGCTCCTATGGGCATCCTGCGCCTGAACTGGAAGCCTTCTCTCCGACGTTGCAACGTCAGAGGGAAGACTTCCAGTTGAGACACGGGACGTGCAAGGTGCAATTAGTACTATTATGGGGGCGGGGTCCGGGATGGAGATTGGGTAGAGATGGGCGGGGTCTAGCCCACGACTTAGCCCAGTGTTCTTCAACCGCCGGTCCATGGACCGATGCCGGTCCACAGAATAATTCTTTTATTTCTGCCGGTCCATAGGTGTAAAAAGGTTGAAAAACACTGCTCTAGGTGGCCATCTAGTTTTCCCTAATGGTTGGGTCTGCCCTGATTATTATGGGTGAGACAAGGGGAAAGAATAAGAACTTTATTACACATTCTTATCTCTTAATACAGCAAAATCTTTAGTACAATTTTTATTTTATTTCATAATTGCATTTTTGAAATGCTTTCTATGAAACAATTCAAAGTGATTTATGCTTGAGGGTAATTTTATTAGGGTTCTTCATATAACAGAGGGTGCTGAAAAGTTCTCAGCCCACCCCACCTCCTAAATTCTGAGCGTTATTTTGCCACTGTAGCTGAAAAGAATGTTATTTTATTTTGCAAAGTGCCAATTTGCAGAATCGTAATACTATGTTTTGATATTACTTCAGATCATTGATTGGACTATGTCAATGAAAAGTGTGGAATTTTCAAGTGTGGAACTCCGAGCCATCATGACGTTCTTATTCCTGCAGAAGAAAAGTCCAAAGAAAATCCATGAATGTATGATGCAAACATTGAGGGACAAATGCCCATCATACTCCACAGTGAAGAAGTGGTATGCAAACTTTGCAAGCATGGAGATTTTGAGACCAAAGAGGCCTCAAACAGTGTCAACTCTTGAAACTGTTGACCATGTTCATGACCTGATTTTGGCAGATAGGAGAATATTGACTAAAATTGCCGAGACACTACAGATATCCAGGGAACATGTTGGGTACATAATCCATGAGCAGCTGGTTGTGCAGAAGCTGTCAGCCAAGTGGGTGCCCAGATGTTTGAATGCTGATGAGAAACAACATTGAGTGGATACTTCCAAGTTGATTTCACAGCACTTTCAGTGAGCTGGTGCCAACTTTTAGGAACGACTAGTTATTGTTGATGAAATATGGTTACACCACTATGACCCTGAGACAAAACAACAGACTATGTAATGGCGGCACACAGGTTCTCCAAGGCCAAGGAAATTCAAGACCCCCAAAGTCAGAAAGAAAAGTCTTGGCCACAGTGTTTTAGGACTATCTTCCAAGGGGCCAAACAGTTAATGCAGAATAATACTGTGACTTGCTGTGCCGATTAAAGGAGGCACTGAAAGAAAAAAAAGAGAGGGAAGCTGCGGAAAGGACAATGTACCTGCTCGCTAGGCTGGCAAAACGATGGATATTTTGATGCAGTTGGGGTTTCAATGCATAGACCATCCAACCTACTCACCAGAACTTGCTCCATCTGACTACTTTCTGTTTCCAGACCTTAAAAAGAGTTTGAAAGGGTGGCAATTCTCATGTGATTCGGAGGTGATTGTAGCGGCAGAGCGGTATTTCAGTAACCAGACATCAGAGCATTTTTTTTGGAAGGGTTACAGAAACATCAGACATGATGTGCCAAGTGTGTTGAGCTTAGGGCTGAATATGTGGAATAGCTTGTAAATTTCATAGCGTCGTGTCATTCCCTTCTTGGTTGGGCTGAGAAGCTCTCAGCACCACCCTTGTATTAAAGCCAACTAACACATGTAAAAGGGTTGTTATCATGTTGGATGGATCATGCCACTATGCACAGTGAGGAATCCACCCTGTGATGTTTCATGGCAGAGCAAGGAGTGGTTTGCCATTGCCTTCTCTCATGCAGCGTGGGGCTCTAGGTGGTTTCCCATCAAGGTACTAGCTAGGCCTGATCCTGCTTAGCTTCTGATGGGACAAGTGGGCCTACTCAAGGAGGCCAGGCCATTGGATGTTTATAAATTTACTCCTGTGGTTATGCATATAAAAGTATGCATAGTACTACGAAGGGGGTGGAGCTTGGGCAGAGCATGGGCGCGGTCACGATGTACATACATTAGAATCAATATTCAAAACAATTTAAATGGCCAGGAAAGTCTCCCGGCTGTTTAATTTGCTTATGTGGGGCTACCAGGAGCTATTCAGTTGCACTTGATTGGATGGTGCCACTGAATCTCCCTCTAACCTCTTATGCCAAAACTGGCTAGTTTGGGGGTGGTCAAGGGGGCGGAGTAAGGGTGGTGTGTAAACTTTGCAAAACAGCTGTCCTAACTTTATGGGGTGCATTTTCTTTTTGGTGTGGCCCGAAGGAGTTTGCTACGGTGGCATTTGAGAAATAGCGCTAGTGAGTGGGATGGAACTCATCTCGTATGAGGAAAGACTAAAAAGGTTAGGGCTCTTCAGCTTGGAAAAGAGATGGCTGAGGGGAGATATGATTGAAGTCTACAAAATCCTAAGTGGAGTTGAACAGATTCAAGTGGATTGATTTTTCACTCCATCTAACATTACAAAGACTAGGGGACAATCAATGAAGGTACAGGGAAATACTTTTAAAACCAATAGGAGGAAATAGTTTTTTCACTCAGAGAATAGCTAAGCTTTGGACTGCATTGCCAGAGGTTGTGGTAAGAGTGGATAGCAGAGCTGGTTTATGAAAGATTTGGACAAGTTCCTGGAGGAAAAGTCCATTGTTACTGAGAAAGATATGGGGGAAAGTCACTGCTTGCCCTGGATCGGTAGCACGGAATGTTGCTACTCTTTAGGTTTTTGTCAGGTACAAGTGACCTGGATTGACCACTGTGAGGACGGTCCACTGGGCTAGATGGACCATTGGTCTGACCCAGTAAGGCTATTCTTATGTTGATTCAGTTTCAGTATATTAGATATTTTTTACTTACAGAGTGGATCTCAATAATTGACACCTGGCGCAGGAATTTATGTGGAAATATGGTCCATGTCAGGTCTTTCGTTAAATAACTGATTTGTTACCCCAACCTTGGAAGCTCTTGGCGCGTTTCTCTACTATTTCGCCTTGTGCAGTGTGCTCTGGAATCCCTCGCTCCTGCTGTTGCTATTTAGACATCTGGCACAGCGTCAAATGTCTAAGTGCTTGTTGAAAATTGACCACTCGGAAAACACAGCGTGATCACTAGAGTAAGTTAAACACCAGCACTGGCAGCTGTGGCTAAAAAGTGGCCTTAGCCTGTGCTGACGTGTCCTGTGCGCGAAGGTCATTTTTGCCACGTGAGTAAAATGGCTGATTTTCCCATTTCCTGCCTTAACGGCCATACACTAAGTTTCCCATTAACACATGGCCATTAGTCTGTGAGCACTTGACTCCTATTTTATAGGCCATAAGGGCTCACGTTTTAACCACATGCTAACTGGTTAGCACTCTGCAATGTAGCTGTGCTGATTAGTGCAGACACTTGCCTACTCTCTGCTCCTGACCTGCCTTAGTAGTGAGTGGGTAACAGGGGCACATGCAAATATTACCGTGGGATGCCTGACCACTCCCCAAGCATTAGTACTTACTGCAGCCCCCTTAATTTGCATATTCAAACACTATCTCCATTTCTCCATCTGTGCCGAAGTCTTGACTGGATTTAATGGTAGGCCTCTCCAGAGACGACTGTTTCTTCAGGACTATTTTCAGAGTAGTTTTTTTTTTTTTTTTAATTTACTTTACTTTACTTTCACTTTATTCTTTTATCTTTTTCTCTTTTATTATTTGAATTGTACCTTTCCCTCACCATTCTTGGAATTTTGTTATATCTTTACTATTTTAATAATTGTTTACTCAGGTACTTTAGCTCGATTGTGAGCCTTCGGGACAGATAAGGAAGGTCTAAGTACCTAATTTTATTTTATTGTAAACCGCTTAGATCTGTAATATGCTTAAGCGGGATATCAAATGTTAATTAAACATAAACATTATTCATCTAAGTAGTACTGCTGATATATGCAAGGCTGGTTTAAACATGCCAGGCCCAGGGCAGAAATTTATCAGGGGAACCCCAAAGCCTACAAGCAAGTTGCATCTTCTTCACTCTCAGGCAAGCTTGGGGCTCCCTATAGACTTGGGGCTCAGAGAAGTTGTTTTGTTTGCACCCCTGTTATATCAGCCCTGATTATATGTGTCACAGCTTTCTATATAATTTTAAGAGATGCCCAGCCCACAATTATACATATATAGAATTGGAGGAAGGTGTGGCCTAGTGGTTAGAGCTACAGCCTGAACACCCTGAGGTTGTGGGTTCAAATCCTGTACTACTCCTTGTGACCCTGGGCAAGTCACTCAATCCTCCATTGCCCCAGGCATGTTAGATTGTGAGCCCACCAGGACAGATAGGGCAAATGCCAGAGTACCTCATTGTAAGCCACATAGATAACTTTGATAGGCAGTATATAAACACCTAAAATAAATAAATATTTCTTTTTTAAATTCAAAACTTTATTGAGTTTTCAAGATTTCACAAATACTCATACCAAAAACAAAGTTTACAAACATTGCAGGCTAGCAAGAAACTCACCCCCAACCCTAACCCATAGGAGAGAATCAACTGAACACTATATTGAGTGTTTTGATAGACTCACAAAGTGGACCACCTAGTGATACATTGTTCCAAGCAACCAGAACTTTCTGCTGCAATAGCCTCGTACTCATATTTATACTGTATATCAAACATTAAGCGTTCCATTAGAAGTGCACGATTAGATTACCAGCATGCTTCCGGTTTCTCAAAATATCTTGAATCGCTGTGGCAATCATAAAATTATACATAGAAACATAAAGGCCAAATGGCCCTCCTAGTCTGCCCATCCGCAGTAACATTATCTCTTTCTCTCTCCGAGAGATCCCACGTGCCTATCCCAGACCCTCTTGAATTCAGACACAGTCTCTGCTTCCACCACCTCTTCCGGGAGACTGTTCCACGCATCTACCACCCTTTCCGTAAAAAATTATTTCCTCAGATTACTCTGGAGCCTATCACCTCTTAACTTCATCCTATGCCCTCTCATTGCAGAGTTTCCTTTCAAATGAAAGAGACTCGACTCATGCACATTTATACAGTATACAGACTGATATCTTTAAGTCTGTCCCCATATGCCTTATCACGAAGACCACACACCATTTTAGTAGCCTTCCTCTGGACCGACTCCATCCTTTCAATATCTTTTTGAAGGTGTGGCCTCCAGAATTGTACACAAAATTATATCTTTCTCTAATATTAAGGCTTGGGTGGAATTAAAAGGAAAAAGCAACATTTGAATAAAACAAGGTGGCATGGATTTGCAAAATGGCACAAATCTTAGACCAGACTTGATGCCACAAAGGGTGGACTGTGGCAAATGGAAAGCAGGAAGAGGAGCTGTGGGCAACGTTTCTGAATCACCGTCAAGGCCGGCAGATTTTTCAGTGAGACAGAAAGTGAGGGCGACATCAGACCCGGCATGGAGAGAAGGGGGAAGACATGCTGGGCCACAGGGGCACCCCAGAGCCTTGGGGGTTCAGGGCAGCTGCCCTGTTTGTCTGCCCCTAATGCCAGCCCTGCTCCCTCCAATCCCCCTGTGCAGCATCTCCCGACCGAACACCCCCCTCCCCAAAGAAGCAGCTGTTGTGAACAGGCCTCAGTGACGCAGCAGAGGGAAGGCCCCAGCGGCGAAGGCTACAAGCAACCTGTTCAGAGCGCTCCCTGCTTCTAACAGCCCAATCACTGCTGCTGCTGCTTTAGGAGGCAGCCGGCCCAGAGAGGTCAGTTCTGTCAACTCGCCGCTCTGTCAGGTCCTGCCTGCTTCTGCAAAGGTAGGACCTGGCAGAAAGGAAGGCCCGACATTGGCACTGCCAGAAGGGGAAGTTCCTGGACCATGACTCCAAGGCTGGGAGCACCCCCTCATGGTCTGCATCCAGGGCGGACAGGTATATATGTACATTTGGCAGGGTCTATATGTACATTTATGTGTTTCCCACTGGTCATTGACAAATGCCACTCAGGGCTTAGTATGTAAATAGTTTTGGCCTTCCTATTTCCAAAGATCTTACAGTAGATAGTCTGAATATGAGATGTTAAATGGCTACAATCTTAGCATTTAATAGCACTTAATTCACATGACTATAACAGAGTGACGGGATAATCGCGCGCCAGAGACCAGCGTGCTGACAATTCAGTGCAAGAAAGAAGCGCGCCGCCGAAAAACTTATTTTTAAAGAGCTACGATGGGGAGTGTAATGCATAGTGTTCGTGCTGCCGTTGGGGAGGGGTGGGGGGGTGCAACCCCCCACATTGTAGAAAAAAACGGAACTTTTCCTGAAAAAAATCGGAAAAGTTCCGTTTTCTCTACAATGTGGGGGATTGTACCCCCCCAACGGCAGCGCAAACACTATGCATTAAAGTGAGGGGGTTCCCCCCCCCCACAGCCCCCCCTGTCGGAGCTCTTTAAAATAAGTTTTTTGGCGGCTTTCGGCGTCGCGCTTTTTTCTTGCGCTGAATTGTCGGCGCGCTGGTGTCTTGCGCGTCACTGACTATGAACCCTATAACAGTCACATTCATAGGTGTTATGTGCTAAGTGCCACTGTTCTCTCTGAGTGGGAGTCCTCCACCTACAGTCCTGCCAGTGGGGAATGCTGTTTCGCCATCACCTTTTGAATAGGGAGGGACAGGCAAGCTCTGCTGGACTCCAAGGAATCTTCCTGTCCCTGGTGATTGAACATATAATATTGAAGCAGCACCCCCTACTGGCAGTAATGCAGTTGAAGGACTCGTGCTCACTTGGAACAGTGCTAAGCGTAATAGCATGCAACTGCAGAAGGGCGTAGATGTAGGTCAGGGGTCTCAAAGTCCCTCCTTGAGGGCTGCAATCCAGTCGGGTTTTCAGGATTTCCCCAATGAATATGCATGAGATCTATGTGCTTGCACTGCTTTCAATGCATATTCATTGGGGAAATCCTGAAAACCCGACTGGAATATGGCTCTCAAGGACCGGAGTTCCCTACCCCTGCTCTAGTCCATAAGGCTGCCTGAAAAGATAGCAATTGTTCCCAAAATTTCTTATATTTACATCACTTTACACAAGGGAATGAAGAGGGGATAAATTTTACATGATCCATGGGGAAACTCTTTCACTGCTCATAGCAACTTAAGTTCAGAAATCCGGGAGATGGTACAGGGATGTGGCAATCAACTAGGAGATCTCAATGGCTGAGCACAGCTACCACTTTATAGAATAAATCAAGGAACTGATTTAGCATAGGTTTTGTCATATTCTTGGGTCTAGTCTCCAGATCATCTGGATTGCAACTCTGACATATTATACACTGGACAATCATCTTGACCTTTTCGGACCAGAATTATCAAGCGTAAGTCATGTCTTTTGACTAAAAAAACTAGAAGCACCAATGGTGAAATATTGTGTACAGCTACAGCAACAACATGAGTTTACTGATTTACATTGTACGATAATTAAACAGATGAAAGTATTTTCCTGTGGTGGAGATATTAAAAAATGGTTGAGACAGCTAAAAACAGAGATATATTTTCCAATTGGATATGGTGGAACCCTCAGACTTGAATAATTCAATTAAATGACTGAAAGTGGGAGTTTTCCCCCTCTATGTGGCTGACCTTTTGCCTGTCTCTTTATAAAGAGTCTGTTTACTGATTGGTTAGTGTTGGCATTTGTACTGTATTGTATATGAACCACTAACCATCTTGGGGAAGTGTATGTTCCAGCAATGTCTCCTGAATCAGCAGGTATGCGAAACAAGGAGCCTTGTCAAGGGTCTGAAATAAGATGCCAGGAAGTTCTTTTTTACCCAGAGGATGGTGGACACATGGAACGCGTTTCCGGAGGTTGTGATAGGCCAGAACACAGTACAGGGGTTCAAGGAAGGTTTGGATAGGTTCCTAAAGATTAAAGGGATTGAGGGGTACACATAGAAGTAGAGGTAGGTTATAAAAATGGTCAGGAACTACTTCACAGGTCATGGACCTGATGGGCCACTGCGGGAGCGGACCGCTGGGCGCGATGGACCTCTGGTCTGACCCAGTGGAGGCAACTTCTTATGTTCTTATGACTACAAGATCTCCTTTTGTTGGATTACAAACATTGTTTGATGGATTTCTAGAATGCCCTAAAAGATGTGATTGTCAATGAATACACAAGTACAGATAAGGAACTTCCCTTCACTTCAAAATCACTGAGCTCTGGAACAACCTTACCTCCCCTCTTCGGAACTTGAGCTCTCTCCAAGTTTTCCGCAAACATCTAAAAACCTGGCTTTTCTCAAAAAATGTAAGTCTCCCTCCAATTTAGGAATCAAGGAAACTCTTATATCTTGGCATCCCAAGTCCTCTAAATTTTCTTCACACTTCTACCTCTAACCCTCTGTTGTAGTTCCTTCCTATTTCTCCTACTGTAAACCGCGTCGAGCTCTACGAACGTGGAGATGATGCAGTATACAAACCTAAGGATTAGATTAGATTAGATATATATTTTTCTTGTGATTTTTGAACTGTTTATACTATTTCCTGTTACAAGCGGGGGCTGTATGTTATTATCTTTTTTTTTTTTTGTCTGGGAACTTTTTTCTCCACTAGGGAGTTGTTGTTGTTTGTTTGGTTTTTTTTACTTCCCAGTTCTTTTTTCTGGCTTTTTCTTGGGCCAGTAAGAATAACTGTGGACTCCTTAAAGGATATGAACGTATGAGATTGTAGTTCATGCTCTGGAGTTTTGAGGCCTCTGTCTTTGTATTATTATATACAATTGTCACCGCTTCGTTCAGAGAATATTGCGGTCCCTTATTAATTGTGGTAGCTCTGAATAAACCCAGGCTGGAAGCCTCTGATGCTGACCCCAGCAGAAGGAATGTGTCCAAGGTTCTATGTTCTAACTCAAGTGATACGCACCTTCCTGAAGCCAGCTGAAACCTGATGAAGGATCCCTGTCCTCGTGCCACAGATGCCTCCTCTTAGGGTGTTGCATTCAATTATTATGGAAATGCTTACACTGGTGTTTTGTTGTTTTTTTTTAAAACTTTATTTAGTTTTTAATGCCAACAAAAAGTGCAATACAATTTACATACAAATAATAATAATCAAATAAGCACTTATAAACAATCAGAATCTATACAAAAGATAAAAATTCCCTCCCCCATCCATCATTAGCATCAGGAATAATACCAAAACAAAAGACCCGCTCCCACCCACCCCTGGATGTGGGTGCAATACAATGGAAAATAAAGATAAAGGGCAACTATAACAAATCAACAAAAGACGTCAATGGACCCCCAAACCAATTTGAATATCTTATTATGCCCCAGCAAGTCAGCATTCATTTTCTCATATTTATAAGTTAAGCATAAGCTCGCTCACCAGAAAGGAAAATTAAGGCGATTCCAATTCTTCCACTTGCGAGTACCGTATTTTCGCGGATATAACGCGCACCATTGTAAAACGCGCACAGGGGTATAGCGCGCAGAAATCACGATGATATGTACAAAAACTTTTCTATACCGCGCTCAGGCATATAACGCGCATGCTGCCCGACTCTCCTCTGGCCACCCCGACTCTCCTTTCGCCCTCCCCGACTCTCATCTGGTTGCCCCGACTCACCCTGACTTTCGGTGCACTGCCCCGACTTTCCTCTGGTTGCCCCGACTCACCCTGACTTTCGGTGCACTGCCCCGACTCTCCTCTGGTTGCCCCGACTCACCGTTCACCCGCCCTGACTTTCGGTGCACTGCCCCGCCTCTCCGTGCCTGTCCCCCTTGAAGTCCTGTCCCCCCTTGAAGGTCTGCCTGTCCCCCCTTGAAGGTCTGCCTGTCCCCCCTTGAAGTCCTGTCCCCATCCTGAAAGCCTGATGCCCCCCCTCGACGTCCGATTCTTCTCCCCCCTCGGCAGGACCACTCGCACCCCCACCCCGAAGGACCGCCGACTCCCCGACTATATTGGGCCAGGAGGGAGCCCAAATCCTCCTGGCCACGGCGACCCCCTAACCCCACCCCGCACTACATTACGGGCAGGAGGGATCCCAGGCCCTCCTGCCCTCGACGCAAACCCCCTCCCTCCAACGACCGCCCCCCCCCCCAAGAACCTCCGCCCGTCCCCCAGCCGACCCGCGACCCCCCTGGCCGACCCCCACGACACCCCCACCCGCCTTCCCCGTACTTTGTGTAGTTGGGCCAGAAGGGAGCCCAAACCCTCCTGGCCACGGCGACCCCCTAACCCCACCCCGCACTACATTACGGGCAGGAGGGATCCCAGGCCCTCCTGCCCTCGACGCAAACCCCCCCCTCCAACGACCGCCCCCCCCCCAAGAACCTCCGACCGACCCGCGACCCCCCTGGCCGACCCCCCCACCCCCCTTCCCCGTACCTTTGGAAGTTGGCCGGACAGACGGGAGCCAAACCCGCCTGTCCGGCAGGCAGCCAACGAAGGAATGAGGCCGGATTGGCCCATCCGTCCTAAAGCTCCGCCTACTGGTGGGGCCTAAGGCGCGTGGGCCAATCAGAATAGGCCCTGGAGCCTTAGGTCCCACCTGGGGGCGCGGCCTGAGACACATGGTCGGGTTTGGCCCATGTGTCTCAGGCCGCGCCCCCAGGTGGGACCTAAGGCTCCAGGGCCTATTCTGATTGGCCCACGCGCCTTAGGCCCCACCAGTAGGCGGAGCTTTAGGACGGATGGGCCAATCCGGCCTCATTCCTTCGTTGGCTGCCTGCCGGACAGGCGGGTTTGGCTCCCGTCTGTCCGGCCAACTTCCAAAGGTACGGGGAAGGGGGGTGGGGGGGTCGGCCAGGGGGGTCGCGGGTCGGTCGGAGGTTCTTGGGGGGGGACGGTCGTTGGAGGGAGGGGGGTTTGCGTCGAGGGCAGGAGGGCCTGGGATCCCTCCTGCCCGTAATGTAGTGCGGGGTGGGGTTAGGGGGTCGCCGTGGCCAGGAGGGTTTGGGCTCCCTTCTGGCCCAACTACACAAAGTACGGGGAAGGCGGGTGGGGGTGTCGTGGGGGTCGGCCAGGGGGGTCGCGGGTCGGCTGAGGGACGGGCGGAGGTTCTTGGGGGGGGGCGGTCGTTGGGGGGAGGGGGTTTGCGTCGAGGGCAGGAGGGCCTGGGATCCCTCCTGCCCGTAATGTAGTGGGTTAGGGGGTCGCCGTGGCCAGGAGGGTTTGGGCTCCCTCCTGGCCCGATATTGTTGGGGAGTCGGCGGTCCTTCGGGGTGAGGGTGCGAGTGGTCCTGCCGGGGGGGGGGGATGTATCGGACGTCGGGGAGTCGGCCGGGCAAGAGGGCTTGGGCTCCCTCTTGCTCCGATCGTGGATGCGGGTGCGGGTGGGAGCGCGTGCGAGCGGTCGTTCGGGGTGGGGGTGCGAGCGGTCCTGCTGGGGGGGGTGAATCGGGCGTCGGGCGGGGTGGGAACTATGTTTAAAAACTTTTGTATACCGCGCTCAGGCATATAACGCGCGAGGGGTATGCGCGGTACGTAAAATCACGTATAACGCGCGCGTTATATCCGCGAAAATACGGTAATCATTTGCATGGCTATCCCGGTCATAATTAGGAAAAGCCGGCATTTATAGCAGTCCATGGGGGAGCTTAATATGCAATAATGTTCCACATATAACTACCTCATACGTCAATGGAATTGATGCCTCCAGTATGGTATTAATCTGTCCCCATATTGACTTCCAAAAGTTAAGTATCAAAGGACAATAGAACAGCAGATGATCCAGTGTCCCTACATAAAGATGACAGTGCCAGCATCTATTAGATTTAGAACTGTCTAATTTTTGTAAACGAACAGGGGTCCAGAAACTTCTATGTAATAAAAACAACAAAACACCATGTTTAGAACAAAATATCTGTACCCACAATTTCCTTATAAAATGGAAAATCCAAACATATATCTGAAATAGATTTAAACCTCCTTGGGAACAAATGAAAGGCCCGAATCCAATACCACACACTGTGCAGATGATAACCAGATAAAGGAAAGATTTAATATTTCTGATTTTTGAACCTAGACTTTTCAATAGCCACAGGTACATTGGACCATATGCAATTTCTTTTTGGCCCTCTGGTACTATATTTTTGGCAGCAGGTCTGGTCTACTCGTACAGTTGGGGACTCCAGCTCTTCTGGCTCTGAAGCCCTGACATGCGTGGATTTTCCCCTTTATAATGAAAATTGCAGGTACTGCTTTTTGTTCTAAAGATTCCATTCCACCGGATGTCTAGATACTAAAAAATCCACCTAAGTGAGTGCCTAATAGCACAACGGACTCTGCTATTCAGATTATAGGGTTCTGGGCTTGAGAGTTTCCTGGGAAATAGAAGAATACCATATTGAGCAATATAATAACATATGAGCACAACAAAACACTGTTAAGGAATAAGTGCAAAGGGATGATTTGGTGGTGAAGCCTTTCGATACAGGAGCTGCGATAATGGTTCAAAACTGTGTTCAATATCATACTGAAGTCAAGGGACAGCTGTCCGACAAGCACAATTACAAGATCATAGAAATGGATCCAACTTGTTTATTTTATTTTTTATATAATTCTTTATTGATTTTCCAAACTATCAACAGGGCAAAAAACAATTAGATGTACATTCTTCTTCACCCAGCGAGTGGTAGAAAACTGAAACGCTCTTCCGGAGTCTGTTATACGGGAAAACACCCTCCAGGGTTTCAAGACAAAGTTGGACAAGTTCATGCTAAACTAGTGAGACTGGACTCATTTGGAGTACTGGTCTTGACCTAGGGGCCGTCGCTTGAGTGGACTGCTGGACAGGATGGACCACTGGGCTGACCCAGCAGCAGCAATTCTTATGTTCTTATGTTAATAATTCAAGAAAAAGCATAAGAACATATGAACATAAGAATTTCCGCTGCTGGGTCAGACCATTGGTCCATCGTGCTTAGCAGTCCGCTCACGCAGCGGCCCTCTGGTCAAAGACCAGCACCCTGAGACTATCCCTACCAGTGCACATTCTTGTTCAGGAGGAACTTGTTAACTTTGTCTTGAGTCCCTGGAGGGTGTTTTCCCCTATGACAGACTCTAGAAGAGCGTTCCAGTTTTCTACCACTCTCTCGTTCTTCCTACCTTGGAGAGGGTGAACAACCTGTCTTTATCTACTAGGTCTATCCCCTTCAGTACCTTGAATGTTTCGATCATGTCCCCGCTCAATCTCCTCTGTTCGAGAGAGAAGAGGCCCAGTTTCTCTAATCTTTCACTGCATGGCAACTCCTCCAGCCCCTTAACCATCTTAGTCGCTCTTCTCTGGACCCTTTCGAGTAGTACCGTGTCCTTCTTCATGTACGGAGACCAGTGCTGGAAACAGTACTCCAGGTGAGGGCGTACCATGGCCCGGTACAGCGGCATGATAACCTTCTCCGATCTGTTCGTGATCCCCATCTTTATTATTCCTAGCACATTCATCTTTAAAAAATACATGAACAATCACTTTTGCCCCCTCCCACCCACCCACCCAAATGACTAATCAGGAAAAACATAAAAATATAGATTTCTTCAATAACCTTTCCCACTTAAACATCTGTAAAAAGCTAAGATATCCCCATCCCTCCCACCCCCACCTTGGATGTGTAATTTATAACCTGAAATGAGTTAATAAACCAGTCAATTATTATTAATAAAATTAGTCAACGGACCCCGTGTTAGTTGAAATACCTTAGTATTACCTCATTGATCAGTAATCATTTTTTCCATCCTATAACAAAGACATAGGGCTCCTTTTACGAAGCCGCGTTAGCGGTTTAGCGCGCTTAATAGCGCGCTATACCGCCGGACACGCTAGCCACTACCACCTCCTCTTGAGCAGGCAGTAGTTTTTCAGCTAGCGCGGGGGTAGCGCGTGATTAAAAGTCACGCGCGCTAAAGCCGCCAACGCGGCTTCGTAAAGGGAGCTCATAATGAATGCCACCAGAAACTAAAATTCAAGCGATCGAAGTTGTTCCAATTTTTTGTGACCATTTGGATGGCTATCCCAGTCATAATTCCTAACAATTTGTTTTTATGCTTATCTATTGGTGGCTTAAGGGATAATAATGACCCGCAGATTACCATTTCATAAGATGAGGAGCCACTCAATCACCCGTCCATTTAGTTGCACTTCTAAGCCACGCCCCCCTTGTTTTTCATTTAGTTTAATGTAACACGAGAATTTATAGTCCCCTTAAACCCATGCAGCTCGAGGCAGATAACAATAAGACTAGACATTTAGGGCGGTTTAACGCGCGTAATACCATGCGCTAAACCACAGGAGCTTGGGGGTTGCTGCACATGCCATGAATGTTACAGAGGTACAGGGGAAGGGAGGCAGTTCGTATGTCCAGCTGTGGGGAGCAGAGGAGAATGGGTGCTGTGCCCTCACCAAGACAGCACCTGGGGCGGACCACCCCCCCTGCCCCACTTACTATGCCACTGACCACAAGTGAACTAGTTAGAGTGGGATATGGACCTGGTTCCCTTTCTCTACAGCCCATTGCACTGACTAGTCTATTTCTGGGACTAGCTTGAGTCCCTAATAGGAATGGCCATAATATCTGAAGAGCCTGGCATGTATTGACAAGAAGTGTGTTTAGTTATTTATGAATTGTCACCGGGACATCTTTAGATGGTTGAGACTGGACCAGTGACCACTGGGAGATTAAGCGGGGTCATGTTTTAATTCCTCCAGTAGTGAGCTACTCACTTAGGTTACCTTTTTGTGACTTAGTGGTGATTGAAACAGATTCAGATAAAAAACATCCCAATATTTGCCCTAGACATTTTTATTTTGTTCCATTAATCCCCCCCAAATGTCCATATTCTGAGCCTGCCCAAATCCCATGCAAAACACCCCCACACATGCCCCCTTTCAATTTAGATAAGCTGTGGAAAAATCTGTCCCAATTTTGAGTTTCAAAAATCACAACTTGGATGTTTTCCTGTAAAAAAAAAATGTCTATCTAGTGCTTTGTGCCACTTTTATCTTTTGAAAATGAGCAAATACTTATAAAATAAAAAGCCACGTGTTTAAATGGTGCTTAAAGAGATAGTAACTAGTAACTATTTTCAATTCAGGAAGCAATGAGTTCCAAGCCTCAGAGCCCTGCCCTCAAGAGTCTGATTTCATTTTACTTGCAGGTGATATCTTTTTATACTTAGCACAAGTAAGTTGTAAATCTTGAGAAGATCATGAACCCCAGTGAGTTGAACAAAGATATAAAAGTTATAAAATACTCAGGATTGAGACCATATAAAATCTTGAAAATAAATGTCAGCTGTTTTAAGTCGATCCTTTCTTTCACTGATAACCAGTGAAGTTTGACTAAATATGGAGTCAGATGTTCTGAAGCTTTTCCTCCCAAAACTAGCTTCTCTGCTACATTTTATACCACCTGAATTCAATGCAGTTGCCTTTCTGAGAGGCCTAGTAATACAATATTGCAATATTCCATCATACTCGATAGGGCTGTTGCTTGAATAATCAGTTCCAAGAAAGGCCTGAACCAACAAATCATCTTGAAAATATAAGAATCTTCTATATTAATATATTTATGTGCTTTTCCATAGTCAAGCTGGAGTCAATAAGGATCAACTTAGGATTTTGCTGACGGAGTTCTTTCAGTCAAGACAACTTAGTAGTAAAGAGAAGAATTTTCTGATTGAAACGTAACAGAAGATCTCGGTTACATACATGATCTCCAAGTTCAATAAATCATTGTTGCAACCTCTGGGAAGACCTATTATCTCAGCAAGAGACTCACTGGCGAATTCTACATAGTCTGCTTAAAGATACGCCTAGCTGATGAAGGCACTAATTGATCAATAGACTTAATTGGTGCTGATAATTGGCACTTAATAATAATAATAATAATAACTTTATTCTTCTATACCACCATAGTAGGATGACTTCTAGGCGGTTCACATCGAAGAGGGCTGGACAATCAGCGAATTACAGAAAGCAAATGGTGAAGGTACAACATATTACACGAGGAATAGACAGAAGGAAAAAATAAATTTAGTGTGGCTTCTGATTAGGAGATGAATCGGTCAAACAGTACGGTTTTAATTACTTTCTGAAAGGCACCGTAGGTCAGCCTGGCTCTATTGATGTAGTTACCCAGCCAGGACTGCTGTTTGCTTGCTTGGAACCTGAAAGGTCTGTCCAAAAAGGATTTGTAGTTACAGCCGGTGATCCTTGGGTATGCAAATGTGTTGCAGTTTCTGGTTGACTGTGTAGGGTTGTGCGGTATGAAATGTGGTAGAAGAGAGGAAGGCGCTAGTCCCCAGGCCTGCTTGAAACAAATACCTCATAACTGGTTTTAAACTGGGCTTAATTGAAAGTTAGGCGCCCAACTCATAAAACGTGATTCTATAAAAAGTAGCCGCCCACTCCAAATCACCTACCTAAAAGTGGGCATGGTTAGGGAGTGGATCATGGGTGCGTTTTCGAGATAGGTGCCTCTTTGTGATTTAGACTCTGTTAGGTGCCTAACTTAAGTGCGGGTATTTAGGCAAAGAAAACTCTAGCATAAATTGGGCGCCCCTAAAATGAAGACACCTAGGGGTCCTTTTATCAAGC
The DNA here is from genome assembly GCF_902459505.1 of Geotrypetes seraphini. Lineage (NCBI taxonomy): Eukaryota > Metazoa > Chordata > Amphibia > Gymnophiona > Dermophiidae > Geotrypetes > Geotrypetes seraphini. Next base: position 26,729,373 of record NC_047098.1, read on the forward strand.
CACACTAGCGGGGTTAGCGCGGACATTTCATCACACGCTAACCCCCGCGGCCGGCTAAAAAACTAACGCCTGCTCAATGCAGGCGTTAGCGGCTAGCGCGGCAGGCAGTTTAATGCGCGGTATTACGTGCATTAAACCTCTACCGCAGCTTGATAAAAGGACCCCCTGGTGATGCCTAAGCCCCCTAAATGTGATTTTAGACAGTGCGCCTAACTCTTATAGAATCGCGCTTAGCACTATACTAGTTGCCACTGATTTTTAGGTGGATTATATAGAAGTGGGCCCTCGGTGTTGGAACCTTTCTCTATATATTTGTTGATGAATTTTTGAAATATAAAATGGCCTCAGTGGATTATTATATCCAAGACTGCACATATTGAGGTTATTGTCTCAAAAGATAGAAGGTTTGTACTTTGCCTGATCATGTTAGATGTGGTAACTTTGTATACTTAATTTTTTGCAATTTTCTCAAGATTCTGCCATTGAAATCATAGAAAAAAATTCTACTTACTCATCAAATTCCCCATAGGATAATGCATTCACATATTACAGAAATGCTTACTTTGGTGTTGAGAACAACTATTTTTTGGCATAACGGTTAGTTTTATTTACAAAACTATGGCCTTGTCATGGGAGCCACATTAGCCCTGTCATTGACTACCTTATATATGACCTTATATATGCCTTTGACTATCTTATATATGACTGCCTTTGAGAAAGATCACATATATTGAACTGACTTTTTTTTTAAAAAAATTGTATTGTGGTGTATTTTGATATTTTTGTTTATATGGAAATGCAATAAACTGAAACTACGTAGACTGTTTTGGTTTTTTTTCCCCCTAGTGGCTGAATTCCATCTGCCCTTACTTTCAATTTGATGTGACTTGCCATCAGCATGAGATTAATTTCTTGGATGTCTGCGTAAGAAAAGGTTGTAATAGCAGAGTAACTACATTATACCATGAATCGGTTGAGCACAATAATTTATTACACTATCACAGACACCATCTAGTGAAATTGAAGGCAAGTTTGTCTATCAGCCAATTTCTTCTTAATAATTTTAAGACACAAGCTAAAGATTTGTGGCATAGATTTTTGGAGCAGGGATATTCTGTCAGTGTCTTAAGGCAGCATACAAATGGGTGTTTTTTTGCACAAGGGAACTAAATCATATAAGCACAAGCCTTCTGATCAGAGACTATTTAAGAATCATTTAGTGGAACACTGAAGCTGATTCAGGACTACGATCTTGATGTCTCCAATGGTAGAACACTACCTCTGAGGGACATACATTTGAAGAGCAACTTTCCAAGTGAAACCACATTGGCAAAGGTAGAAATCAGGATAGATGGTTGAATCGCAGGGTGAAGTTTTGTGTCTTCGAACTATAAATGGTGGTTCCATCAGGTCTCAATATGGAAGTGAAATGGATGTCATTAATAATTGCAGAGACTGAAGTAGCTGTTTATTGGTTCAGAGGACCCATGTGATCTTAGTATTCTTATTGGTTATCCATGACCCATCCCGGGCTCCGTGATAGACTCGTGTTGCCGTCCTGATCTACCGGGTCGATCAGCCTTCCTCTCCAGTGTTCTCTCTAGGGCCTTTTAGCTGGGCGTTCCACCCAGCTGTCATCTGCTGCCGCCGCCGCTGCTGAACATTAAAAAAAACAAAAAAAAAACAGGTTTGGAGATTTCAGCCCGTAGCGAACTTATGCTCCGTGGCTCTAACGTGTGCGTGCCGGCTTCCCTTCTCTTCCCTCCGAAACCGGAAGTTATGTCCGGGGGGGAGGGGGGGAGAAGGGAAGCCGGCACGCACATGTTGAGAGTCCTGAAGCAAGCGTTCGCTATGGGCTAAGGCGGGAGACAGGTTAGTGAAGCATTTGCTCTTCTTGCTGCCGGGTCCTGCCTACTTCTGTTTCCGCGAAGGCAGGAGCCGGCAGCATTTCACCCAGTAGGTCGATCGCGATCTTGGCCTGATCAGCCTTCCTCTCCCTGACGGCAGAATTGACGTCGGGGAGAGGAATGCTAGTCGGCCCAAGCAGGGAGAGCTTGGGGCGGCGTCAGCTTTCGGGCCTGTTATTGGTGGCGGTTTGGGTCCTGGTCCCCGATGGCAGTGGCTTGGGGGAGGGCAGGGAGAAAGAAAGAAAAAGGGCAGGCAGGGAGACAGAAGGAAAGAAGAGAAACAGAAAAAAAAGAAAGGAAGGCAGAGAGAAAGAAAGGGCAGGGAGAGAGGAAGGACAAGTTGGGGGAGGGAACGAGGTCTGGAGGAGAGGAAGCATACAGGCTAAAAGAAGGGAAGAAAGATTGGATGCAGTCAGAAGAAGAAAGTGCAACCAGAGACTCATGAAATCACCAGACAAGGTAGGAAAAATGATTTTATTTTAAATTTAGTGATCAAAATGTGTTTGAATTTATATCTGCTGTCTATATTTTACACTAAGGTCCCCTTTGACTAAACCGCAATAGAGTTTTTTAGCGCAGGGAGCCTATGAGCGTCGAGAGCAGCGCTGGGCATTCAGCGCAGCTCCCTGCGCTCTAAAAATTGCTATCGTGGTTTAGTAAAAAGGGAGGGGGGTATATTTGTCTATTTTGTATGGTTGTTACTGAGGTGATAGTGCATAGAGTCATCTGCTTTGACCTCTTTGAAAAACCCTGGAATAGGAATGATAATTAACATTTTCTATGCGTACAGTGTGCGTTGTGTTTTTTTAAAATTTTATTGTTGGTAGATCATTTTGACTTGGTCATTTTAAAAGTAGCTCGCAAGCCCAAAAAGTGTGAGCACCCCCTGTATTAAGACATCTACTTTGCCTTTTTTCCTGTGTGATTTTCATAGGTAAAACAGTGCAGGAAAAGGCTCAGATAAACTGGCTCTCCCAACCTGCTTGTAAACCTTTGTCTGTAAGTTTATCAAGGGTGCGTGGAGAAATTTTAGGGGGCACGGTTAGCTTTTACACAAATTGATACTTAGCGCCCAAAGTTGAAGGTGCTGTTAGAGACTAAAGGCAGTAGGTGCCTGCAAATTAATATAATAACTGTCTGTTAATTGGGCTTAAGAGCCGATTATTGACTTAATTGGACTTAATTGGTTCTATTTAGCACCAATTAGCAGTTGCACACACAGCTGCCCTTCGTTGCTGCCTTATAAGCTGGGCATGCAAATTTGCTTCTTCAAAGTAGGTGTGGACGTTGGAGGGACATGGGTAGTGAGGGGTGTGGCCAGAATACGCACATGTAGCTGAATTTACATGCACCTTTGACACATTTGGGTGCCCGCATATACCGCCTTTGAGCTGGTGTATATGGAGGTGCCTCAACGGCATGTCTGTAAATGCAAACTTAGTTGCTATTCTATAATGGAAAGTATGCACATAGGGCAGGGGTGTCAAACTCAATCAAATAAGGGGCCGAAATCTGAAAATAAAAGGCTAAGTCGTGGGCTGAATTTTTAATGAAGATACTTAGGGGTCCTTTTATTAAGGTACGCTAACTGATTTAACGCGCGCTAAAGGCGCATCTTAATAAAAGGGCCCCTATGTGACTAAGGCTTAGTCTTAGTAGAAGTATAGGGTTACGTCTCCAACCTCACGCCAGCTCTGTGGTGTAAACAAAATAAATAAAAGACTTTTCCTCTCTCGGTTAGGTCCTAGTTCATGCTCGCTGTCTAACACCAGCTCTGGCAGGATAAACATTTCAAATCTGACATATTGTAATCACAAAACAGAAAATAAAATTATTTTTTTCTACCTTTTGTTGGTCCCTGGCTCTGGTTGTCTTCTGATAACTCGCTTGCCAAGGTCTCCTGCCCATTTGTCATTATCGTCTTTCTCCATGCTAACCATCCATCTTCTATCTCTGTCCTCCCCTTCCGTTTCCCTTCCCTCCCCCGGAGGTCTGGCCTCTTTCCTTTTTTTCATCTCCATCCCCGCAGCTGCAGCGATGGACCCCACCATCCCCAGATCCACCATTTCTCCTTTTCTCAACTACCCTTTCATCCAGCATCTCCCCCTCTTCCCCACCACCCCAGGATCCACCATCTCTCCCTTTCTCTTCCCAACTACCCTCCTATCTAGTATCTCTATCCCTCCCTCCATACCATTCCTTGTGTCTAACTTCTCTCCCTTTCTGTTCCTTCCCTCCCTCCATCCTACTGTCCACCATCTCTCTCCCTCTCCTCTGTTTTATTTCTTCCCCACCCCACCTTCCCCTCAGTCCGGCATATGCACATCTGGGCCTCTCCTTCTGTTCCTCCAGGTACTTCTACACCAGAGCCTGCACTCCCATCCTGAAAGCCTACAAGTTTTCCCCCCTTTTTCTTCCCTGCATGTTATCCCTCCTTCTTCCCGGTCTCACCTTCAGATCTGACCCGCCGTTCCTACCCTCCCTCCATCCCGGCTTCATCTTCAATGCAACCTGCTGAGGATTGCCGGTCAGCTGTAATGAACTTAGCAGGCTGCGTTGGCCTCCACAGCATGTTCCCTCTGCCGTTGTCCCACCCCCCTCCTCTGATGTACGGGATCACGTCAAAGGAAGCATGCTACTGAGGTCGACGGCAGCCTGTGAGGTTCGCTACAGCCGGCCAGCGATCATCAGCAGGCCGCTTTGAAGAGGAGACCAGGAAGCCGGGATGTAGGGAGGACAAGATGAAGGCAGACACTCGTGAAGAGCAGCAGCAGCGGTTCATGCCGACGGGCCATATTAAATATAAAATGGTAAATGTCTGGCAGGCCAGCTTTTAATACACCGGATTTGGTCCACGGGCCAGAGTTTGACATGTCTGACATAGGGGCTGATTCTATAAATTGTGCCTAAATCGGCCGGTGCCTATAAAAAGGTGCTGGTCATACATCAATCACACTTAGGTGCCATTTACAGAATTGTGGTTAGCGGCGCCTATGTAAAAACTTAAGCGCCTGAAATGTAGGCGAGGGTTTTAAACGCCTACATTGCAGGTGCATACATTTTTGGAGAACCGCACTTAGTGGCCCCTAACTCACACTCCACCCATAGAAACATCCACTTAGGCATTAGGCGTCACTAAGCGCATTGCGATAGACACCTGTCTTTTATAAAATCGGATAGGTGCCTATCACCCAATTAAATTTTTTAACCAATTATTGAGGTTGTTTGCCAATTAAGTTAGGTGCCTAAGAAGTGCCTAACTTTAGACGCCCTTTATAGAATCAGCCCCAGCACTTTCCCAGCACTTAAAGGTTTGATGACCTGATCAGGATCTACCCCATCTAATATAATAAAATGGTAAGCCGCGCATGTGCACTTCCTATGTGTGCGCCGGTTTTCCTTGAGCTATAGCGACACATAGGAAGTGCGCATGCGCGGCTTACGGTTCTTTGAAAGACGTGGCGGTGGCTACTCTCACGATCCCCGCCTGCGTCGGACTTCCGACGTAGGTGGGGATCATGAGAGGAGCCACCGCCGCGTCTTTCAACTAAAAAAAAAAAAAAAAAAGTCAAGACGGATGTCGGCCGCCGCGGCTGCAGGCCGCGGCAGCTGTAGCCCGCCACGGCCGAGCATGGAGACGGGCTGAAGTTTTTTTCAACTTCAGAGTTAGACTGCTGGAGGCTCGGGCTGTTAGGTCCAACACGCGAAAAGAAAACAAAAGAAAATAAAGAAAACGTTGGCCCCCGCCGAAGAAGCAGAAGGTGGAGGAGGGGCGTGAGGAGCCGGAGAGCTGTATGTAAGTGTGTGTGTGCGTGTGTATAGCCGAGGAGGAAGTGCAGCAGGAGCAAGAGGATTGGAGTAAAAGCTTTGGTCCTGTGATCCTCACTCTTTTCCTGGGGCTACTGCTGGACGGGGGGGGGGGGGGGAGCAGGACATAAAGGAGAAGAGCTACTGCTGGACAGGGGGAGGAGGGAATGGGAGGGATGCTGCTGGACAGGGGGAGATAAAAGGAGAAGGGCTACTGCTATATGGGGGGAGCAGGGAAAGGGGGCGAGGTGTTGCTGGACAGGGAGGAGATAAAAATAAGGGAAAAGGGCTGCTAGCACCCGTTAATGTAACGGGCTAAACAACTAGTACTTTATAAACACATAAAACTGGAATCGACTGCCCCCCGCAGATCAGATCCCTTGAAGGACTCCTTGACTTTAGGAAAGCAATAAAAGCATACCTGTTCACCTAACTCCCACGACCAATAGATTTACCAAGAAATGTACAGTACTCCCTGAAATTTGCGGGGGTTCTGTTCCAGGACCCCCCCCCCCCCTGAATTTTGAAAAACCGCAAATGCAGTTTAGGAGCTGATCGAAGGCAGGAGAGGGCAGCTGGGGCGCCGGCGGATGCTGAAAATCATACGCGGTATTTTCCAACCCCCTCTTCCTGGTCCTAAAACACTGCACAACAAAGTTTTTGCTTCCTGAACACTGCTGGGTGTTTCTTATAGAATTTTGGGTGCTGATCATGAATATTACATCAAAAATTACCCATCACGTACCATTTCAGAGAAATCTTCAATTTTGTCGTGATTTTTTCTTATATTTGGATGCAAACAATTTTTTCTCCCATAAGTGTCTTATCAACAACGGTTTGTGCCGCCTGGGTATGTCCATGCATAAAATCTAGCCAGGTTGGAAGCTGTTTTATGGAAGATGACATCCTGGGCATGTCTGGGCAGGTCTGAACGAGCTTGCGCTGTCTCACCATGCTATAATGGTGGCTTCCATACACCGATCCTGCTCATTTGGTTAATATAGATAGTCCGTGTGTGTATATAGTATCAGTATAGTAAAGTATAGTAGTATAGTAGCTGTAGCAATATAACAGTAAGTAAGCTTGATGCTATAGACGTTTTGGTGTCGGGCAATATGTCTCATCGGTGTCGTAACAGCCGCGACACATTCTGCTATATCTGTGGGGAATATACACTTACGCCTCAGAGACGTTCGATGACTGCCCTTGTAAAGAAAGCCTATCATCTGTATTTTGGCTGCAAAATAGGTGATCAAGACAAGCAATGGGCGCCTCACATTTGCTGTGCGACATGTGCTGTTAGTCTGAGAGCCTGGCTCAGAGGTACTCGAAAGACGATGCCATTTGCTGTTCCGATGATATGGCGAGAACAGAAAGACCATGTGACGGACTGTTATTTCTGTTTGACTAATGTGTCTGGTTTCTCTGCCAAAAACAAGAAGTCAATTGAATATCCTAATCTGCCTTCAGCAATGAGACCCATGCCACATGATGACAGTCTTCCAGTTCCGAAACCACCAGAGGATTGGACCTTAGACGAACCAGATGAAGAAACTGCAGTGCAGGGTTCTAACAGTGACATTGACCCGGATTTTGAACCATCCTCATCAGGCGATCCACATCTGATAACACAGTCCGAATTGAACGATTTGGTCAGAGATTTGGGTCTGTCAAAAGCAAAAGCTGAGCTGCTAGGTTCGAGACTGCAGGAATGGTGTTTGCTATCACCAGGTACGAAAATTTCTGTGTTTCGAGACCGGCATCATGATATAACCAAATTTTTTGCACAAGTCGACAGTCTCTGTTTCTGTTGTGACATTGAAGGATTGTTCTCGGTCTTTGGTTGTGATCACAACCCGGAAGAGTGGCGTCTTTTCATTGATTCGTCAATGTTAAGCCTGAAAGCTGTTCTGTTGCACAATGGCAACGTTTATCCTTCAGTACCTGTTGGCTATGCAGCACATATGAAAGAAACATATGAGAATATGGAAATGTTACTAAAGTATGTCCAGTATACCAGGTATAACTGGAATATCTGTGGAGACCTCAAAGTCGTTGCTCTGTTACTAGGACTGCAGCTTGGCTATACAAAGTACTGCTGTTTCATCTGCGAATGGGACAGCCGAGACAGAGAGTCGCACTATTCTAGAAAGAACTGGCCACTCCGTAAAAAGTTAGTTCCAGGACAGAAAAATGTAGCACATGAATCGCTTGTTGACCCGACAAAGATATTTTTGCCTCCTCTTCACATTAAACTGGGACTCATGAAGAATTTTGTGAAAGCAATGAACAAGGAAGGGGAAGGTTTTCGTTATTTAAGACAGATGTTCCCAAGAATAACTGATGCCAAGATCAAAGAGGGTATTTTTGTTGGCCCCCAGATCAGACATGTTATGAGTGACAAGCGATTTGAAGATCTGTTAGTTGGGCCGGAAAAAATTGGCTGGAAAGCCTTGAAAGACGTTGTTGACAATTTTCTGGGCAATTACAGAGCCCCAAACTACATTCAGCTGGTAGACAAACTTCTCAAAGCATACAAGAGAATGAAGTGCAATATGTCACTCAAGATTCATTTCCTCCATTCACACTTGGACTTCTTCCCCGCAAATCTCGGTGCTGTGAGTGACGAGCACGGTGAAAGGTTTCATCAAGACATAGCTACGATGGAGAAACGATACCAGGGCAATTGGAATCCGTCAATGCTTGCCGACTATTGTTGGATGCTACAACGTGATGCACCAGACACTGAATATAAAAGAAACTCGGGAGCAAAACACTTTTAATTCTGTTTCATTTAGTCGCTTGTGCGAAACGTAAACTTGACTATATATTTTATTGTCAGTAAACATAAAAATGTCTATTTCTCATAGTTCTTACGTGATGCAGTAAAACCAAAACCATATTTGAGCATACCAAGTTGGTACCTGTCATAATCACCAAAAACTTTTCAGGAATCAAGACTTAACCAAAAAATTGTTGTGCAGTGAAATCAGGCTACACCAACCAGGAGCTGCTTTGACATGCCAGATAGCGCGACAAAGCAGCTCCTGATTGGTGTAACAATGACTTTAGTAGCGGGAAGAGGCGGTCGGAAAATGCCACGAATTACTGAGTCCGCAATTCGCAAACCGTGAATTTGCGGGGGTTCATTGTATATTGATACAAAATCCTCGGTATTTGTCACATTAGGATAAAAACTTGTATTGAAAAATCTTGCACTATAAGTATGACAAATTTATCTTGTAAACTGTATACTATAGATATTGATATTAGACCCCTAGTAAGTGTTGAGTTAGGATAAAAACTTGTACCAGGAAAAAAAAAACCCCAAACTTGTACACTATGGCAAATTGTAACCTGTTAACTGTATATTATGTACGTTAACCTGTAACTCGTCCTGAGCTCTTTGGGGTAGAAAACAAATTAAATCAATCAATCAATCAATAAAATGCAGGGAATTTGGGTGTGCTCAGTGGCATAATAAGGGGGGGGGGGGAGCGTTCCACCACAGGCACGGTCTTCCTAGGGGTGCTAGCACCCCTCCTGATCTCTGCCCCCCTTACCAGTCCTCCCCTACCACATGCGCGCCCCTACCAGACAGATGCCCATCACATGGTGCCTAGTGACACGTAACTCCAAAGTAGGCATGTTTAGCGGCAGATAAGAACTTAGGCACCTATAATGTAGGCCCTTAAAACTTTGGCCTATATGACGACTGCTTAAGCTTTAAGTTAGGCGCGATTCTTTACTAGGCGCCTACAAGTGACTATATTATAGATGCCTATCTTTTTAAATGCCATTTACAGAATTTCCCCCTAACTGGCTAAATCAATATTCAGTGCTGACTGGTAAAATAGACCTGAAAAAGATCATAAACCATGAGTAACTCGACCTGCGATTTGCCCCGTACAACACCGGGAAAAGCCAATTTCCTTCAGGAAGCACCGGGAACAGCAATTTCCCCCATGAACCACCAGGAGCAGCGATTTCCAATGTGAAACGCCGGGTTCAGTGACGGAAAATTAGGGATCAGAGTCAGCAGCCCAAAAATCGTGAATAAGCAAATCCGCAGATACGGAGGGAGAAGTGTCATTCGGAGACGAAAAGAGATACCAACATATGGGAAAAGGAGGTTACTTGTGAGGTTTCAAGCTACTCAACGCAGCCTAGTGTGTCTCAAAGGAACTTCTCATTGGTGTGCAATTCAAACTGTCCTGGAACATTTTGAATAGACCTCGTACCTGCATGGGAAATCCAAGTAGAGCAGCAAGCAGGGGGGAACCAGGCCCATATCCCACTCTAATCACTACATTTATGGTGAAAAGTGAAAGCCCACCAAGACCCGCCCAAATCACCAAGACCTGCCATATAGGTGACACCTGCAGCCATAAGGGCTAATGGGGTGATAAACAGGTTTTGGGGAAGTTTTGGAGGGCTCACCACACATTTTCAGGGGGTTATGGTGAGATGTGTACCCGGTACCCTTTATATGAAGTTCTCAGCAGTGCCCTCTAAGGTGCCCCACTGCTCTGCTGACATGTCTGTGTGGCCAGTGTAGTATAAAGGGTGGTAAGAGCGGTTAATGTAGATGGGTTTTTTAAAAAAAAGGTTGGGACAATTTCCTGGAGGAAAAACACATAGCGAGCTGTTGAGACAGACATGGGGAAGACTGCTACTATTTGGGTTTTGCCAGGTACTTGTGACTTGGATTGGCCTCCGTGAGGAAGGGATATTGGGCTGGATGGACCTCTGGTCTGACCTGTTCTTAATGTGTACAAGTTTGTGACAAAGACCTGCTACTTGTACCTCATAGAAACATAGAAACATAGAAGATGACGGCAGAAAAGGGCTACAGCTCATCAAGTCTGCCCACTCTGCTTACCCACCCCCTGTCTATGCCCTAATGACCCAATTTCCTTATCTTGACCCTCGTAGGGATCCCACATGGGTATCCCATTTATTCTTAAAGTCTGGCACGCTGTCTGCCTCGATCACCTGCACTGGAAGCTTGTTCCAATGATCAACCACTCTCTCTGTGAAGAAATACTTTCTGGTGTCGCCATGAAATTTTCCGCCCCTGAGTTTGAGCGGGTGCCCTCTTGTGGCCGAGGATCCCTTGAGAAATAAAATATCATTTTCCACTTCGACACGTCCCGTGAGGTACTTAAATGTTTCGATCATGTCTCCCCTCTCCCTACATTCCTCGAGAGTGTAGAGCTGCAATTTGTTCAGTCTCTCTTCGTACGAGAGACCCTTGAGCCCCGAGATCATCCTGGTGGCCGTCCGCTGAACCGATTCAATTCTGCGCACATCTTTACTGTAATGTGGCCTCCAATGTCATGTTTAAATTGTACTGTTAAGGTTTTATATCGAAAGTTCAATAAATATTTTTTTAAGCAGGAAAGTGTGTTCATAAATGAGACAATAAGCATGCATTTGTGTATATGTTAATGAGCATGAATAAGTATCTTTGTGATAAATGAGTTTGTGGCTGTATATCAGTGAATGAACGAGTTTTCATTTGTGTGTGTACAGATAAATGAGTTTGAACGAGCGCATTTGTTTTCTGTGCATATGTAAATGAGCGTGTGTTTGTGTCGGTGTATATGTAAATGTGCGCACTGGTTCTCTATGATTGCAGTGCAGTGATTGCAGGATGGTATAATTAGAGCATAGTCTAATGTCAGCACACATAATTGGAGCTCAGGGAATGGCGGCATCTAAATCTTTAAGGTTAACTTTCAAACATTTTTCTTTCATATAGTAAATGTGAAACCCTAATCAGCCAATTGAGACCACCTTGACTTCTGCAATAGGGGCTCATGCAAATCATACTCAATATAATCACTGGACACTAGGATGAAAAGCAGCAAAAAAAAAAAAAAAACCCAAACATCGGGACATTCGGTATTTATTTATATGGAAATTATGTATAATGTTGTGAGCTTTTACTGTTCACAATCAAGTCTGATGCAGATTTAGCCACCAACGTGATGCACGGCCTCCACTATAAAGCATGTATCAACAGAAGGAATAATGATGCACTTTCTAGAACAAACACTTTCTGAACAGTGGGTCGCAGAAACAGGACTGCTTCCCCTCCTTCTGGGCCTCAGCCAGATCTATGGCTAGTAATGGCAGTCGTACCGAAAAAAGGGAGGGGAAAAATTCACAATATAAAGTCAGCAAAACCAACAGTGGAACAGTGGTTTGGTTAGTGGGGTTTCTTTTGCTGTGTATTGTTTTTGAGGTATTTTTTCTTAGCCGCTTGGCTGTATCACAACTTATATTGCAGTCAATGCGACCATTGGTTATATGGACTCCCGATGAAGGCATGTACTGCTGAAACACAGACTGTGCTGGGTCCTCACTAGGGTTACCAGATTTTCCTGAAGGAAAATCCAGACCCACAACCCCTCTCATGGGCCCGCCCAGTTCTGCCCCAGCCCCGCCCCCAGCCGGCATGCGTGGATGCGATGACTTCACCGTGCTGCGTCCGCGCATGCATGGATGCCCCCCTCCTGAGGCGATTTGACAGGAAGCTTAAAGTGCCGGGTTTCGAAAAGCCGTCTGGGTCCCCGGACATGTCCTCGAAAAGGAGGAAATCCAGACATCTGGTAACCCTAATCCTATCACTTCTCACATTGTCTACAGCTGAGCACTTGTTTTTCAATAGATTGACTTTCATTTATCCGGATACTGGCTTCCTCTTTCCCCTATTCGTTTTGCTAGTAATGGCAGTCAGCATGAGGCCTGAGTCAGGAACATTCATAGGCCCTGCCCTGCCCTCCACCCCTATATCGAGGCAACTCTATAAACTAGGCAGCAACAGTTACATGCATGTAAATATTTAGAATCCTAGAATAATTGCAGGTATGTGTGCACTTTTGTGCACATATCCCTAAATTCTGTATATGGTACCTTAAGTTGTGTGCGCCAATCAGTGCACACAGCCGATTTACATGCTGTTTAAGAAGCCTAATTGAGGCCAATATTTGGCAATTAACACCTTGTATTTGATGCTAATTGACACTAATCAGAAGTTATGCGCACAACTTGGTTGGCATTTTCTGTAAAGTGCTGCACCTCCGTTCTAGTGCACGAATCTGAAAAGGGGACATGGACAGGGGAGAAGCATGGACATTCGTGGGTGCACAAGGGAGGTGCAGGTATATAGGCCTGGTTTTACTTGGCTTAGATGGGTGCAGCTACAAACTGTGATTCTATAAGGTACCTTTTAAAAAATTGCACTAAGCACCGTTCTAGTTGGCGCTGATTTTTTGGACACCATATATAGAATATGGCTCATAATGCCAGCACGCTTAATGTGACCATTCGTCCCGTTTTGAACGGGACCATCCCATTTTTAGGTAGCCTGTCCCACCCAAGCACAACTTCGGGACGATGAAATGTCCTGTTTTCAGAAAGAAAGCAACCCATGGGATATTTTGGCATCCTGAAGCTGTGCTGTGTTGAAGCTGTGAATTGATCGTAGAGCCTGAACTCTCTCCCTGCTTCCCCGCCACCGCCGCAACAGCAACAGGGCCAGGCCCGGCGCGTGCAGCAATTGCACAATGGCCGGTCTGTAAGCCTTTCCCCCGATATCAATTCTGACATCAGAGAGGAAGTTCCAGGCCAGCCAGGCAGTGATTGGCTGGCCCAGAACTTCCTCTCCGATGTCAGAATTGACGTCAGGGGAAGGCTTGTAGGCCGGCTGTTGTGTAGTCGCTGCCTGGCCCTGTTGCTGCTGCGGTGGTGGGGAAGCAGGGAGAAATTGTCGTCATCAGTGGATTGGGGGAGGGGGAGGCAGGGAGAGAGAAAGAAAGAAAGAAAAAGTTGGGGGAGTGTGGCAACGGTGGCTTAGGGGGAGGCAGGGAGAGAGAGAGAAAGAAAGAAAGAAAAAGTTGGGGGAGTGTGGCAACGGTGGCTTGGGGGGAGGCAGGGAGAGAGAAAGAAATAAATAAAAAGTTTGGGAAGTGTATTGGGGGCACGCAGGGAGAGATGACTCATGGAAGGACAGAGAGGTTGGGGAATGGAATGAGGTCTGGAGGAGAGGAAGCATGAAGAAAGAAAGAAATATTGGATGCACAGTCAGAAGGATGTGCAACCAGAGACTTATGAAATCATCAGACAGCATAGGTAGGAAATATGATTTTATTTCCAATTTAGTGATCAAAATGTGTCCGTTTTGAGAATTTGTATCTGCTGTTTTAACCGATTATAATTCATTCATTCTTTCACCTCTGCTATTACCATCTGTAACCGCTCAACTGCCCATTGAAAATCCCCTTCGATAGGAAAGAAAAACTGTATATCATCGGCACAGATTCTATAAGAGATCCTGAATACTTAATTTACTATCCTCCAAAGCAAATATTAAAATAGTGTACATATCCTTTAAAATTCATAAAATCAAAAAAAATTTAACAATAAAAGGGTAGGAAAGGACAAGATGCGTGAGGCTCATTATCGTTTGCTGAGCATGCGAAGTTGTTCCAACGACAGTTCATGAAAGACTGTGGAAACTATATTTATCAAATGACATCAATATACTATAACAAAAGAGAGACAAAAAATACTTGCCCAATTGTCCACCGTTCATCCTCAATCCCACTACATTTGCACGTTCTCTTGACTGGGTTAAACATGTATATTGTCGAAAATATTTGGACACAGAAAAAATGATATCTATGATGCTCCTCTCCAACCCTCCTCCCCTCCCCCCAAATGGCAAATGCCATTTAAAGCTTCAAAGTATGAACATCTGGCAAGCAAGGTCAGCACGTGTCAAAATGAAACGAAACACTTCTTCCCATCTCAGCAATCTTTGTTCTCTTTCAGTGAATAACAGCTGTCAAGCATATACCAGTACAGTGTTGGCAACACACTGGCAAAACAAAACTTTCCCTTACACTTAGGAGCTACTAGTCAACAACACCTACATTGCTTCTCTGGTCCCACGCCTCGTACTCTCCAGAAGAGGATGGGTACGGCCAGAGGCAAAGGGATCCCTATCTGTTCTACAGATAGGTTCCATCTTGTCACCATCCACTCTACGTTACTCTGCTCAAAGCATTAGCAGCAGTCATACTGAGGACTCAGGTTTCACAGATGTCAATCTTGCCAGCGCCTCCTTACTTGTTCGTCATATTTATTAACCACAGAAGGAAAAAAAAAAATATCTATAAGATAGCAAGCTCTTCCCACTGCCAGCTTTTCAAATTTTGTACCACTGCAATTCATAAAATATGATGTTATCAAGCCTGCAGAGCACAAAGAATTATGCTTATCAAGAATTGCAAGGCTGCATGTAAGCCATTCAGGGCCTATACAACGGTTTTAGGCACTCTAGCTGAACTTTCAGCCTTGAACCAGTTCCGATTAACTTTGAAGCCCCTTGGGCACATACCCTGAGTTTTTAATAATTAAACTCAACAATCATGATTCTTCCACTCCAGAATACAAAAGTAGCTGGTATCAGCATGTTTAACATTTTTGCATTCACTGTTAGAACAGCCAAAAACCTGGCCTAATTGTGGATACCTCAAAAAATAGCAGGGACATGCGTAACTTTCAGTATTCTGTTAGTTATATGCGTATGTATCAGCAGTGGCATAGCGAGAGTAAGAGGTACCTGGGGCTAATGTTCTATTATTTAAGCATGTATATTGGCGCTCAACTTTAAGTGACCTGTTATAGAATGAGGTACATTGTGTGGAGAACCTTGACAATATCTGTTGCTTTGGTACAGTGGTATCTTGTGGTTTGAATATAAAATGCACGCCTTGAAATCTATTGACACTGACACCTAGTGGATAGATGTGCTATTACACCTGATTTCATTTTGAAAATTAGAAACATAGAAGCACAGAAAATGATGCCTGATAAAGACCATAGGCCAGATTCAGTAAATGAGTTTGCGCCGTTAAGATCCAAGTCCCAGTTCTTTTTAT
Source organism: Geotrypetes seraphini (assembly GCF_902459505.1). Classification (NCBI taxonomy): domain Eukaryota; kingdom Metazoa; phylum Chordata; class Amphibia; order Gymnophiona; family Dermophiidae; genus Geotrypetes; species Geotrypetes seraphini. Next base: position 26,745,040 of record NC_047098.1, read on the forward strand.
TTTTTTATTTTAAATTTTTTCAAACAATTCTTATACAGAACCATAAAGAACGGAGGACATCAAATTTCCACATTAACATAAATCAACAAAATCCCCATCTAGCCCACATTAAGGGAGAACATAACCTATTTTTTTCTCTGTAAATTCTTCCAGGAAAATCCAGAGCTATAATTAGTAATAAAATCTTATAAGAAAAAGACAAAGTACGTTAAAAAAAACAACAACAAACTAAATTACAGTCCTATTACTGATGGTATTATTTATTTATTTACTTTATTTTTATTGCTAAGCAACCATTATAGAATAGCTTTTAGCGCATATTCCTGTACCCAACTTAGGGTGCAAGAACTTAAATGGTGGCAGTTGAGCGCATAAATCCAAGTATTCTGTATACCACTGTGCCTAATTTCTGGGAAAACCCCTGACTTACCCACGATTACACCCACTTTTGAATTACATACTATGAAATTTAGGTGCATAGGGAAGATACGCACATGACTCCTAATTGAACATAGAAACTTAGAAAGTGACGGCAGAAAAGGGCCAAGGCCCATCGAGTCTGCCCACTCCATTGACCCACCCCCCCTAGTTAATCGCTCTCTGAGGACCTTTTCCCTCGTAGAGATCCGACATGAGCATCCCATCTGTTCTTAAAATCTGGCACGCTGCTGGCCTCGATCACCTGTACTGGGAGCTTATTCCAGCTGTCAACTACTCTTTCGGTGAAGAAGTACTTCCTGGTGTCGCCATGAAACTTCCCGCCCTTTATTTTCAGCGGGTGCCCTCTTGTGGCCGAGGGTCCTCTAAGAAGGAAAATATCATCTTCTACCTCGATACGACAAGTGACATACTTAAACGTCTCAATCATGTCTCCTCTCTCCCTACTGCCAATTAAGTGTCAATGAACGCCAATGAACTCCAATAATTGATTGATAGCACCTAATTGACTAATTAGGTTGCAAACGCTCTGGAATCCATGCCCATATTTGATGTAACTTTTGGGTTGTGTGCAAGAGGATTTGGGCACGGGATCGATATAGCATCTTGTGCTGTCAGATCCGCAAGCAAATCTAAATTAGTGCCAACTAACATCAATAATTGAATGCTAGTAATCGCCTCGGGTTGTGGCGGACGCACCCGAGCCCTGAAAATTCTGGCCAGATATCGAGACTGGACTCTTGCGGAGAGAGCATACTCCGCCTAAGGGCCAGACATGTCTGCCTCACTGGCTTTCATGGTAGGTGGACTAACGGAGTGATGCAGTGGCCTCGCTAGAAAGGAGGATGGTGAGTCACGGAAGGGACTAAAGCGCATGCTCCCTTGCTGGAGGGCAAGGTGGGGAGCAAGTCCTAGAGAGGGCTTATGGCTCGGTTGCTTCCTATTTCATGCATATATTTAATACAGTTGTGGCCTTTTATTCCCAAGAACTGTCTCTGTGATTTTATTCTTAACTAGTCTTTTAGCCCGTTACATTAACGGGTGCTAGCAGCTCTTCTTCCTTACTTTTATTCTCCCTCCTGTCCAGCAACCCCCCCTTCTCTGCTCCCACTGTATAGCAGTAGGCCTTTTCCCTTACTTTTACCTCCCCCCTTCTCCATTGGTTTTACCTCCCCCCTGTCCAGCAGCACCTCTTTCCTGCTCCCCCTGTCCAGCAGTAGTGCTTCTCCCTAACTTTTACCTCCCCCCTATTTAACAGCGCCCCTTCCCTGCTCCCCCTGTCCAATAGTAGCCATTATCCCTTCCTTTTACCTTCCCCCTGTCCAGCAGTACCAATTCCAGCAGTCTCTCCCTATCATCTTGCCCTCTCCTCCTCTTCCCGTTACCAGGGTGCCTGCAGCGGCACTTATCTCAAACGCTCACACTCTCTCCCTGTCCTCCTGCTCCAGGGTGCTTGATTTCTCCACCCCCTCCCCCCCCCCCCGAAACAGACATTAGTGTTGATTGCGCAACTGCGTGCAGCAGTTCTTCACTTCCTGTTTCCTGTGGGCAGCGGGTTTTTTTTCGTGTAGGCCAGCTTCCAACCGCCACGTGCGCCACAAACAGCCGCACGCGCCACCAATAGAATACGGCCATGGAGTCAGACACCACGGCAGTAGGGATCACGGTGTTGTAAGCGCGCATGCGCACTTCGGGTTTTATTATAGAGGATGCCAGGGGCTGGGCGGACAAGGAGGTGCCGCCTGCCTATGTTACTCTAATCTCATTTTATCTTTTCCCTTAGTTTAATGTGTTTTCTACCTTTCTTTCTGAAACAATTACCTTTCCTTTCTGCTGGATTCATTCTTCTGTTTATCTGCTTGTTTTGATTCCATTTTCCTTGCAGAGCCCCCACTCCTTAAAAAAGAGCTTGTCTCAGAGAAAGATAACTTGCAGGACATCTCATTCTCTGGAATTTATTTTAAGATCTTTGCTTGTTTATTTTATTAGATTTTGAGATGTTTTTGTAAGGTTCACATATGGGAGAATTCTAACGGCACAATTATCAAATAGTATTGTGCCTAATGGTTCATTCACAACAAACAAAGAGAAATGATTAAGTTTAAAAATGTATTCTCTGCACTTGCTGTCTTTTGTTTTACCATTATGTAAATGCTATCAAAATTGAATTCTAATAGAGTCCTGGTAAAAGTTACAGAGCAAAAATCTCAGGTTGTTACATTTTCATACAAACATAAGAGCTGCCATACTGGGACAGACCAAAGGACCATCAAGCCCAGTATCCTTTTCCAACAGTGACCAACCCAGGTCCCAAGTACAAGGCAGAAACCCAGAGTAAGCAACATTCCAAAGCTGAGATTGTGATGTCATAATGCCTCATTCAACCAATGCCGAAAGCCAATCTCATCAGTGATGTCACAATGACTTGAGTATACTACACTTGATTCACATAAGAGCTGCCATATTGGGACAGACCGAAGGTCCATCAAGTCCAGTATCTAGTTTCCAACAGTGACCAAACCAGTTTCAAGCACCTAGCTAGATCCCAAGTAGTAAAACAAATTTTATGCTGCTTATTCTAGGAATAAGCAGTGGATTTCCCTAAGCCATCTCATTAATGGCCTATGGACTTCTCTTTTAGGAAACCATCCAAACCTTTTTAAAACCCTGCCAAGCTAACTGATTTTACCACATTCTCCTGCAACGTTAGGGTTTTTTATCGCCAGCCGCTGCAGTAAAAGCTCCGACATTCACAGGAATTCTATGAGCATTGGAGCTTTTACTGCAGCAGCTGACGATAAAAAAAAAACATATTGCGGCTTGATAAAAGGGGACCTATATTATTTCCTATCTTACTTATCTTTCTGCCATGTTCTTGTGACCTGGATTGGTCACTGTGGAACCAGGATACTGAGCTAGATGGACACCATTATACTCTTTTTTTCCTTCTTGTTATGGTAATGTTTTAGCTGTATTCCCTGTTTTTTTATGATTGTGTATGTTCATTTGGAACCCACTTAGGTTTGTAAGTAGGATATAAGTTTTAAAATAAATAATTAAAAGCATGTGCCCTCTTTGCAACTAGCGAATACTTCTTTGAAAGAGCACTCGCTCAATGACTTTGATCCCATGATGACAAAATGGCCAGACAAAAAAAAAATAAAGGAATAAAACAAACATTCCTGGAAGCAACATGGGAAATGGTACAAAACAAGAGTTTTCTTGTTCGTCCCTGCTAGCACAAACAACAGATAAGGCTAAAACTGAAGGGAGATAGGTTCAAAACAAATGCAAGGAAGTTTTTTTTCACACAGAGGGTCGTGGACACTTGGAATGCGCTACCGGAGGAAGTGATCAGGCAGAGTACGGTCCAGGGATTCAAACAGGGATTGGACGGATTCCTGAGGGATAAAGGGATCGTGGGATACTGAGGGAGGAGCTGGGATGTAACACAAGTATAGAAAGCTAACCAGGTAATAAGTATAGAAACCCAATCAGGTCGTGCATGTGCAAGACCGGAGGGTTAGGACTTCGATGGGAAGATAGGACTTCAATGAGAAACCAAGGTGGCAAGGGAGCCCCTTCTGATGATTCAGACAGGTCGTGACCTGCTTGGGCCGCCGCGGGAGCGGACTGCTGGGCGGGATGGACCTATGGTCTGACCTGGCGGAGGCACTGCTTATGTTCTTATGTTCTTATAACACATCTTGAGAGCTTGATGTATAAAAGTGCAGATAGGTAAAGCAACAAGACTGGAGACTCCAAGAAAATCACGATCTGAGCAACTGCCATAGCAGTAGGCTTTGCTAGATGGGAAGGGGGGTTTAATGAGTGGGAACACAGAAAAGGTTCAAGGTTTATTAATATTTGATTTATCGCTGAATCTGTTTACAAAGTGATATACATAAGTAAAAGAATAAAATATAAAGATACAAATTAAAACTCAGTAACGACAGTTTTAAGACAAGACAAACTTGAATTGGGAGGAAAAATGGGGGAAAGATTACATCTGTTATATATAGAAAAACAAATATGGGAAAAAAACATAAGGGAACAGGGATAAGTAAAAGATTAAAAAACTAAAAAAATTTTTAATAATGGAGCATTAAAAACATCTTTAAAAAGGTGAGTTTTCAATTTTTTTTTTAAAAGAAAGAAGATCTCTTTCGTTTGTGATATGTTGTGGTAGAGAGTTCCACCATTGTGGACCCATAACAGAAAACATGTCTGCTCTTCTCGTTCCTATTGTTTTAAGGGAAGGTATAACTAATAAAAAGAAGACCCAATTTTCCACAGGAAAAGGAGTGGAAAATACAATGTTCTTGACTTTCCTTTTACTTCTTGCAAAGATCTTCAAACAATGTTAAAAACTGGTCCATGTTGATTACATTGAAATAGGGGGATTAATACAGGGAATATCTCAGGTAATTGTCTGCACGAATTTGGACTTGGAGGATGAGATGTACAGCATCTATGAGACAAACATGTTTTTTTTTTTTTGTTACACAGAAGTTTCTGGACCCCTGTTCGTTTACAAAAATTAGATAGTTCTAAATCTAATAGATGCTGGCACTTTCATCTTGATGTAGGGACACTGGATCATCTGCTGTCCTATTGTCCTTTGATACTTAACTTTTGGAAGTCAATATGGGGACAGATTAATACCATACTGGAGGCATCAATTCCATTGACGTATGAGGTAGTTATATGCGGAACGTTATTGCATATTAAGTCCCCCATGGACCATTATAAATGCCGGCTTTTCCTAATTATGACCGGGATAGCCATGCAAATGATTACTCGCAATTGGAAGAATTGGGATCGCCTTAGTTTTCCTTTTTGGTGGGCGAACTTATGTTTAACTTATAAATATGAGAAAATGAATGCTGACATGCTGGGGCATAATAAGATATTCAAATTAGTTTGGGGTCCATTGACGTCTTTTGTAAATTTTCTATAGTTGTCCTTTATCTTTATTTTCTGTTGTTTTTCACCCACACATCCAGGGGGGATGGGAGCGGGAGGGGGGTATATCTTTTGTTTTGGTATTATTCCTGATGGTAGTGATGGATGGGGAATTTTTATCTTTTGTATAGCTACTGATTGATTATAGGTGCTTGGTTGATTATCATTATTTGTATATAAATTGTATTGTACTTTTTGTGGGCATTAAAAACTAAATAAAGTTAAAAAAAAAAAAAAGAAATAGGGGGATTAATACAGGGAATATCTCAGGTAATTGTCTGTGAATGCTTGAAGCACTGTGATTCCAGTAGGGTTTGTCCAAAAGAATCACAAATCTAAAGAAGCCTGAGAAATCTTCCAGACTAAAGGGGGGTGGGGGGAACAGGCCAGCTGCAAATCTAAAAGCAAGGTTAGCATGACATATTAATGTTATATCCAGGCGTGGAAGCAATTTCCATTTATAAGGTGAACTTGTGTTTTATTAGTGCAAATGTGTTATCAACGTTGATAAGAAATATTTTTTTTTAAAAAAAAGCAAAGTTCAGCACTACGAAAACAATTTCAAAATGAAGTTGCACAATCAGATGGCATTAACTGAGGAAAGCAACGTTGTTAAGAAGCAGGAACCCCCCACGTGTTCAGAAGGGCTGGCGTTAATGTAAACACAGCCTTCTAAAGTCAGAGAAAAAAGCTGGGCACTCCTTGCAAAACATATCACTTTACAATAGCTCCATTTTCTTTATGACTAATACATTGTGTCAGCTATAATGCCCTTCTCGCTGGTCTGAGAATGCATTGATCGGTGCATTCCGTAACTCAATGTATTGCGGATTCAATCTTCATTTGCTGCCTCTTTCTCTGTGTACTCACTTTGCCATTGCTTCCAATCCTGGCTCCTTTTTTTTTCTTCTTCTTCCCGAATTTTAAAACAGAAAGTCAATATTTTAAGAGGAAGAGTTTATGCTGTATGAGATCAGAAACAGTTTAGTATGAAAAATACCTCTGCCTTGCTCTTTGGGACCCTTTAATTATGTGAAGGGCTATTTTTGAAAAGACATCTAAGTCTGTTGTTGGATGTTTCCTGCAAAATGTCCAAAGTCGGAAATGTCCAAGCAGCCATTTTTGAATAATGAACCGTTCGATAGTCACATTTTTTTCCCCAAAAATCATCGACTTGGACGTTCAGGTCACCAGGATGTCCAGGCTGCCAAAACATCCAAAGTTATACCCAATTTTCGATTCAAAAAATGTCCAAGTTGGAAACATCCAAATGGTTTACATTTGGATGTAGAAGTAGAAGGGGCCAAGCTTGTAATGGACTGGCCACTCAGACATGCCAACAGAGCAATGGGACACTTTAGAGCACTGGTTCCCAACCTTGTCCTGGAGGACCACCAGGCCAATCGGGTTTTCAGGCTAGCCCTAATGAATATGCATGAGAGAGATTTGCATATAATGGAAGTGAGAGACATGCAAATCTGCTCCATATATATTCATTAGGGCTATCCTGAAAACCTGATTGGCCTGGTGGTCCTCCAGGACAGGGTTGGGAACCACTGCTTTAGAGGATATTACTGTGAACTTCACGTAAAGAGTACCGATTGTACAGTACATCTCACCATAACCTCCTTATAAGTTAGAGTGAGTTCCCCCAAAACTCCCCTAATACCTACAATACCCACCTGTCTACCACCCGAATAACCCTTATGGCTACAGGTGGCACCTTTATGGCAGTAGAGTTTTGGTGGGCTCACACTTTCCACCATAAATGTACTGGTTAGAATTGCTTATGGGTCTGACTCCTCCTCCTTGTGGTTCACTAGTCCACTCTGTGTGCTACTCTAGTAGGCTTTCCCACATTTGTTTGTGCCATTCTAGAGACAGGTATGCACTTTTTCATTGTAGCTTAGGGGGAAAAATTTTTCGATTCGATTCAGCCTATTGAACTGATTTTTCGATTTGATTTGATTCACTTTTCCTGTCCAGTTTTTTCAAATGTCCTGGCAGCTTTATTTTGTAGTCTTTCCACCCACCCCCCTTTGCCCTCTCCACCTCTCTTTGCTGTGGTATAAACAAAACAAAACAAAAAAACACTTTTTCTCTCTTTGTTAGGTTCCAGCTCACACTCGCTGTCTAACACCAGCTCCGGCAGGATATGCATTTCAAATCTCACATCTGGTAATCACAAAATAGAAAATAAAATTATGTTTTTCTACTTTCCATTGTCATACCCAACATATGTCTCTTTCCCGCTGTCTACCATCTCTCTCTCTCTCCCTGCTTTGTGCCCTGGGTCAAACCTCTCTATTCTCCTCCATTATCATGTACAACATTTCTTTCTCTCTCCCCATGCACCATCTCTCCCTGCCCTCCACCCTTTGTCTAACATATCTCCCTCTCTCTTCTCCATGCATGTCTCCTTCCCCTTAACCAGATAAAGGATTTCTCCCTGTCACCCCTTTCTACCTCTTTATTTCAACTCTCCCTTCCTCACGTCCACCCGAACAATTCTTCCTCTCTCCTTTTTCCCATGTGCAGCATCTTTCCTCCCCTCCCACCCCCTTAGCAGTAGCTTTCCTCCCCTCCCACCCATCCCCTGTTCAGCAGCACCCCACCAATCCTCCCACCATGAAACCTAACATACCTCTGAGGCCTTCTAAAGCAGCAGCAGCAACGCTCTGAACAGGCTGCTTCACGACCTGCCCCACTAGGGCTTCCCTCTGCCACGCCACCGATGATGTCACCAGTGACATGGCAGAAGGAAGGCCCCTGTAGGAAAGGTCACGAAGCAGCCTGTTCACAGCGCTGCCACCCCTGTTGTTTTAGGAGGCCTCAGAGGTATATCAGGTCTCACCAAGGTGGGGATTGCTGAATTGGTGAGTCCGATTTTCTTGGACTTTGAATCAATTCACCGATGTGAATTGGTGAATCGATCCGAATCGGCGAATTGGGAAGCACTACTGATGACCAATGGGGGAGTGTGTGTGTGTGGGAGGGGGGTTAATTCCTTAGTCATCTGGTCAGTTTGGGTACCTTTTGGGCATGTAGATGCTTCTAAATCAGATGTAGCCCAAAACGTTCCAAGATCTATCCAGGACATCTTAGATAATGTTCAATTATTGCTGCAAAGCATCCAAGTCTAAGCCCACCCATTTACATGCTTCCAACATGCCCCCTTGATCCTTGGACACACAGTGGGCAAAACATCCCGCTAGACATTGTAGCGTGGCCGTCCCTTAGGGCATAGCAGGGACCAGCACACAACCACTAAATAGCCCTGGCGTGCTTCCTCAAACGGAAGGAAGTCCTGTGGTGGATAGCTTACACTGTGCACACTGAACAGAATGGCCTCTCACAGGTAAGTAGCAAAAGGATAAACTTAAATTTATTTGTTATCCAGTCAGGATCAAAAAGAATGCAAGGAAAAAACAAAAGTGCAAAAATAACAGTAACATCAACTGACAGTTCAATAATGCTGCACTCATCAGCCTGGTCTGATTAATACTCAAAGCTGTTCACCTTATGTCCCAGGTAAGGCTTACTTCCTTGTAGCAGTACTGCAACAAAACTTAATTCAGTCTTTTGTAGTCCTCAATGCACACCGAAAAAAACAACAACAACAACTTATCACACTGCAATGTCATAGTTCTTCCCTTCTCCTCAGAGTTCCAGAGTAGAAGGTTGGTGGATTTGCCAAAAATGGCTCCTTATCAGGACAAGGAGCAAAATTAACCCTCAGATCCCTCCACACAGATGTTGGGCAGATCCTGCCCCAGCCTTCAGGGTTTTCCAACTCTAAGAAGGATACTACAAGTATTTCCTCACTGCAGCCAAGCCTCAGCTTGCAGTAGCCATCTTGGCTCCCCCCCCCAAAAAAAATAAAACAAAACTTCCAAACAAGCAGAATAAATTACTAGCACACTTCCCTCTGCTAGCATACACAGAGAATTCACTTATTCAGCAGTGACTTCCTTCAAAACATCACAGTAGTTAAATTAGTGTCCCAGCAGTCAAACATCCAAAAAGTTCACAAAAAGAAAACTTTTCAAAAACACAAGCCCACAATTCAATCAGCTTACTTCCATCTCTTCAGCAAGCACAAATTCTGGCAAAGCACTACAGTCCATTTCCTCAGGTTCCTGGTTTATCAGGGCTGCTTCTTCTGATTCTGGGTTCAACATTTCCACATCAGCAGGCTCTGGAGGAGGTGCAGGCTCTTCCAACATGAGAGCTTCCTTTGACTGCACCCTCCTCTGAGACAGCCAGCTCTCTAAATGCTCAAGAGCTGCTGTGCCATGCCCAGCCCTAAGCGGGGGAAGGGCTTTCTGCACCTGAGGCTGCCTTCCACCCTGTTTGGTCAGCAGTTTCCAAGATGGAGGATTTAAAGGGACCAAACTGTTTTTCCCAGGGCTATGTACTGAGTCCTGCCTAAACTCAGCCTGAGCTTTCTGGTCCTGTTCCTGCCCTGCAGGGACATACTTGTCAGCTCTAACCAGTTTCACTGGTTGATTTCTGGGGCTCCTAACTGGCACAAGGCTGGAACGAGAGTCGGGCTTGTGACAACGTACAGAAAACCGGTTTTGAAGATCGGCACTTGGACATTTTGGCAAGCAAAATGCCAATTTAGGCAGTGTTTGGGGCGTTTTCTCTCTTTTGATTATGCCCCTAACAGAAGGGGAGAGTGTGGCGCAGTGGTTAAAGCTACAGCCTCAGCACCCTGAGGTTGTGGGTTCAAATTCACGCTGTTCCTTGTGACCCTGGGCAAGTCACTTAATCCCCCCCATCACCCCAGGTACGTTAGATAGATTGTGAACCCGCTGGGACAGAGAGGGAAAACTGCTTGAGTACCTGAATAAATGCATGTAAACCGTTCTGAGCTCCCCTGGGAGAATGGTATAGAAAATTGAATAAATAAAGAAACATAGTAAATGACAGCAGATAAAGACCTGCATGGTCCATCCTGTCTGCCCAGCGGTCCCACTCATTGTCAAGGCAATGTTGAACCAACCATCTAGTAATTATTCATTTTACTTGCTACGTTTCTTTATAAGATGTTCTCCCCTCCTCTCTCCATGATAAACAATACCTGTGCTCATGCCTTAAATGTAAGTGAATTTTGAGCCACATGTGCCAAAACCTGCCCTCTATTTAGGAAATTAATTTCCTTTAGTGAATTCAGGGATACTTAATATAAAATAAAGGTCAAGAAAAGGATCCGATTAATATAAAGCGCAACTGACCTCTTAAATGTAACCAACCTATAGAGGGTGATCAAAAAAGATATATATAAAATGCTCAGAGATGTGAAATAGAGAATGACACGGTGACAAAATTCATCACCGTTCCCGTCCCCGCGGATAACTGCGGGAAATAATCCCATGTCATTCTGTAGTGTCTGTTTCAACCTCAGTCCTTCTACACCAGCATTCTTCAAAGCAAAGCTTGCAGGTCAGTGGTTGTGGCCATTCATACTCTGATTCTTATGGGAGCCAAGGATAATGAAGCCATTGTGACATCACTGATGTGATTGGCTCTTAGGCACTGGTGGAATGAGGCATTATGACATCACAATATCTGCTCTGGCTACCAGAGACTGTCATTCTGTAGTGTCTGTTTCAACCTCAGTCCTTCTACACCAGCATTCTTCAAAGCAAAGCTTGCGGGTCAGTGGTTGTGGCCATTCATACTCTGATTCTTCCCTCTCTCCTTAAAGAATGACATGAAGATGGTTTCCCGCAATTATCCGCGGGGACGGGAAAGGTGATGAATTTTGTCACCGTGTCATTCTCTAATGTGAAACTCTGAAGGGAAGGTTGAAAAACCTCCCTTTGGTAAGAGTTTACCTTCCAGTCATTGTCACTTCATAAAAAGTTTTTGATCACACACTCAAAGGCTGTGATATTTAGTTTAATTGGGTATTAAAGTCTTTCAAATATTCAAAAAGTCCCAATGATATCTTCTCTCTCTTCTTATTTCAATCATGCAGTCATCACTGCATTTATAAGATGATAAAGCTTTCACTTAGCTCATAAACAGGGTTTGTGGGGTCCCAACGTGGCCCCGTTTTGATCCCTACTTCAGGAGACCCGAGTGGTACGAATTCAAAAGAGTTCCTGAGCATTATTCATGATAATATTATATGGCTTCGTGACTTGCAATCACATCTACGGATAAAACGAATATTGCATGTCAAGTGTGAGTGAAACATTCCTGATACTCACACGAGAACTTGTGCCTCATAATCATTCACTCGACTAACCATGGATGGACTTAAATACCCAATTAAACTAAATATCACAGCCTTTGAGTGTGTGATCAAAAACTTTTTATGAAGTGACAATGATTGGAAGGTAAACTCTTAGCAAAGGGAGGTTTTTCAACCTTCCCTTCAGAGTTTCACATCTCTGAGCATCTATATATATCTTTTTTGATCACCCTCTATAGGTTGGTTACATTTAAGAGGTAAGTTGCTGTATTTAGGAAAAGCAGAAGATCTATGTGCTCTCTTGTAAATATTTATCTATATCCTACCTCTAAGTAACAGGAGACATCCTTTGGAATAGCAATTCAGTGCATTGTGTTGACTTTTGATGTCAACTGGTTTCAACAGTGGCTTCTCCCCCCACTTGAGAGCCCTGGAGACCATTCACTTCTCAGTGGACAAGAACCCCCGCACCTATCTCACATGAAAGAATGAACCAGAGGTACATTTTGATATGTTAAACTAAAAGGGCTTTAAGCAGAATACATGATTATATTTGTGTGAGGCATGAAAAGGAAACGCCTGATGTCAAGATCTTGGTACACTGTTTCTTTTATATATTAAAAAGTAGTTATAAAATTTTGCACATGTGTTTTGGGAACTAGCATTTCAGGGACCATTTTCAAACTTTCTGCAGTAGGGCTAAGTCTGCGGTTCCTCCTTCACCCGCTGACTCCACCCAAAGAGATCTTTCACTTTGAAGCTGACCCAGTGAGACAAAGCACCTGGTCACATCTGCAGCCTGCTTTCTGTGCAGGTAAATTTTTTCCAGCAGATAACATGTGTAGCTCCCGAAAGAGCAATCTACACACATTACTTTACGATTCTGCCTGTCCCCGTGAAGCCTTTTCCTGTCCCTGCCCCATTCCTGCAAGCTCCATCATCTGCACAAGCCTCAAACACTTTAAAATCAGAAGTAGCAACATTCTAAAGTTCAGACTGTGATGTCATAATGCCTCATTTCACCAATGCCTAAGCTCCGTCCTCATCTGCACAAGCCTCAAACACTTTAAAATCAGAAGTAGCAACATTCTAAAGCTCAGACTGTGATGTCATAATGCCTCATTTCACCAATGCCTAAGCTCCGTCCTCATCTGCACAAGCCTCAAACACTTTAAAATCAGAAGTAGCAACATTCTAAAACTCAGATTGTGATGTCATAATGCCTCATTTCACCAGTGCCTAAGCTCCGTCCTCATCTACACAAGCCTCAAACACTTTAAAATCATAAGTGTTCGAGGCTTTTGCGGTTAAGGCAGAGCTTGCAGGAATGGGGCAGGGACCGCAATAAAACTCGCAGGGATGGGACATTGAGTTCCTGCGGGGACAGGGGAAAATTTGTCCATGTGTCATTCTCTACTCACAGCTTCTACAGGAACTTGCACACCTTTCGCCATGGTTCAGATGGGTAATTCAGGCACAGAAATGGTTTTGAAAATTATCCTCCCTGTGCTCATGCGTCTGTGATTGAGAGCTATAAAAAGCAGCACTTCTCAGGCAGCAACTGTAACTAGTCTTACTTAATTGAAGAAACAAGCAGATAACCTTGACATAATCTGACCTCCAAGCAGTTTCAGAGAACTTTATATTATAAAAATGTTATCAAAACTTCTAAAAACACTAGGACCTTTTAGGATCAGATTGGAAACTTAAAAGATATTTTTGGTTTCACATTTTGCTGTTTTGTATTCTTGAGAAGCCTTCATATAATATCTTAGGTTTGTTCACCTGGCTGACTGACACCAATGTACACACTAAGTAATGAATCTAACATTCAGGAAACAGTTTCACAGAAAAAGTGCATGCCATTGAAAAAAGGGATTTTCAAGTTCTTAAAAATGTATCACTATGGTGTCAGCCTGGCTGCCACACTGGTAATGTTTCACTTGACGAGAGCAAAGGAAAAACAGATCACTGGTGCCAGATCGCAGCACAACAGCTGTAAAACTCCAACCAATCTACGAAAATACATTCTGCGGCCTCACGTCTTCAGCTGCTACTTCCTGCACTAGATATCATATATGTAATTCAGGATTTAAGAAAAAAAAAAAATTGTAAATACAATTTGTCACTTCCTGATCAATTGCTAAATTGAATGCCAGCTTCTTTGAGAAAGAAATATGCCTTCCTTCAGCTGAAAACCGCCAAACGACGGGCCTACTCCATCTTCATACCAATCCGCTGGAATCAACTGCCCCCACAGATTAGATCCCTTGAAGGACTCGTCAACTTTAGGGAAACAATAAAAACATACCTGTTTGCCTGACTACCCTACCCATGACCGATAGATTACAATGAGAGGCTAGAGAAACTGGGCCTCTTCTCCCTTGAAAAGAAAAGACTGAGAGGGGACATGATCGAAACATTCAAGATATTGAAGGGAATTGACTTAGTCGAGCGAGATTGTTCACCCTCTCCAAGGTGAAGAGAACGAGAGGGCTCTCGCTAAAGTTAAAAGGGGATAGATTCCGTACAAACGTAAGGAAGTTCTTCTTCACCCAGAGAGTGGTAGAAATCTGGAACGCTCTTCCAGAGTCTGTTATAAGAGAAAACACCCTCCAGGGACTCAAGACAAAGTAGATAAAGACAGATTGTTCACCCTCTCCAAAGTAGGAAGAATGAGAGGGCACTCTCTAAAGTTGAAAGGGGATAGATTCCGTACAAATGTAAGGAAGATCTTCTTCACCCAGAGAGTGGTAGAAACCTGGAACGCTCTTCCAGAGGCTGTTGTAGGGGAAACACCCTTCAGGGATTCATAAAAAGATTAGATAAGTTCCTGCTGGACCAGAACATACGCAGGTAAGGCTAGACTCAAATAGGGCACTGGTCTTTGAGCGGACTGCTGGGCATGATGGACCACTGGTCTGACCCAGCAGCGGCAAATCTTATGTTCTTATTACCAAGAAATGTATATTGATACAAGATCTTCAGTAGGGTTACCAGGTGTCCGGATTTCCCCAGACATTTCCTTCTTTTGAGGACACGTCCAAGGGTCCGGACGGCTTTTCAAAACCTGGCACTCTGGGTTTTGGAAAGCTTGGAACAAATCACCCTCTGGCAGGAGGGCATCTGCGTGTGCATGCGATGCCATTATACCGCATCCGCGTAGATGCCCTCCTGCCCGACGAGAGTAGACAGTGGGGGCAGGGCTAGGGTGGAATTAGGGGTGGGGCTGGGGCGTAACGGGGCGGGGATGCCTGAGGGCAGGTCTAGGGGTAACCAAACAGAAAATCTGGTAACCCTAATCCTCGGTATGTGTCGCGTTAGGATAAAAACTTATATTGTAAAATCTTGCACTGTAACTACCGGCATGCCAAATTTAACCTGTAGACTGTATATTGGTGAGTTAGGATAAAAACTTGTACCAGAAAAAAACTTGTACTGTAACTGTGGCATTGGTTGCCTTTAGGGGCCAGAGTGCTTTTTAAGTTTGCATGCATTTGTTATAAGGTGCTTTTTGGATTATCTCCCTCATATTTGTCCCCCTATCTGAAACTTTCTTACTCAACAAAAGGAACTAGAAATTCTGGAAAGTTCATCTTCCCTACTCCAAAGGCCTGTCGTTTTAAGACCTTTTTAGACAGGACTTTGGAGCATCAAGCTGGGAAGATGAACTCCTGGCTAAGTCCGATGATCGTTCAATCTAATTCTTATTTCACATTTAATAATAATAATAATAATAACTTTATTTTTCTATACCGCCATAGTCAATCGACTTCTAGGCGGTTTACAGTGTAAGAAGGCTGGACAATCAGCGAATAACAAGAGGTCTCAATACAATACAATAAGTCAACATACAATACAATACAATACAATACATTTAGGGAATCATTAAAGACCTATTTATTTGACAAATAAGAATATTAATTTTAATATATTTTAATGAGGTCTTTTGTTTCTATTCTTATTGTCATAGCATGTTTTAATTTTTTAATAATTTTTAAAATAGTACTTGGATGTTTTTAACAATTGTATTACTTTTATTATATAATTTTAGATTGTACGTAGATAGTGTGTTCTATGAAACTGTACCATGTGCTGAAATGTCTCAGTATTTTCCTGTTCTGAACCGCCCAGAACTACTGGTTGGGCGGTAGGCAAGAAAATAAATTATTATTATTAACCAGTGTAACCCATCCTGAGCTCTTTGGAGGGGGAGGGGGGACCGGATAGAAAATGAATTAAAGAAAGAAAGGGTACAACTGTTAGAATTTTAAAAAGTGATTATAAATTTGAATTTGAAAGAAACTCTTATAGATTTGTGAAGGTGATCATCAATCCCATCTCAAACTTGCCATTTTTGAATAAATTCTTACAGAAGACGGTGACCTCACAGTTTACTGATTAATTAAAAGAACTAGCCAGCTTGCTTTCTTTTCATTCCAGTTGTTGGTGAGGATATAACACTGATGGCTTGATGCAGAAAAATGTGGTAAGACTTTGCACAGGGTAAGTGTGGCTTGAGAGCACAATTTTGCGAGCTCTGGCACACAGTGCCGAAAGAGGTTTAGTGTGGCAGCTAACCCTGTACAAACCCTTGCTTCAGAGCGCAGCACAAAAATATCATTTACCGAGTTTAGTATATAAAGTACAATAAATGTTAACAATAAAAAATGTTAGCAATAAAAAATTTTTGAACTAAAAAAAAAAATATCATTTACCTAGCATCTTATAAGAAAATCTTAAATCGAATATGAGTAATACAAAACACGGCAGCACACTTGATTTTCAGGCTACAAAAATATGACCATGTGAGTCCTTTCTATCAACGGCTTCACTGGTTGCCATTTGAGGCAAGAACTTTGTTTCAATTTGGTTGCATTTGCTTTAAAGCACTGTTTGGTCTGGCTCCAGGATACCTATCCTCCCAATTTAAATTACATAAGTCTAATAAAAAATACATAAGAACATAAGCAATGCCTCTGCTGGGTCAGACCCAAGGTCCATCGTGCCCAGCAGTCCGCTCACGCGGCGGCCCAACAGATCCAGGACCTGTGCAGTAATCCTCTATCTACACCCCTCTATCCTCTTTTCCAGCAGGAAATTGTCCAATCCTTTCTTGAACCCCAGTACCGTACTCTGCCCTATTAGGTCCTCTGGAAGCGCATTCCATGTGTCCACCATATATTGGGTAAAGAAGAACTTCCTAGCATTCGTTTTGAATCTGTCCCCTTTCAACTTTTCCGAATGCCCTCTTGTTCTTTTATTCTTTGAAAGTTTGAAGAATCTGTCCCTCTCTACTCTCTCTCTATACCCTTCATGATCTTGTAAGTCTCTATCATATCCCCTCTAAGTCTCCTCTTCTCCAGGGAAAAGAGACCCAGTTTCTCCAATCTCTCAGCGTATGAAAGGTTTTCCATCCCCAAAATAATTATATGTTTATGTATCCATCTTTAAAAGCTTGTCGTTCTAAGAGATTTCTGGACATGACTTTCACATTTCAGTTAGGAAAAATGAATTCCTGGTTAAGTATTCTGATTCCTCAAGCACAATCATATTATGCTTTTAGGAAGTTATTAAAAACTTATCTGTTTGATCAGTTTATCTTAAATAATAAAATGCTAGCCCGCGCATGCGCAGTAGCGAAACATGTTCCCTGATCCCTTTTCTGTCGGGATGTGGCCGCACGACTGCGCATGCGCTAGATGGCGCGTTGAGGAGTCATAATGCAGACCCGGAAGAGCGAAGGAAGCCTCACACTGAGCAACTGTATTTACACTGTGCAACGAGCCTCTGCAACGGTCCCAGGTTCCTCTCAGCCCACCCCTCTCGCGGTCTGGCCGGCTACCTTAGTCCTTTGCCGCCGCCGCCACCCCCTTCCCTTCCCGCGGTCGACAAAACTCTTGCCTCCAGCAGCCGCCGCAGCACTGTAAACACGCTGCTTCGCGGCCTCTACTGCCTTCGTTTGCTCTTCCGTTTCTCTGATGATGTCATCAGGGACACGGAAGAGCAAATCGGGGCAGTAGAGGCCGCGAAGCAGCGTGTTTACAGTACTGCGGCGGCTGCTGGAGGCAAGAGGTTTGTCGACTGCGGGAAGGGAAGGGGGTGGCGGCGGCGGCAAGGGACTAGGGGAGCTGGCCAGACCGCGAGAAGAGAAAATCGCGTGAGCCACGAAGAGACAGGGAGGAACTGGGAAGAAGGAAGAGGAAGAGGGAAAGGGGCCTGCTTTGGGGTAAGGGTGTGCTTGGAGGCACACAACTTTGCTTGGGGGGGAGACAGAAGGGGGGCCATGGAGAGACAGGGAGGAACTGGAGCTAGAGAGGGAAAGAGGCCTGCTTTGGGGTAAGGGTGTGCTTGGAGGCACACAGCTTTGCTGGGGGGGGGAGACAGAAGGGGGGCCATGGAGAGACAGGGAGGAACTGGAGCTGGAGAAGGAAAGGGGCCTGCTTTGGAGAAGGGCTGTGCTTGGCGGCAGACAGCTTTGCTTGGGGGGGAGACAGAAGGGGGACCACAGAGAGACAGGGAGGAACTGGAGCGGGAGAGGGAAAGGGGCCTGCTTTGGGGGAGGGGTGTGCTTGGAGGCAGACAGCTTTGCTTGGGGGGGGAGACAGAAGGGGGGGCCACGGAGACACAGTCAGGGAGGAACTGGAGAGCCAGAGGGAAAGGGGTCTGCTTTGGGGGAGGGGTGTGCTGGGAGGTAGATAGCTTTGCTTGGTGGGGAAACAAAATGGGGGGCCATGGAGAGACAGTCAGGGAGGAATTGGAGGGGTAGAGGGAAAGGGGTCTGCTTTGGGGGGAGGGGTGTGCTGGGAGGCAGACAGCTTTGCTTGGGAGGGGAGACAGAAGAGGGACCACGGAGACACTGTCAGGGAGGAATTGGAGGGGTAGAGGGAAAGGGGGCTGCTTCGAGGGGGAGGGGTGTGCTGGGAGGCAAATCATTTTGCTTAGGGGGGAAGACAGAAGGGGGGCTACGGAGAGACAGTTAGGGAGGAACTGGAGGGGGAGAGGGAAAGGGGGCTGCTTTCTAGCACCCGTTAATGTAACGGGCTTAAAGAATAATAACTTGAATATTGTTGTATCTCTGTTTATATGTATATTTCACTGATTGTACAGTCCTTCTTTGATGTGAACCACCTGGAACTTATGGTTGGGCGGTATACAAGAATAAAGATTATTGTTATTATTATAAATATAGTATGTAAACTCATAGAAATGTGGCTAATTAGCTAAACTGCACTGATGCAGAGATGTACACAAAAGAGATTGACAGGCTGAGCACAATGGTAGAACTGTAAGGCCAAGTCTGAGGTGGCATACCGCCCATTTTGCCCTTAGCTGCACTGAGCCTTCAGGGTCATATGAGGTCAAGTGTCACACTTCCTCTCAAATGAATCAAGAGCTCTGGTGGTCTAGTGGATTGACCTCTTTCCCTTTCCCTGACCCAACTCCCTGCACCTGACTCCACATAAACCCCAGTAGTCTAGTGCAGTGTATCTCAATTTGGTCCTGGAGTACTCCTTTGCCAGTTCGGGATATCCACAATGAACACGCATAAACTTGATTTGCATACATGCCTCCATTATATGCAAATTTTTTCATGCATATTCATTGCGGATATCCCCAAAACTTGACTGGCCTGGGGGTTGAGAAACACTGGTGTCTTAGACCCCCTTCTCTCCCCCCCTTGAACCCTCTCCACCCACCTCAAAAAGACAAAAGGAAGGTGTGATGCTCATTTGCTCCCGCCTCTGGTGCTATCATCATTCACCCTGCCTTAACTGCTGAATCTTTGATGGTGACATTACCTTATGATAAGATACGAACAGTGGTGTAGCAAGGGTGCAAGGCGTCAAGACAAAGATACAGAGGGGAAATTAATGAATATAACAGCTGGATCAGGACACTTTGAGGGCAGATGCTGAAACTGGAGGAAGGAAAGGGACAGATACATAAAGGGGACACATAAGGATGTAGGAGGCAGCCAATAAGAGCTGCTGCCACAGGAAATGATTTTCATAGACCCAAAGTTGAGGAGAATTGGGAGAGAAATTTCAGGCTAGGGAGAAGGGGAAGAGATGCTGGGCTATGGAGCCCTCTGGAGCTATTTTAAGCTAGTTGCAGGAGGAGTGGATGAGAGAGATGGAAATATGCTGCACCAGAGGAGGTGGGAGGGGACTGAAGGAAGAAATGATGGGCCCAGAAACTGGAGAGGGAAAAAAATGATAGATAATGGGAGGGAGGGAAGAGGAAAGGAGAGATATTGGATGCAGGGGTAGCGGGGGGTGGGGAATGAGAGAGATACTGGATGGTATGTTTAGAAGTCATTGGGTATACTCTGTCTTTTGGAGTCGCTTTGAAAGTTTATTAAGAGACCATACCACCTTTTTGAATGCACTGGAAATGACCATTTTGGTTCCCTGATGCAGGATTGAAAAGTGCCACGTCGGACCCTTCAGCTAAATAAGTGAAATACTTATCCTTTGAATGCTTATATGAAAACATTTGACTGTGAATGCAGCAAAGTGAAATTTTGATTCAATAGTTTAAAGCATATGTAATGATTGGGTGGCGAGGCAATATTCCAGGGGTTTGCCCCTCATTTTTTGCCTTCATGTCTCTGAACATATGTCTTTTCTTCAATTTTTTGTTTACATTCTATAAATACATGAAATCATTTTTTGCAAAGTCAATCATTCTGATATAGAGGAGTGACTTAGATCATAGCATACGGTGTATTTTGATCACTCTCAGTGGATTTTAAGATCATTTTCCCCTGCTCTTTTGTTTGACTGAGTTTGCTGATGTCTGCCAGAGGCTTTGAACAAAGGGCTAGATTCAGTAAATGGTGTCCATATTTGACCAGTCAGTTGACAGCGAATTGGACACCATTTATAGAATAATGCATAGTGCCAGGATTCACGCCCAACTTTGGGTGTGAGGATTAGTGGCGTAGTAAGTGAGCGGACTAACCACCCCGGGCGTTGGCACCTCACCTCTTCTCCACTCCCTGCTCCTTCCCACTCCTCCCTCATCGCACATGCGTCTTTATTCCCTCCCCATCCACTGTACCTCTAGCTCTTCTAGAGCTCGCGCCAGCCTTGGCGCCACCCCCTCTGACAACACTTCCAGTTTCCGTGACTAGGAAGTGACATCAGAGGGAGAGCCGATGCCAGAAGGGAGGGGGTACGTGCGGCAGAGGGGGGGGCACCACTGCCCTGGGCGCCACCCACCCTCACTAAGCCAACTGAAACCTGCTGTAAATCCTCATGCATAAATTAGGTATGGATCTCCCAAAGTCTATAATGCTGTGTGCGTCTTTAGTGAATGCCCCTGACCCACCCATTTCCCTCCCATGGCCACACCCTCTTTTCAGTTGAGTCCCCCCTAATGTGCACGCATACCTTTATAGAATAGCGCTTAGCAAGATGCATGCGTCAATCGAAACCAATAATTGATCGATAGCAACCAATTTTTGGCACGAACTGGCTCGTTACTCAAACTGTGTGAGCAAATTGGGCACGCACCCAACTTTGCAGATGCAATTTTGAGCATCCTTGTAGGATTTGAGGGACAGTTGCTCCTGCACAAAACACCTATCTACATAGGATGCGCATGAAATCATGCACAAAAGCCAAGGTAACCTGTGGTCAAAGCTTGATGTACATCACTGCTTCAACCCCCCCCCCATCCCCCTCCCCCAAATCTTGTTGCAGAGATTAATTGAAAATGGGGTTGGAAATTTAACAATAGAACGTTTGGGTCTATTTTGTCACAGAGGTAGCAGAAGATCTTTCATAATAGGTCTTGATAATGATACCGGGAGATCTTGCATAGTGGATCTTGTAGAACAGATTTGCATGCAGTAGAGTATGGTGTCCTACAATGTTCTTGTCTTTGCCCTTTACTTTTCAGTATTTATTTGAAACCATTATGGAATCTGTTTAAATGCCATAGCATCAATGATCCTCTTTATGGTGCTGACATTCAAATATGGTTACCATTTCTAGATAGAACTCTGTCTTAGTTGATGTTATGTCCTGGATGCCCACAAATAAACTGAAGGTCAGCCCTCATAAATCTAAAGGCTTTCGGGTGAGCTCAGCTATAATGATAATTTTGATATTCTGTCAATAGTTGATGCAGCTGCTTGTCAAGTTCAACACAAGGTCAAAAGTGTTGGGACGAGTTTCAAAAGGAGTAGCTCCTAATTGGATGACATTACTCGCCAGGTCCAACCCAAAATTTCTACTCAGGTAGTGCTGCTGAAAATCTAAGTGAACCACCATGATACTCTCTGGTTAGTACTGGTACAATCTGGGGGTAGAGCAGGAGTTAACTAGGCACCACCGATACGTAACAGGACTAACAAATGTGTAATCTCCATTTCAAAAGGGAACTGCTCGTCTATGTCCAAACAGACCCACATTGGGATTTACACATGCCACCCAGGGCGTCTAGATTTCTAAGAGTGCTTGTATTGAGTAGCACTCCAGTGAAGGGATTAAAGGAAGTCATTCCCTTAATCCCCCAGTGGTTTAGGCCTCCCCCTGCCCAAAAATGAACCTGTGACAGTTTTGGGAAAAATACATCTGCATGTTCTAAAATAAAAAAGAACAACAACAAAGGTGACCAGTTGACGTTCAGTCTCTTTTTATTGTAATTGACTCGACACGATCGTGTTTCAGCCTAAGAGGGGCCTGCCTCAGGAGCCTTGTAGTTAAATCATGATAGATAAAATCACAATGTTCTTTTACTCATCTTGGGAAGTACCACTCCGTGTGAAACTTGCATATGCGGCTGAACTGCTAGCTTGAAGAATCAGCGTGTGCTGCTGTCCGTGCCAAAATGAAAGTCACTTTCACTTTCATTTCGGTATGGACAGCAGCTCAGGCTGGTTCTTCAAGCTGGCAATTCAGCCACATGTGCAGGTTTCATACCTTTTCTGTATGCCAACTTGATCTAGTTTTTTTGCTGCGAGGCGTTGGCAGCCTTTTTGTAATTTTAGAAGGCTTTATATTATTATTATTATTATTATGTTTTATTGATGTTCTATTTGTTGTAATGAATGTGATTCTGTTTGTGTATGTACTCTATTGTGACCCGCCTTGGTAAAGACGGGGTATAAATAAATAAATACAAATACAATTATTGACATTAATTGACACCCATTATCATTTGTGTGCTCATCTGACTGCACACTATTCTATAAGGCAGGGCACCCAACACCTATAGCCCGCATCTCAAAAGGAAGTGTGGCCATGGGAGGGGCATGGTTGTATCAGGGACATTCAAAAGAGTTACACATGTAATTATGGACTACTGGGTCAGCGCACCGAGCTTGGACACCAACACTTAAACCAGGTTTCAATAGGCGTCAGTCTGGCACCTACTATAATAAAATAGCATTTAGTGCCAATATTTTTTCCGGAGCCCATCTTTACATTCCATTTATAGAATCCAACCGAAAGGCCCTGATTCTATAAATGGCGCCTACCAGTATGTGAAAGCGCCATGAAAATCCGCTTAAAAAGCAATTAAAAAAAAATAAAATTGGGGGAGGATAAATGCCTAACTTGGTAGGCCTCAAGTAGGAACCTGAACTGATGCACCTACACATACCTATCAGAGCCTAACCAAAAAGTAGGCATGGTTAGGGTTGGAGCTTGGGCCCGGAATGAGTTAGGGCCCGGAAGGCACCTACCTTAGGTGCCAGTATATTAGGCCAAGAAAACCCTGACCTAATATACCGGCACTTAAGTTGCAGACACCTACCAGTGCTTAATTAGAATTAGACGCTGCTAGAGATGATTCTGTTAACAGTGCCTAACTTTGAATGACAGCTGGTGGGTGCCATTTTCCTAGGTGCCTTTCAATTTAGGCACCGTAGATTCTGGCTCAAAATGCCTTACAGAATTACCCTGATCAAAATGAAATAACGTGAAACGTTCACTTTCAGTTCAGGGACTCACGTCTGAAGCCTTAATAACAGCACTAGTGCAAGCAAGTGATGTATGAAAAGAAGTTAACTTTGTTAATACCTTCTGTATTAGAAAATACATATTAAGCAAAAAAGAGTGCCAGCTTGCTCTGAGCCTTAATTAAAATATATGAAAAAAAAAGGAATATCGGCATAAAAAGTTAAATAGGCTTAATTAAAGAATTTATCCAGCAAGATGTCCTCAGGGGAAGGAGATTATTACCAAAAATAAATACTGCCTGCAAAAAGGTGATATAAACAACCTGCAATTACTTTTAAAATATTTAGAAAGGTTTATTTTCATTAAGATTTTAGTGCATAATGTGATTAATAAATAGTTTTAATTAATAATTATTATTGCTCTTTCTATTGCATTTGAAATATATAACGGGAAGTAAATTAGTTGTGAAGTAGAAGATTTTTGGGTCACTGTATTTTTGCTTCTGTGATGTTAAAAGTTACTTAGGCCTCTTTGGAACTGAATGTGTGGTTAACCTATTGTCCTGTTAGTGCAACATGCTTCAGAAAGAAGAAATTTGATGAAGTGGTCAAAGGAGCTGGCGGCGGATTCATAGGGATAAAGCCTTGATAAAGCGTTTGGCGAAACATGTCGGTGAAGCCGTCCCTACTTACGATATATGGCCACTAAGTTAAGTACATAATTTAAGATAATGAAAAATAGGAATGTAATATAGGAAAGATAGTTATACCTAAAGTGGAAAGATCCAGTAGCGATCAGACACTTAAAGCTTTAGGCAATGAAGTGTTTGAGCCTAGAGTGGTTGTTGCTGAGGATCTGAAGTATGCGACAATAGTGGGGGAGCGGAGTGTGTCTATATTGCGTATGTTATATACACACATGAAGTGCTGGAGTATTGAGTGATTGTGCTGAAAATAGCGAGAATTCAGAAAGAAGAAAAACACCCAAATACGTTCTTTTTTTTTTTTTATGTCTGACTATCTGTGTTTAAAGATGCGATTGCAGCATATGTTGCCTGGACTCAATTTCTAGGAACAGCACATCTGGACTGTTTATGTGGCATATTAAATGTGTAAGGATGACAACATTAAAGAGGCTGTTCCAATTATTAGGAATTTTTTTTTTTTTTAATAAAAACACTAGAATCTGCTTCCTTAGGGAATATTAAAGTAATAATAATTTTATTCTTATATACCGCCCTACCGAAAAAGTTCTAGGCGGTTCACAACAAGGTGAGCTAATACATGGGATACAGATAAAATACAAATTAGAATAATGGACTTAAAAACAGATAAAGACAGAAAGCATTTACATTACATTACATTACTGACTTCTATTCCGCCCATACCTTGCAGTTCTGGGCGGATTACAAAAGAAACAGCTGGACATTTCCAGGAGAATTACAAGAAGATTGGAGAATTACAATTTAGGGTTACATATATTACAATATAATGCAGAAAATACCGGCATGGCAGGGAAAGAAGTAAATACACAGTTCTAATACATATAAAAAAAACTATCAGGGTGACAAAAGTAAATTATTGCATTATAAGGAACAACGTTTATTTCCTCCTATATTTCTATATTTGATTAATTTTTAAAATTATTTTCTATTTAATTATTTTCTTTTTATTACTTTATTATTTTGGTATGTATATTTTGTTTTTCAATAGTATGATATTGAGAGTTCTATGTATTCTTGTTAGGATGCTTTATATCTCATTTCCGCTATCTTTATTTTTCTTATCTACTATTTGCTAATTTTATTTGTCCTTGGTACTTTAGTTAGATTGTGAGCCTTCGGGACAGTAAGGGAATTTCAAAGTACCCATTCTTTATTTAATTCATCTTATTTTATTGTATCCTTTATCTTTATTTTTCAAATGCTCTTGTAAATCTTTCTCCTCTCTCCTCCTATATTTTTAAGCTTTGTAAACCGTGTCGAGCTCCACTTCTGTGGAGATGATGCGGTATATAAACTTAAGGCTTAGTTTAGTTTAGTTTAGTTTCATATTTAACTGGAAAACATCTACTGCCACAGGGTTGAATATGGAAGTAGAATGGACTGCTCTGTGAAAATTTTGTTTCCGGTTTAGAGGGAGCTCTTCCGGTTAGGGTAATCAGAAACTATATTTAAAGCTCAGCTTTGAGCACAGAGAGACACCGGTATTGCTCGTCCTCCCCGAGTGTGAGAGCCGAATAACAGGTATGAAAGATGATTTATTTGGAGTAAGATTTATGACATATAAATTCAACAACTTTGAGAATTAGTAAACGGAGATTTGTTAAATTATTAGAGTAGATAACTTGAGTTTTAATATTTGATATTAATTTAGTTTATGGTATTGCTTTTATGCTCCTAGAACCCCTCCTGACGAAGACAATCTCGAAACTCGAGTCGGGGGGGTTTGATGAAATCCAAAGGAGTCAAGTTTACAGCACTAAAGCACTTATGCACAAGTTCACTTTCACAAATTATTCAGTGGTTTTGATCGAAATCCAACCTATAGATGAGTTCTTCATTATCAGCTAGGAGGTTGGTTAAGGGGCAACGAAGACTATGATGGCCCCAGATTAACCACTGTAGTACGTTATCAATGTATGAATGATTACACGGACTGAGCACTTTACTAATTTATAAAAGAAAAAATTTTTTGAACTATTTTTAACGAAGATATATTAATAAAGCTGTGATTTTAGATATTAAGGGAAAGAAGTAACACATAGAACAGATAAAATACATCAAGTTGAATATGTGTATAGCCTCACACATTTGCATAAGTGGAGGTGTGGCCTAGAGGTTAGAGCTGCTAGTTCAGCACCCTGAGGTTGTGAGTTCGATCCCAGTCTGCTTCCTGTGACTCTGGGCAAGTCATCTACAATAACCCTCCACTGCCACAGCTAGACTGTGACCCTGCCGGGACAGATAGGGAAAATACTTAACTGTACATGACTACTATTCAATGTATTGTAAACTGCTTTGGGTGGATCTCTTCATGAAAAAGGTGGTTAATATATCCCAATAAATAATAGCCATTTTCTGCATCTAGAACCCGCTTTACATGTGGAAAGTGCTTCATAAAATTACCCCCATAATGTTATTCTTCTACTTCCCTATGATATTTGATTCTCTTGACTATATGAAGACCGCTAGACTAAAATAAAGGACTTCACAATATTTTGTTGGATGACTTTCAAATGTTCACCAATTAATACATTCTCCAATTTAATATTCCATTTTCCTTCAGCATTGTGGTGGCTGTGAGAAAAAAAAAAAAATCCTGCAGTGTAACAGCAACGCAGTAGAAATTAAAACCGTAATGGCTGACATTCTTTTTTAAGATGCCAATAAAAGATAATGTTACCTGTAAAACTTGCAAGCTGGTTCCATTCTATTTCTCCCCGCTTTGGTCTCACAGTTCGTACACTGACATTGCAGCCTGCATTCTTGAAACTGACCCTGGGGACATTGGCAGGTTATAAATAACAGGGGCTCAAGATATCAGACTTTTGGAAAGTAGAAAATGGGTCTGAGTTTGAGGAATTAGGTAAAGAACACTCAAGCGAATCTAACAGGGCCTGAATTTATAAATGGACCCCCCTAGCCCCGCCTAGTTACGCCCACCCCGCCCTAATCACGCCCCCAAACCCACCCTAGCCCCGCCTCCCGCTGCCTGCTCTTACCGGGCAGGGAGGAAGTCCACCCGTGCTCGGATGCTACATGATGATGTCACATGCACACGCGTGCGTGATGTTATCACGTGACAGTGGCGCATGTGCGGCCTTCCTCCCTGCCCGTCACAGCTTTTCAAATCCCGGACAAAGTGGCAAGTTTTGAAAAGTCATCTGGACCCCTGGACATGTCAGAGGAAATCCGAACATCTGGTAACCCTATAAATGGCGCTTAACTGGATAGGCGCCTAGGGAAAAGGCACCTACTGCATGCATTTATAGTTAGGCGCCTAAATCAAGTTAGGAACCGATAGGCATCTAAGACTTAGCTGCCAGGATATTAGGCCAGGGTTTTCTTGGCCTAAAATATCGGTGCCTAACTCTAGCCACAGCTGAACTCTGCCCATAACTGAGCTTATCAGACGTCCAGGAAACCCTGGACATGTCCTCTTTTTAAGAGGACTATCCAGGTATACGGACAGATTTTCCAAACCTGGCAGTTTGTCCAGGTTTTGGAAAGCCCCGAAGAGCTCCGGCCACATCTGGAGGGCCTCCGCGTATGCATGGATGATGTCACTCACATCCACGCATGCTCCGGGTCCTCCAGACATGGCCAGAGCTCGCCGGGGAAGAAGAGAGGAGACTTTCTGGGGGCAAGGCTGGAGGCAGGAGTGGAACAGGGCGGGGCCATGTGCCCGTGGTTTTGTGGCCCAAAATATGGTAACCCTACCCATAACCCTGCTTACTTTCTAATTAGGCTCCACTAGGCACCAGTTGGCTTGTCGGTATAGATGCCTATAAGGCACCAACCCCAAAATTAATTTTTTAAAATTGTTTAAGGGTGCTGTCAAGTATTAGCATCAATTAAAAAAAAAAATTAAGTTAGGCGCCATTATTAGTAGGTGTTCTGATCTTGGTACCATTAATAGCCCTCTCTCCCCCGGCCCCCTTTACTCCCTCCCTCCCCCTACTTGATCTCTCTCCTTTCTTTCCTTTACCTTCATTCCCTCCCTTTATTGCTGCTTATACTTTTGATAAAACTCTGTATATCGCTCCCATGCTCCCTTTCTTTCTGCCATAACTCTGTTCAAAATATTGTAAATCCGTGTGTCAGCACGGATCTTAATTAATGGATGTGAACTGCCTAGAACTTTTTGGGGTGTGGCGGTATACAAGAATAAATTATTATTATTATTATTATAGAATCTGGGCCATAGTTTTCTGGTATTAGCTATGACCAAGATTTAGGTCAATTTACTAAGCTGTGTTAACGGTTTGACATAAGAATTGCCACACACTGATGGCAGAAGCAGGGCAGGATTAATTCGTCAAGGGCCCCTAGGCACACAAGTACACTGGGCCCCTTGTCCCGCCCCGCCCCGCCCCACCATGTGCCCAGGCGGAAACAGGAAGCTGCGTCAGAGGGAAGCGTTTGGGCAAACAGCACCGCTTGCAAAATTGCAGTTCCCATTGCCTTTCTTACCCGCGTTGCTTGCTTGTCCTACTTTCCATCAATGGGGGGAGGGAGGGGCACATTGCTGATCGGAGGGGGCCCCACATTGCCTATCGATGCTGGAGGGGCCTATCGCCGTTTGGAAAAAACAATGTTGATGCCCTCCTTCATCGGGCCCCCCTGACCATTTCGGGCCCTAGGCACGTGCTTACTGGGCCTATTGGTTAATCCTGCCCTGAGCAGAAGGGCCTCTGCTTTTCTAGAAGTTGGCTGTTGTTAGGTGCTACTGACTCATATTTGAGTCCTAGGGACTTGATGAAAATCATCAAGTTTTCGTGGCAGAATACAGATGTAGATTGCCGGGCCTTTCTTCTACGCAGGAAAAATCTGATGTTGTTGCCATTGTCTCATCAAACGCCATCCTCCGCCTCCAACACTGCTGCTGCCCAGATGGGTGGTACAACGTCAGTCTGATGTCTCCTGTCCGCCTTGCTGGTACTGAAAATACCGTCGGCATAACTTCATCTTCACAGATGTGCACAAGCCCCAGTGGCACGACAAGCCCACGACTGGAGAGTTAGCTGTTAGCTTATGCTAATTCCTGTGTCAGCATCGCTTTGGGGTGGGGAATGGGCAGGGACAGCAGCTTGCAATTAACATGGAGGTCATTACCACGTGCTAGCATAGCAATTAACAAACACCATTTCAAAAAGTGTAGCCAATTGCATGGAGCATTACCTGCCTGCAGTTGACATGCAGAAGTAACTGTTCCTCTGTGTTTACTGGTAGCCCACAAGATTTTCAGTCACTGCATGTTCATTGTGGCAAAAAGCGAGAAGTTGCTTACCTGTGAAAGATTTTCTCTGTGAACAGCAGGGGAAGGCAGCCACACTTATGGGTGGCAAGATCCTGACAGCTTCTGTTCCAGAACAGCTCTCCTTTAGCTCAGGCGAGGCCTTTCAGTCTTTGAGGACATGGCCGGGGGGTCCGGACGGCTTTTTCAAAACCAGGCACTTTGTCCAGGTTTTGAAAAGCTTCCCACAAATTGCCGTCGGGCAGAAGGGCGTCCGCGCATCCGCACATGTGCGGATGCCCTCCTGCCTGATGAGAACAGGCAGCAGGGGCGGGGCTAGGGTGAGATTGGGGCGGGGATGTGTAGAACTAGGGGTCTAAGGGTCCGGATTTTCCGTTTGGAAAACCTGGTAACCCGAGGCATGGGGACTCTTGCACTGGAGCTCATTCTTTCTGCCTCTTCAGTCGATAAATCAGCCAGGAAGAGAAGATTAAAGAGTAAGTGTGACTACATTCTCCAGCTGTCCATGGAGAGCACCCGATCCAGGTGAGCGGCATTGCTTTCTCCAGGGACCGGCAGGGGCGGTCTGACCACTGGGGCAATAGGGTAGTGCCCAAGGGCCCACAAGAGTAAAGGCCCAAGCTCCTCTTGCCTCCATCTAGTTTAGTTATTTCTGATTGGTGACTAGGAGCCTTTGACCCTTATTACCCAGAAGGCCAGATCACCGTCAGTCCACCCCTGCTTACAGTTAGTCACCAAGCTGAGGGTTTCCTTGAAAAAGACACCCATATACCATGGTTAAAAAACCTGATCTTAACAGCTGGGAGGTTTGCCAATAAGAAGCAATATAGTATTAAGTGGTTTGTTTTATTGCAGCAAATATTAACAGAATTTTTTTTTTTCTGATGAATAAGTGAAACACAAAATATGGCTTACACACAGGAAAGTCTGCAGAAAAGAACTAAACTCAGCATTGTTTTAAAACATTAGGAAAATCAGTTGCACAGTATCGCTTATCCGAAGACGCTATCTCAATGAGAGACTACATCTAAACAACGGTTCTTGGTGAAGGGGGTGTGCAGGGAATGAAATGGCTGCTCTGTAGAGGACAGCTATCTGAAAGAATGAAAGTTTGTGACGGTAGCAGTTGGTTTTCATCTAAACACTCCCACTCATGTTACAGGATGATCTCGGGGCTCAAGGGTCTCTCGTACGAAGAGAGACTGAACAAATTGCAGCTCTACACTCTCGAGGAACGTAGGGAGAGGGGAGACATGATCGAAACATTTAAGTACCTCACGGGACCTGTCGAAGTGGAAGATGATATTTTCTTTCTCAAGGGACCCTCGGCCACAAGAGGGCACCCGCTCAAACTCAGGGGCGGAAAATTTCATGGCGACACCAGAAAGTATTTCTTCACAGAGAGAGTGGTTGATCATTGGAACAAGCTTCCAGTGCAGGTGATCGAGGCAGACAGCGTGCCAGACTTTAAGAATAAATGGGAGGGTCAAGATAAGGAAATTGGGTCATTAGGGCATAGACAGGGGGTGGGTAAGCAGAGTGGGCAGACTTGATGTGCTGTAGCCCTTTTCTGCCGTCATCTTCTATGTTTCTATGTTTCTATGATGGGTCATTTGGCCTTTATCTGCCATCATGTTTCTATGTTTCTATAATCAGAAAGTTCTATGACATCACAATGCAGGTGTAAAGAGCCTTAGCCTATAGGAAGAGGAGATGCAAATGTTAAGAGCCTTAGCCAATAGGGAGAGGAGGAGAGAGTGGCTGCTGCAGACACCAGAAAGTATTTCTTCACAGAGAGAGTGGTTGATCATTGGAACAAGCTTCCAGTGCAGGTGATCGAGGCAGACAGCGTGCCAGACTTTAAGAATAAATGGGATACCCATGTGGGATCCCTACGAGGGTCAAGATAAGGAAATTGGGTCATTAGGGCATAGACAGGGGGTGGGTAAGCAGAGTGGGCAGACTTGATGGACTGTAGCCCTTTTCTGCCGTCATCTTCTATGTTTCTATGATGTCAGATAAAGGCCAAACGGCCCATCCAGTCTGCCCATCTGCAGTACCCATTATCTCTTCCTCTCCCTAAGAGATCCCACGTGCCTATCCCAGGCTTTCTTGAATTCAGATACAGTCTCTGTCTCCACCACCTCTTCCGGGAGACTGTTCCACAAATCTACCACCCTTTCTGTAAAAAAGTATTTCCTTAGATCGTTCCTGAGCCTATCACCTCTTAACTTCATCCTGTGCTCTCTCATTCCAGAGCTTCCTTTCAAATGAGACTCGACTCATGCACATTTACATCACGTAGGCATTTAAACGTCTCTATAATAGCTTCCCTTTCCCACCTTTCCTCCAAAGTATACAGATTGAGATCTTTAAGTCTGTCCCCATACATTGGTAGAGGACTATTTGCTGCTCTGTAACAGAAAACTCTGCAGTCTGTTATCTAATTGGAAAAGGTTTGCTTACTGTCTTTATTCCCCGATTGATTGAGTTGTATGAAAGAAATAGCTAAGAGTCTTTCCTGCCTAATGTCTTAAGTTGCTTGGAGGTAAAAAAAAAAAAGGAGGTTGTGTCTACAGTCTAGTGCAGTGGTCTCCAATGCGTAGTCCCTCAAAGTCCTCCATTGTGGCTCTCAAATAGTTGACCGAAATGTTCCTCAAGGGCACCCTGAGGTTGTGGGTTCAAGCCCATGCTGCTTCTTGTGACCCTGGATGGGTTGCTTGATCCCCCATTGCCCCAGGTACATTAGACAGATTGTGAGCCCCCCGGTACAGACAGGGAAAACTGCTCGAGTACCTGAATAAATTTGTGTAAACCATTCTGAGCTCCCCTGGGAGAACGGTATAGAAAATTGAATGACGAATAAATAAGTCCTGCAGATTCATTAAATTTAATCTTGCCTACTCGCATAGTGCACTAACTGGCAAATTCGTTAAAGTCTACCTAACGTTAGGTGCCTATGTCGGAACAGCTAGCCCATATAATTGATAGGCCAAATCGACAACGATAATTGGCACTTACCATATCATAATTGATGTTAATTGGAA
Source organism: Geotrypetes seraphini (assembly GCF_902459505.1). NCBI lineage: Eukaryota > Metazoa > Chordata > Amphibia > Gymnophiona > Dermophiidae > Geotrypetes > Geotrypetes seraphini. The sequence continues at coordinate 26,777,588 of NC_047098.1, forward strand.
TTAATTGGCAAGCACCTAACTTAGTAGACATGATTCTATAAACTGTGCCTACCAGCATTGGTCTGCGCGGTTATCCATCAACCGCTAGGCTTCATTTATAGAATCGCACCTAGTGGTGCTTAAGCAGGCTTAGGCATCACTAGGCATCCAAGTAATAGGCCCTGGTATATTAATCCTGGCCTAACCTACTGGCGCCTAAACTGCCCGACTCGGTCCATCAAACTCAGACTCTGGCAGTATTCAAATCCATGCTCAAAGCCCACTTTCTTGAAACTGCTTTCAGTTCCTAACTCCAACCCGTCTGCTAGCACCCATCTGTCGTGCGTTCCCTCTGAAATTACCCGAGCAATGACTAGGGGGCACTCGATAAAGTTACAGGGAAATACTTTTAAAACCAATAGGAGGAAATGTTTTTTCACTCAGAGCATAGTTAAGCTCTGGAACGTATTGCCAGAGGTTTTGGTAAGAGCAGATAGCGTAGCTGGTTTTAAGAAAGGTTTGGACAAGTTCCTGGAGGAAAAATCCATGGTTGAGAAAGACATGAGGGAAGCCACTGCTTGCCCTGGATCAGTACAAAAAGGCAGAGTACCTTGTTAAGGTTGTGGCAGTTTTTATGTGGAGTTTTTTCGTTTGGGTTGCCCTGGATCAGTAGCATGGAATATTGCTACTCCTTGGGTTTTGGCCAGGTACTAGTGACCTGGATTGGCCACCGTGAGAACGGGCCACTGGGCTTGATGGACCATTGGAATGACCCAGTATGGCTGTTTATATGCTCTTATATGTGCCAAGTATAGGGCAATCAAGCCATTGTAACATCACTGATGAGGTTGGCTCTGAGGCACTGTAGAATGAGGCATTATGACATCACAATCTCAGCTCTAGAATGTTGCTCTCATTGGGGTTCTGGAATCTTGCTATTCTTTGAGATGCTGGAATGTTGCTACTCCTTGGGTTTTGGCCAGGTACTAGGGACCTGGATTGGCCACCGTGAGAACGGGCTACTGGGCTTGATGGACCATTGGTCTGACCCAGTAAGGTGGTTCTTATGTGTGCCAAGTATAGGACAATCAAACCATTGTAACATCACTGATGAGGTTGGCTCTGAGGCACTGTGGAATGAGGCATTATGACATCACAATCTCAGCTCTAGAATGTTGCTCTCATTGGGGTTCTGGAATCTTGCTATTCTTTGAGATGCTGGAATGTTGCTACTCCTTGGGTTTTGGCCAGGTACTAGGGACCTGGATTGGCCACCGTGAGAACGGGCTACTGGGCTTGATGGACCATTGGTCTGACCCAGTAAGGTGGTTCTTATGTGTGCCAAGTATAGGACAATTAAGCCATTGTAACATCACTGATGAGGTTGGCTCTAAGGCACTGTGGAATGAGGCATTATGACATCACAATCTCAGCTCTAGAATGTTGCTCTCATTGGGGTTCCGGAATCTTGCTATTCTTTGAGATGCTGGAATGTTGCTACTCCTTGGGTATTGGCCAGGTACTAGGGACCTGGATTGGCCACCATGAGAATGGGCTATTGGGCTAGATGGTCGGACCCAGTAAGGTGGTTCTTATGTTCTTATGAGCTAGTTGGGCAGTGGTCTGAATATTTGCCAGTGTCTGATTAAGTTCTAGGTTATTGCAAATATCCAGATATTCAATGTTGGCATGCAGACATGGACCAGCATTGAAATATTCAGGTTGAATTTAGTCTGCGACCTTGAGCGGAATAAAAACCTCCACACTATGGGCTGATTATCAGGCTTCCAGTTTGTACATGCCAGGGTATGTTTGTAAACCTGAGTGTGTAAAACAGTATTCTTCATGCTCCAGTTGCTATTAAACTTATCCTCTAAATTGGAAGATATTCACAGGAATGGCAACCACAGAAAATTATATAGAAAATGTATCCAAATAACTTTATGAGGATTTTCAGCAGAGCTAGGTGTTCAATAGAGTTCAGTGGTTTATATACAAGTCTGCAGATACGATGTACAAGGTGTAAAAAAACGAATCTTTGTTGGAGGAAGTACAATGTAGCGTTCCAAAAATCAGTGAAAATTTTTAAAAAAATGTTGGTTCTCTTGTATGAGTCCACCTTGTACATCGTATCTGCAGTTTTTTCCCCTTGTTTTGGTCTTTCGACTTTGCGTTGCAGATTGGTTGGATTATTTTTTTGGTTTTGCTTTATATACGAGTCTGCAAGTTCCAACCAAGTCGTTCAATGTGATTTATAAGGAGATTTAAGCAGGTAGATCCCGAGAAGATACATATTTAAAAGTAGGTGATGTACAAACAAACATTTATCTTCAAAAGATACTTTAACAAATATTTTAGTGGGATAAAAGTTAATCATCTAAGAAACCCTAAACAGTGAAATCGCAAGAACATAAAACCATAAGAATAGCTGTACTGGGTAAGGCCAATGGTCCATCGAGCTGAGTATCCTGCTTCCAACAGTGGCCAAGCCAGGTCACAAGTATTTGGCAGAAACCGAAATAATAGTGGCATTCCATGCTACCAATCCCAGGGGAAGCAGTGGCTTCCTCCATATTTCTCTCAATAGCAGACTATGGACATTTCCTCCAGGAACTTGCCCAAAACTTTTTTTTAAACCCAGCTACAATATCCACTGTTACCAAATCCTCCAGCAACAAGTTCCGGAGCTTAACTATTCTTTGAGCAAAAAAATATTTCATCTTATTTGTTTTAAAAGTATTTCCACGTAACTTCATTGAGTGTCTCCTACTCTTTGTAATTTTTAAAATCAGACCACCATTGGTCACTTCATAAGTTAATTTTTCCATTGACTATAAAATTAAGCAACTTTCACATTCCACTGAAGATTCGCTAAAGTATGAATGCTGAACATACTTTAATAACTTTACATAGATAACTTATCTGGATAGCTTATTTTCAAAAAGCTAAAATAATTGTGTATATCTTTGGAAGTAGTGGAATATAGGTTTTTCATCTAAAAAATATTCCTGCTCTATTTGCATTCCGATTTGAACACCTAAATTATACGGAGAGTGGCTGAATTTCGCTGCTCATTGTGGGCCCCTTTTACAATGCTGCAGTACTGAGTCCTGTGCAGCAAATGCGACAAAGCCCTTAGGAACTGAATGGGGCTTCATCGCATTCGCCCTGTGGGAATCTCTACCACAGCTTTGTAAAAGGGGCCCTGTATGATTTCTGGCCCGGATTCAAGGCTACTTCCAAACCACTTTAAATGAATAAATTATGTCCATATGGCAACTTATATAGTCAAAATTTATATGGTCCCTTGAGGTAATAAAAGTAAAAAAAAAAAACAACAAACAAACCTCATGCAGGCAATCAAGTGACTGATAGTGACTGAATGATGGTTTTCAGTAATGAAATGGCAAAAAAAAGCGTTTGAAAAAAGCAGCTGTTTAAAATGTTAAGATAGAGAGAACTGTACAAGAACAAATAGAAAAAAAGGACTGGAACAAAGAGTGAGGAAATCAAAAATAAATTCTTAAAATAATGTATATTCAAAATCCAATTCCTATGTAAGAAAATAAAATCAAAATTGGCAGAACTGGGTATGAATATAAGGGAGTACACTTCCCCCTCCGTATTCGCGATTTCATTTTCCGCGGTTTCAGTTATTCGTGGTTTTTTGAACGCAATCTCCGTCCCCCCCCCCCCCAATTTACATCACAGGAAATTGGAGGAATCACCCCAAACCTGCAGCCGAGGCGGAGCCTGGGCCCGCCACCGAGCACACACGCACCTGCAACTTGGCGGACATGCACTGGCTCTGTACCTGGCATTTGCCAACGCCAGGTGCGCAGTCTGATCCGGAAGTCCCCCACCAAACCACAACGGGTTACTGCTCTCTCCCTCGCGCAGTGGTAGCCCTGCGCTCTGTTCTGGAAGCGGTTCTCATGATCCAGACCCACACTTTCCTTTACAGCCGCACAGAAACAGGTCAGGGTTATTCGTGGTTTTGTGCCTTTTCTAGGGTTTGTTTGTTTTTACAGATAACCCGCGAATAGCATACAAAAAGTTATTCGCTGGATTTGCAGCCATGCTGTTCCTCTATCACCGTGAATACGGAGGGGGAAGAGTAAAGTGAAGGAAAGTAAACAGAGATAAAATATGTGAGAAGAAAGGAAAGATGGTAGAATAAAAAAAAGAAAAAAAAAACAGATGAAAACTAGAAATGGAGATAGATGGAAACTTCAGGTTGTTTCAATCAGATTGAACTTTAGAAATAAACTACCATTTTTAACTAAACTGTTGAATCAGAAATGATGCCTTGCAGAGGATAATGTTATTTCTTTTAAAGCAGTGAGTTGTAAGGTCTTTCTTAAACAGCATTTGAAAGCCATGTTTGTGGTTATCATAAATTTTGTTTCAGAGTCTTTTATTTTCCTATCATGCTTCAAAGAAAACTCCCTGTGCTCAACATTAAATATGCAAGAAACATCCTCAGGATCTGGAGGGATCCAGAACGTAGCATCCGAAAACTTAAGATGAAATCTTTCAGAAAAATCAAGAAAAGGAAAGCAATATTGAGTCAAGAGAAATCTTGCCTCACCAATCTACTGCATTTCTTTGAAGGGGTGAAAGAATATGTGGATAAAGGTGAACCGGTTGATACATTAGATAGATTGTGAGCCCACCGGGACAGATAGGGAAAATGCTTCAGTACCTGATTGTAAAACCGCTTAGATAACCTTGATAGGTGGTATATAAAAACCTAATAAACTTGAAACTGGAAAACTATTTGGATTTTCAAAAGGCATTTGACAAAGTACCTCATGAAAGACGTCTGAGGGAATTAGAAAGTCATGGGATAGGAGGTAATGTCCTATTATGGATAAAGAACTGGTTGAAAACCAAAATAATAGGCTTAAATGGTCACTATACTCAATGGAGAAGGGTAAATAGTGGTGTTCCTCAGGGGTCTGTGCTAGGATCGCTGCTTTATAATGTATTTATCAATGATCTAGAGATGGGAATAACTAGTGAGATAATTAAATTTGCTGATGAAACAAAGTTATTCAAAACTGTTAAACTGCAAAGGGATTGTGAAAAATTGCAAGACTGGAAGACTGGGCATCAAAATGGCAGATGATGTTTAATGTGAGCAAGTGCAAACCCAAAAGAGGAACCCGAACTATAGCGATGTGATGCTGGGTTCTGTGTTAGGAGTCACTGTCCAGGAAAAGGATCTCGGTGTCACTGTTGAGGATACGTTGAAACCCTCAGCTCAATGTATGGCAGCTGCTAAGAAAGCAAATAGAAGAATTATCAGGAAAGGAATGGAAAACAAAGATGAAAATGTTATAATGCCCTTGTTTCGCTCTATGGTACAGCTGCACCTCGAATGTTGTATGCAGTTCTGGTCACCATATCTCAAAAAAATATATAGCGGAATTAGAAAAGGTACAGAGAAGGGCGCAAAAATGATAAAAGGGATGGGTCAACTTCCCTATGAGGAAAGGCTAAAGCAGCTAGGGCTCTTCAGCTTGGAGAAGAGACAGCTCAGGGGTGATATGATAGAGGTCTATAAAATAAAGAGTGAAGTGGAAAGGGTAAATGTGAATCGCTTGTTCACTCTTTCCAAAAATACTAGGACTTGGGGGACATGTGATGAAGCTACTAAGTAGTAGATTTAAAACAAACCAGAGAAAATATTTCTTCACACAACGTGTAATTAAACTCTGGAATTCATTGCTGGAGAATGTGGTGAAATCAGTTAGCTTAGCGGGGTTTAAAAAAAGGTTTATATGGTTTCGTAAAAGAGAAGTCCATAGACCATTATTGAGATGGCTTGGGAGAAATCCACTGCTTATTCCAAAGATAAGCAGTAGAGAATGACACGGTGAAAAAATTGGTCCCCGTCACCGCCCCGTCCCCGTCTCACCATCCTCTGCACCGCCCCGTCACCGCCATTCCATTCACCGCCCCGTCACCGCCACTGCCATCCCATTCACCGCCCCGTCACCGCCACTGCAACCCCATTCACCGCCCCGTCACCGTCGCATACATAAAAGCCTCAAACGGGTACGATTTTATATAATTTTCTTTATTTACGTTTAAAGGAAACATTCTGTAAAACTTTAAAACTTAGTTAAATATTAGTTAATAACTATACAAAAACAAAACACGCAGAGAAAAAATTAATTAATATAAATTCTCAAAACTGACACATTTTGATCACTAAATTTAAAATAGTTATTTTTCATACAATTTTTCAATCACTAATCTTCCACCACCCCTTAGGTACAATTATTCCAAGGAACCCCAATGGCCAAAATTAGAACCCATGAAGGGACACAGAGCGTAGAAGTCTGCTTGGTGTTCTCTTTAAGTCTCAACTACTGGAGTTGCCATTGAAGCATATTCTAATCTGTCTTGCCATACATGAGACACACACTGTAGAAATCTGCCTGACTTTGTTCTAATGTTCCAACTACTGAAATTGCTGTTGAAGCCCTATCTAACACATCCTAATCTGTCTTACCACACATGGAACAAAGACCATAGAAGTCTGTTCAACACTGGCCTTACTGTAGTTCCTCACAGCCAGATAGATTCCTATTTATATAGACTGTCTCAGAAAATATATACAGAGCTGAATTCATCAGGACAAAAAGAAACCTGTTGGTTCATACTATGAAGTCTGTTCAACACTGGCCTTACTGTAGTTCCTCACAGCCAGAGTCGCTGTATAAGCAGTGCTGCAAGTCTCCCCTCCCCCCAGCGATCACGGCAGGAGGGCACCCAACCCCTCCTGTAGACCCCCCCAACGGCCCTCCCGACAATCGCAGCAGAAGGGTACCCAACCCCTCCTGCCGGTCCTCCCAATGGCCTCCTCTAAGATCGCCGGCAGGAGGGTACCCAACCCCTCCTGCTGGACCCCCCCCCCCCAACGAACCCTCCCACCCCGGAACCCCCTTAGTCTTACTTTCCAAGTTGGACCGGACAGCTCCTCGCTCGTCTGGCCAGCAGGCCTACCTCCGTCCAAATGAGGCGGGCCCGCCCCTACCCTGCCCAACCCACAGGATCCTAGGGCCTGATTGGTCTAGGCACCTAAAGCCACTCCCGCTATAGGAGGGGCCTTAGGTGCTTGGGCCAATCAGGCCCTAGGATCCTGTGGGTTAGGCAGGGGAGGGGAGGGGTGGGCCCGCCTCATTTGGACGGAGGCAGGCCTGCTGGCCAGACGAGCGAGGAGCTGTCCGGTCCAACTTGGAAAGTAAGACTAAGGGGGTTCCGGGGTGGGAGGGTTCGTTGGGGGGGGGGGTCCAGCAGGAGGGGTTGGGTACCCTCCTGCCGGCGATCTTAGGGGAGGCCATTGGGAGGACCGGCAGGAGGGGTTGGGTACCCTTCTGCTGCGATTGTCGGGAGGGGTTGATCTGACAAATGAGGAGCACGGTGAAACACAGGTAAATAGCGGTTCCTAGAAGGGGGTACATTGGCCCGCGGGGACAAACCTGTTCACCGTTTCTGCGGTCGGTGAATGGCCTTGTCCCCGTCACCGCAGCGACTTCTATTTTTCTTCCCCGTTTTCGGCGGTGACCCGCGGCTTAAATTCGGTGGCCACGGGTAAACCGTCACCGTGTCATTCTCTAATAAGCAGCATAAAATCTGTTTTACTACTTGGGATCTAGCTAGGTACTTGGGACCTGGGTTGGCCACTGTTGGAAACAGGATACTGGGCTTTGGTCTGTCTGTCCCAGTAAGGCAATTTTTATGTGTTTATGAAACAGAGTGAAAGAGAAAATGATCATATGGCCTTCCAGTCTGTCTATCCTTGACATCTACTATCCTTTCCTCTCCCTTAGAGATTCTATATGCTTGATCCATGCTTTCTTGAATTCAGATACAGTCTTTATCTTCTCCACCTCTATAAAGACGTATTTCCTTAGATTACTCCCTAGAATGTCCCTTTTCACCTTCATCCTATGCCCTTCATTCCAGAGCTTCCTTTCAGTTGAAACAGATTTCATATCTCCCTTCTCCCATCTTTACTCCAAAGTACACAGGTCTAGGTCTTTAAGTCAGTTCCTATATGCTTCATGACAAAAACAAGTGCCAATTTTAGTGGCCGACCTCTGGACAACTCCATCCTGTTTATATTTTTGAAGATATAATAATAATAATTTTATTTTTGTATACCGCCATACCCAGAGAGTTCTAGGCGGTTCACAACAATTTAAAATTGAAGTACAGGATTAGGGGAGGAGCTTGACTAAGATGGCGGTCTGAAGCTCTCGAGGAGATGTAGTCCCGTTGGGAATTCAACTTTTGCTACTTACCAATGGTAAAGAGGAAGTCGAAGCTCCGGGTGTTCCCGGATGAAACTCAGCAACAATCTGGCCCAATGGACGTCTTCGTCGAGCGCAGCTTGCAGACACTACAACCGGGAACTTCCTTAACTGGAGAACGAGCGCAAGCTGAATCACTGGAGTTCTACTTTGAGGATGCTACTCTGTCCCTGGATGAGCGTACACTGCCGACTCGCCCCAACGCAGCAGAAGAGCCATTGGCTCGGGACGTCTTCCTGCCGGTTGTGGAGAGCGGGGGTTCTGGCCCTGGTCTGAGGCAGAATGAGCTGAAGGAGATGTCAACACAGCGATTGGCGGGGGGAGCTTGGCCGACCCATGAGGTTTCTGCGGTGGCTGCTGTGGGCACAGGTACCTTGTTGGTAACAGGGGCTTCTGGAGCAGAGTTGTTTCCCCTACAGAAACCTGAGGTAATGGTTCATAGTCTAAAGCGTGCGAGGACAAAGCCGCGCCGACAACCAAGCGCGGACAACTGAGCACAGGACTTCATCGCGCCGAAGAAAAAATGTATTTTAAAGGGCTCCGACAGGGGGTGTTGGTGGGGAACCCCCCCCACTTTACTTAATAGAGATCGCGCTGGCATTATGGAAGGTTTGGGGGTTTGTAATCCCCCTCATTATACTGGAAACTTAACTTTTCCCTGTTTTTTAGGGAAAAAGTTAAGTTTTCAGTATAATGAAGGGGGTTACCCCCCCCCCAACATGGCAGCGTGAGGCAGCGCGATCCCTATTAAGTAGAGTGGGCGGGTTCCCGCCCCACACCCCCCGTCAGGGCCCTTTAAAATACAGGTTTTCTTCGACGCGATTAAGCCCTGCGCTCAGTTGTCTGCGCTCGGTTTGTTGGCGCGCCTTTGTCCTTGCGCGTTTTTGACCTATCACCGAGGTAATCAATTTAGAATCTATCTGGAATGCCATTGCTAATTTGAATGCTTCTCTGGGGAACCAAATACAACTTTCTACTAATTGTACTAAGGTACTTTCAGAAAATCTGGAACTCAAAAATAAGGTAACAACTTTGGAAAATAAATCTGAAGATTTGGAAATTCGGATGAAAACTTTGGAAGCGCAAGCTTTAACTTGGGTTAACGACAGTGCGAACTTACATTTCAAGCAAGAAATGCTGGAAAATTCCATTAGGAGATGTAACTTGCGGGTTATTAATTTTCCCAAAGTTTTTCCAATAACTGCTTCAGTTATGTTTAAAAGATATATGACTGAGATTCTGAAGGTGCTGGAAACCTCTTACCCACCTCTTTCGAAGATATATTACCTACCAAAAAGAGTTAAATCTCAAAATCCAAACCAGCAGAATTTATCTGCTGATAGTTTGGATCTAACTAATTTCCTTGAGAAATCGGAGACTGAGGTTCAGGTTGCCGCTACTTTGATGGTACAATTTGCTAGTGACTCTGATAGAGAATGGATGTTGAAATTGGTTTTTAAATATAAAGATGATCCATTTTTGACTAATACTATCAGAATGTTTCCCGACATGTCTCGCTCTACCCAGAAAAGACGAAAACAGTTTCTTATTTTGAGACCACAGGTTACTCAGTTAGGGGGCTACTTTTGTGCTATATTTCCCCTGTAAATGAGTAATGGTTTATAACAGGGCTGCCCAAGTCCGGTCCTCGAGATCTACTGGCAGGCCAGGTTTTCAGGATATCCACAATGAATATGCATGAGAGAGATTTGCCTGTACTGCCTTCTTGGTATGCAAATCTCTCTCTTATGGACCAAACTTGGGCAGCCCTGGTTTATAAAGACGACAGATATGTCTTCTATGATCCACAGCAGCTATCTAAATTTATTTCCAATAAGAATAATTCTTGAGAAATTATGGATATGTCTGGTTCTTATTTAGCTCAGAAAGAATAGTTCAAGAGCACTCAGACTGCATCTTTATTTTCCGTCTATTTTAGTTACTTATTTGTTAAAAATTTCAGCTCATAGAATTTTATTGAGAATATACAATAGAAGTTAAAAGTATCAAAACAGCTTAATGAAGCAATAATAAAAGATAATACAAATATGCGTAGAAAACTGGAATCTTTGGAGAATTTTTCTCGTAATAATAATCTCCGACTGATTAACTTTCCTAGGATAGCCTCGGTGACACCTAGGGATATGTTGAAACGTTATATGTTGGAGATTTTGGGTATTCCAGAGGATACATTACTCAAGTATATTACCTACCAATGAAAGCTATTAAATTACCATCTAAACAACAGGAGAATAATCAACTACTTAATGTTTCAGCAATCTTGGAACTTTCGGATAGAGAGCTTGCATCTCCGGCAACATTGCTTCTTACTGTAGCTCTTGCTCCAGATAAAAATTGGTTGCTTAGATTGTTCTTTAGAAATAAAATGAAATAATTTCTTGGACAAAAAATATTAATGTTCCCAGACTTGGCACGGGAAACCCAGAGGAGAAGGCGAGAGTTTCTTTTGATGAAACCAGGTGTTACATCTATTGGTGGGACTTTTTCCTTCGACACCCTTGTAAATGTGTAATACAATACCATATGAAGAAATATGTATTCTTTGAACCATTCCAATTGACAGTTTTTTTGGCAGGAACTCGGCTGGATGAAGGAAAATCAAAATCAAAGTGAAGTGCATTTGAATAATGATATCCTTTCTCAGCCAAGGGATCTTGTTTTCCTAATATTTGAATTGATAGATGTTAGCAGTTGTTAGCATTTGTTAATATGTCCGCCTTATCCTTCTTGGATCTAATGTTGAGGACTTGAGCTGAATTTAAGCTAAACATTTATTTTATTTGATTTGATTATTATGTATTTTACCTTTGAGTATTATTTTCTTGCTTTTCTTCAACTTTCTGTACAAGTGGATACTTGATTTATAACATGTAAAAATTTGATAAATAAATAAATAAATAAATAAAAAATTTCAGCTCATTATCAGCTCCTCTTCTAGTTACTGGTGGACTAACTATACTATGTAATAATTTTTTCTCTCTCAAATTCTTAAATGTTAATCTTATCTTTGTTTCTGTTTACATTGTGTTTTTTCTTTGATTTGCAATTTGAAAATTGTCAAATATTAAAATCAATAAAATATATACTTACAAAAAATAAAAATTGAAATACAAACATTGTAATCATCAAAGTATAATCATTGTAATCATTGAAGTTAACAGGTTGTAAGCATATAATATAAGAAAAGGAAATAATTACAGGCTATACGTGGATGGTTATAATAGTCTGAGGAAGTGGTAACGAGGAAAAAAGTAGTTAAACGCATTAAGAATTCAGTCTGTGGAATAATTGCGTTTTGAGCTGCTTTCTGAACTCCAGATAGGAAGAGGTGTCAAGCACAGTTTGGCTGAGCCAAGAATTTAGTTTAGCCGCCTGAAAAGAAAGGTTTTTTTCAAGGAACCTTTTGAAATGGCATAATTTTTATGAGGGAAAAGCAAACAGGTGTATTCTGTGGGAGGTCTAATAGTTGTAATTTAAATTGAAATGGGGGTTAAGATAACTTGGTAACATACCAAATACTGTTTTGTAGCAGAAGCATGAGAATTTGAACAAGACTCTGGATTCAAATGGTAACCATTGTAATTTGTGATAGAAAGGGGGTAATGTGTTCCCATTTGTTCAGGCCGAAGATGAGGCGGACGGCGGCAGCCTCAGCTTCCTGATGGTTTTTTTTGAAGGAGCCCAGATATATGATGTTACAGTAGTCCAGGATGCTGAGAATGGAGGATTGAACTAACAAACGAAAGGAGGAGTCGTCGAAGTATTTTTTTATGGTGCGGAGTTTCCAGAGGATCGAGATACTTTTCTTAAATACTAAGTCAGAATGTTTCTCCAGAGCACGATGTTTGTCTAAAGTGACTCCTAGTATTTTTAAGTATTGTTCGAGACAATAGTCCGTCCCATTCACATGTATCGTGGTGTTCTTGATATTATCGTTGGGTGTTGCCAGGAAGAATTTGTTTTTTTCTGAGTTTAACTTTAATATAGCCTCCAAAACTGCACATAGTACTCTAATCGGGGTCTCACCAGAGATTTATACAGCGACATTGCCACTTCCTTTTTCCTGCTGGCCATTCCTCTCCCTATGCACCCCAACATCCTTCTACAGTATATGTTTGACCAACTTAAGATCATCAAATATGATCACCCCCAAGTCCTGTTCTTCTTTAATGCTCAAACATACTTCACCTTCTATACTTTACCTTCCTCTTTGGTTTCTACAGCTGAAATGCATTACCCTATATTTTTTTAGTAACGTTCTGCACACAGTTTTGGATGTGGATCGCAGATCTGCATGCAAACTATTGACATTAACAAGCACTATTTGGCAGTCATTAGTAGGTATGGGTGGATCTGCCCTATGCCTCTATTCTATAGTCATTTAATCACTTGGTAATTTCTTTCCTCAGTTGTTATTATTATTAAGTGAAGCACAGTAATCGGTCCTTATATACAGTAGATCTCCTCTTTCACATTATTCTGAACTTTTTAGTATATTATTCTATTTTACTTTTCTCTCAGATATCTTCTCTTTAACTCAAACAATTTTTTTTAAAGGAGAGCGTTTGTCCTATCATTTATCTGGAGAAAAGACCTCAGTGGCTACATTCAAACAATTTTCATTCAAGTTCGAGTTATATGTAGCTGGCCTCCTCATCGGCCCACAACTCCACTAACAACCATATCAAAAAATTTTTATTTCTGTTTAATATATAATTGTGAAGTGGTCCAGAGGAAGGCAACAAAAATGGTAAGAGGTTTGAACCAAAAGAAGTATGAGAAGAGACTGGAAGACCTAAATATGTATAATCTGGAGGAGAGGAGAGACAGGGGAGATATGATACAGATGTTTAAATACTTAAAAGGCATTAATATAGAACCAAATATTTTCCAGAGAAGAAAAAATGGTAAAACTAGAGGGCATAATTTGAGGCTACAGGGAGGAAGACTTAGGAGCAATGTTAGAAAATTCTTCACGGAGAGGGTGGTAGATGGAGAGGAAAATGGTGATGGAATTCATAAAAGCATGGGATAAAAATAGAGGATCTCTAATTAGAAAACAAAGGATGTAAAGTAAAGAACTTAGGCTGGTACTGGACAGACCTGCACAATCTGTGTTTCATATATGGTGATTCAGTGTAGAATGGGCTGGGGTGGGTATCAATGGGAACTCCACTTAATATGGAATAGGAGGATGTTACTAGCCAGACTTTACGGTAGATGTTCTGCAAACAAAGGGATGGTTGGATAGGCTGGAGTGAGCTTGGATGGCAACTCCAGCATTTGGAACCTAGGACAATACTAGACTTTACAGTCTATGGCCCAAAAAATATCAAAGAAGAGGCAAGTTAATCTAATCATGTATTTTTTAATGATTATAACTTATGGGCAGACTGGATAGACTGTTCTGGTCTTTATCTGCCGTCATTTACTATGTTACTATGAAAATGAGCACTTATCATATATTTAAAGCTGCTTGGTGAGATATGGAGCACTGAACAGCTTTAAATATAAGATAAGTGCTCGTTTTCAGTACAATCATATATTAAATAGATATGGTTGTTAGTGGAGTGGTGGACCAATGAGGAGGCCAGCCACATATAACCTGAACTTGAATGAAATATGTTTGTTTGAGTGTAGCCACTGAGGTCTTTTCTCCAGGTAAATGATAGGATAAAAGCTCTCCTTTAAAAAAAAATTGTTTGAGTTAAAGAGAAGATATCTGAGGAAAAAGTAAAATAGACTAATATACTATAAAATTCAGAATAATGTGAAAGTGGGACTCTATTCTGTAGTCTGCATACTACTAAACAATTTAAATCTCTGATGATTTCCACTAAATTAAAAATGTAAATATTTAAATATGATTTTGATTAGCTAGTTGATTTTATATGAGGTTGCTTTGATCTGTCCCTTCTAGCATTCTTTTCCATTTAGAATATATTACCTGGATAATGCCACTTTCTGAAGCTTGGGCAGAATTCTAGTTACCTCATTTGGGGTATTGCATTCAATTTTGGTCTCCTTATCTCAAGAAAGATATAGTGGCGCTAGAAAAGGTTCAAAGAAGAACAACCAAGATGGTAAAGGGAATGGAACTCCTCTCGTATGAGGAAAGACTAAAACGGTTAGGGCTCTTCAGCTTGGAAAAGAGACGGCTGAAGGGAGATATGATTGAAGTCTACAAAGTCCTAAGTGGAGTAGAACGGGTACAAGTGGATCGATTTTTCACTCAGTCAAAAATTACAGACTAGAGGACACTCGATGAAGTTACAGGGAAATGCTCTTAAAACCAATAGGAGGAAATTTTTTTTCACTCAGAGAATAGTTAAGCTCTGGAACGCGTTGCCAGAGGATGTGATAAGAGCGGATAGCGTAGCTGGTTTTAAGAAAGGTTTGGGTAAGTTCCTGGAGGAAAAGTCCATAGTCTGTTATTGAGAGGCATGGGGGAAGCCACTGCTTGCAAGGAATGTTGCTACACTTTGGGATTCCGGAATTTTGCTATTCTTTAGGACTCTGAATGGAATGTTGCTACTGCTTGGGTTTTGGCCAGGTACTAGTGACCTGGATTGGCCACCATGAGAACAGGCTACTGGGCTTGAAGGACCATTGGTCCGACCCAGTAGGGCTATTCTTATGTTCTTAGTTGGTTAGTCTGCTAACTCGGATAATTACCTGGATAAATTTAGTTATCCTGTTACTGGTTGGAATATCACCAGTCAGTGGCCTAGAAAGGGCGAGAGGCGCCCGGGTTGGTGACGCATCCCCCCCCCTGCTCCTTCTACACTCCCCTCTGCCATGTGCCACCCCTTCCCTCCCCTCCCCCCGTACCCCTAATCGCTCACCGCCACCAGCAACAAGAATATCAGTGTGCTCCTTGCAACCCTGTTGGCTCTCCCTCTGATGTCACCTCCTATGCATGGCACCCGAAAATGACATCAGCAGGAGAGATGATGCAGTTACGAGGAGCGCGTTGAAGTTGTTGCTTGCAGCAATAAATGACTAGAAGTATAGGGCAAGGGAAGGGGGGTGCGTGTGTGGCAAGGGGGTGGCATGGGAACAGGTGGGGGCGGAGAGGAGGAGGGATATAGGTGCCCCCCAGAAACATGGCGCCCGAGCCAGACTTCCCCCTCCCCCTTGCCACCAGTACCTATATAACCACTGACAGCCAAGTTATACCTAGATTTTAGGTGCCAGTCATCTTTAGATATTCAGCTATAAACCTCCACAGTAGCCAGTGTGTAAATCAAACGTTGACCAACATGGCTGATTACCAGGATGAGGGGGATGTCTACAAATTCCCTTTTGCTGTGTTCTTTTTTTCTACAGGAGGACATAAATTCATTTTAAAGTCTTTCGGTTTTATCACAGTCCCAGGTAGAGACTTCTCTCATATTTATTTAAAAATTTATTACTTGTCATCTAGCAGTGTTCCTTCCACAATGTACAAGGCCCTTGGAACAGTATCATGTTGTACGGGGGTCAAATAAGGTATATGCTCCCCTTGGTGACTTCCCAAATAACCTTCTAGACAAAACATTGTCATCTCTAGTGCAAAGACCAGAAAAGGAATATTTCTTTGGTTGCGGGGGGAGGAGAATATTGTTGTTGGGGGGGGGGGAGGGGGTTGCTATATTACTTCTCAGCTCTCCCTGATCATTCACGCTTCTTAATTCAATAAAGTGAGAAGGAGCATAATTTGATCATATTTGTTTTGCATCACTGCAAAAACAGAAAATGAGGGTCTGCAGAGCCGCTCCAATTTACTTCATCCGACCTTGATTAAAAGAAAATTAATTGCCACATCTTGCAGAATATTGCAGGCAGCAGCCAATGACGCGCCGGAATATCACACAATAAAAGCATGAAAGAGGTTCCTTGCCCTCTCTTCTATTAACAAAGCTACCCCACTAGAAAATGTGCCTAATAAAAATCAGATATTTAAGCAAAGATCTAGCAGACAGTAAAATGGGGGAACCCCCACCCCACTGTTACAACTGTGAATGCATCTAACTAATGGGAATAACTTTTCTCCAAAACCGCATTCCTAGATATACCCTTTGCCGTCTTAGGATGCAGCTTTATTCATGTATGGTTACCAGTGGGAAGCATCGTCAGTGAGCGAAAAGGCAACACTGAACGGTACTAAGGACAAAAGTGCACACATTACAGTGTCCTGGAATTTGTTCATAAAAGTGATCTATACAGCCAAACCAACCGATTCCACTGTACATGCTCTGAACCAAGAGAACTGCCATACTGGGACAGACCGAAGGTCCATCAAACCCAGTATCCTGTTTCCAATCCAGGTCACAAATGCCTAGCAAGATCCCCCCCCACCCCCACCCCAAATAAAATAGATTTTATGCTGCTTATCCTAGGAATAAGCAGTGGATTTCCGCAAGTTCATCTTAATAATGTCTGATGGACCTTTGTTTAAGGAAATTATCCAAACCTTTTTTAAACCCTGCTAAACTAACTGCTTAAAATCCTAACATCCCAAAATCGTGACTGAAACTTCCAAACAGAAAGGCTACAACCCCAACCTGGTAGTGCCACTAAATATCTCTGCTAACTGACTATTCCCTAGCCAGCTAGGTTAGGGGTGATCTGGGAATGGAGTTTTGGTAGAAGTCTGAACACTGGCTGGTGCCTGATTAACGTCCAGGTCAGTGCTTTGGCGTTGAATACCCAGGGTTAGTTCAGGCTGTAGCTGTAAGCGACTTACAAGGCACTTTTTGGGGTGGGCTGAATATGAGCCCCTATGTTACTATGTTCTAATGGCCATAGCCATAGGCCAACCAAATTCAAAGTCCAATGGGAAAACCCTCAACGAGAAAACAACCAACCAAATCCATGTCGGAACATAAGAATTGTCATACTAGGACAGATCAAAGGTCCATCAAGCCCAGTATCCTGTTTCCAATAGTGGCCAACCCAGGTCCCTAGCTAGATCCCAAGTAATAAAACAGATTTTATGCTGCTTATCCTAGGAATAAGCAGCAGATTTCCCCAAGTCATCTCAATTATAGCCTATGGAATTCTCTTTTAGGAAATTAGCCAAGCCTTTTTTAAACCCCGCTAAGCTAACTAATTTTACCACATTCTCCGGCAACAAATTCAAGAGTTTAATTATACGTTGTGTGAAGAAATATGTTCTCAGGTTTGGCTTAAATCTACTATTTAGTAGCTTCATTGCATGTCCCCTAGTACTAGTATTTTTGGAAAGAGCGAACATAGTGCCATGTCGGGTCTTCTGTGTTTTAATGGATTTATGCAATAAATGTACTACTTTACTACTGTTCTGGCTCTTGTTGGAAGTCTGTTGCTCAGCCCTACTCTCTTCAGCTCATAGCCAAAGGCCTAACCACTTTGAATATGTAACCACAAAAAAGTGGCACACAAGTCCCTTTCCCTAAATGGAAAAGCCTTCAGTTTCCTTCAGAAAGTCAAGAAATACCGCTGTTTCCTCAATTAACTAGGTAAAGTGTTCCACATCATAGATCCTGCAAGTGAGAAAGCCTGAGCCCTTGCCATTGACCATATTTTCTCAAAACATGATCATATGACCATCAACTGGTGATCAGCAGATTCTGGTATGTCACTGAGAATATAAGGTCTCCCTAGGTGCTGCAGGTAATCAGGTACCTGAGTATGAAAAACCTGACACATGACTACCAAAACTTTAAATTTTACATGAATGACTATTGGTAGCTCTGAAGCCCTGTGGGATAAAGGCTAATATCGGCAAGAGGGTAATTTTATAAAGTACACGTTAACGGTTCTGCACTGATCACACATGTAATTCATTAGAATAAAGGCATATACGTGCCTGTATATGACAAAATTCTGCCTAAGCGCTATTCTGTAAATATGCATGCATCTTACATACACCTAGATTCTATAAATGGCGCACAAATTTGGGCCTAAGAGCAGCACTAAATTAATTAAAGAGCCATTAACAATCAAGAACTAGCTGTTAACATTCAGTTCTTGATGTTAATGGGCACCAGTCTGGATTTGCTGGCAGATCTGGCTTTGCACGGTTCTATAGCGAACCACACCCAAGCCCTCTCATGCATAACCCAAAGGGGTGTGACCTTGGGAAGGGCATGGGTGGTTCAAAATGTTATATAATGAACTTTCAAAAACTCCAAGCTTATTGACTTTTTTTTATATTTTATTAAGGCTTAATAAGCTTGAAGTTTTTGAAAGTTTATTATATATAAAATTTAGTACAAGTCACTAATAATATAAAGAAAAAAGAATTAAAGTAAATTATTAATATTAAAAGGTTTTCTTAGGATCGATGATAGATACCATCATCCATTAATTACCTTTTGACACTCATGTGCCATAGGTGTGGATATCGGAGATCCTTAGTTTCCTTTTCCCCCAAAAAAATTCTTGGGCATGCCTTGTTCACTGAGTTAGTTTCTATGGTAGGAACTTGAGTGTGATTAACTAGCTCACATTTTTGCTCATTGTTATGTTGTTTGGTGGTTCAAGGGCACTCCAATGAATTACATGGAGGTATAGAATTTGGAGGATAAATGCTGAAGTTGCCCGCCAAGTTTCAGCCGACCTCAATCCTCGCACCCAAAGCAGGGCGCGAGAATCTTCACTAGGCGCTATTCTATAAAGGGCACTTATTCCTCTGTAAAAGGCATTCACTCCGGAGCCCCGATTTTTCCCTGTGCCTATTTTTTGCCACCATTTACTGAATCCGTTACATATGCATATTTTACAGGTAGGTGTAAATGTAGGTGGAGTGTGGGACTCACACATGAGTAACTTATGCCTTACTATATACTACTTATATACCTCTGGAACTGAGGTGCACACACACACTTACACCAGCTTTATGACATTATTATTATTTATTGACTGTAGCACTGAAGGATCTAAGTAGTGAACACAATAGAGCAAATTATCAAGAAAGGAAAAAAAAATGCCGCCAAAACTTATAATGGAAAGAAATACTCGTACCATACATCCTAGCACATACACGTAATATTAAAAACAAAAAGCTATGCTAACAGCCCATTTCCAGGCAACCTACCTGCCAACATCAACCAGTAGCACTGGACAAATGTGAGAAGAAATGTGTCTTTAACAGTGACTTAAACGGGGGAATGACTGTTCATTTAAAATCAGGGAGGAAATTCCAGAGGGAGAATATAAAAAATTAAAAGCTGCGTTTCTAGTCTATTCTAAGTGTGCATGTTGTTGATCCAGGAGAACCGTTCTGTTAGAGAACAATGACCGTACAAATTCAAATTTATTTATAACCCGCTATGCCTTGACAGTTCAGAGCGGTTTACAGCAAAAAGGATTCTGCCAGACGCAGATGAATTACAGCGTGTGACGGAGTGTAGGGAATGGCGGAAGATGAGAAATAAGAAGCAGCGCCTAGGTTCATACATTTACTGTTACACTAGTATTCTATAAAGAAAAATGGCACCCACTGTATGTTCCTTTGCAGAATAAGGGGATAAGGGATTGGGATTTGTATGCTGCCTTTTTGTAGTTAAACAACCATGCTCAAAGTGGTTTACATTCAGGTACTTCAAGCATTTTCCCTATCTGTCCTGGAGGGCTTACAATCTATCTACATTACATTAGTGATTTCTATTCCGCCATTATCTTGCGGTTCAAGGCGGATTACAAAAGGAGTTATCTGGCCATTTCCAGAGGAATTGAAGAGTAGAGCAAGTTGCTTCAGAGAATTGGGATGAGTCTTGCGGGGTTAGTTTGTCTTCAAGGATTTATTGAATAGCATGGTTTTTATTTCTTTTCTGAACGATTTGTAGTCTGGGGTCGTTATCAGTAAATTGGAGAGTTGGTGGTCTAGCTTTGCTACTTGTGTGGCTAGAAGACCATCGTACAGTTTTTTTCGTCTTAGCGCTGTGTGTTAAACTGTTTGTAGTTGTTTTATCACGGTTACGGGGCAGGGGAGATAGAGTATGTTGCAGTAGTCTAGAAGACCTAGGACTAGGGACTGGACCAAGAGCTGGAATTATGTTCTGTTGAAGAATTTTCGAACTTGCCTTAAGTTTCTCATGATCGTGAATGATTTTTGTATTGTTTTGTTGATTTGTGGTTGCATGGTACAACATCCGTCTATCGTCATTCATATAAGTTTTAGACTGGGTTGTATGGGGTATGTGATTGAGTTTATTACTAGATTTGTTATGGTTGGGGTTTTATTATTTTCGAGAAGAATGAATTTTGTCTTGTTTGGGTTCAGTTTCAGTTTGTGACTTTTCATCCATGTTGCTACTGTTTCAAGTGTCCTGTATAATGTGTCTCTCATGGAGGATGTTGGTTGGTCAAAAGGAAGGAGAATGGTGATATTGTCTGCATAGCTATAGGAGGTTAAGCCCAATTTGTCCAGGCAGGTGCCGAGGGATGCAATGTAGAGATTGAAAAGAGTTGAGGATAGTGGAGATCCTTGGGGTACACTGCAGGATTTGGACCATGGTTCTGATTTTTCTTTGTTCAACATTACTCTGTAAGTTCTGGATTGTAGGAATCCTTGAAATCATGTGTGTACCTTGTCTGTGATTCCTATTGTATCTAATATTTGTGGTAGGATGTACCTGGGGTGGTAGAGGATTAAGTGACTTGCTCAGGGTCACAGGGAGCAGTGTGGAGTTTGAACCCACAACCTCAGGGTGCTGAGGCTGTAGCTTTAACCACTATGCCACATTCTCCCCTGCTTCTACTAAATGTACAGCTATTTATAGAATTACTCACCTCTCCCACATGTGCCGCTTTCTTCTGTACTGTCTGCAATGATTGACTTGTTCAGCTAGAGAGGTCCAAGAATATGGAATCGCAATCATCTAGCTGTGATAAAGCCAACACCTGCAAGACGGCTTGAAAATCAGCAGTAGATAAATAACAATGTAATTACAACATATGCATACTCTTTGCAGGTAAACAAAACTGAAAGTAATCTAGCACGACGTAATGAGATCATGTACTGTATAATAGCAGTGAAATTAGATCTTTCCCAAAATGGGCTGAGCTTGCATATGCACTGAAGTTGGAAGAATGCAAGCTTAGAAACAGAGGAAATTTAATTATTCAAATGAAATGCAAAATCCAAGGTAACTCTTCCGTTGTGAACCTGCACTTTTGGCAATAAAATCCTCCTCATCAAAAATCACTGGAAGATTAGCAAATAACTTTTGTTGTCACCCAACTGCTAACATCTCAGTTTCCTTGGACTAATTAATAACTTGTTTCTGTTTTCCCATTTGTTTATAGCTTCTAGGCATTCAGTCAAAGAAGTATTTGCCTTGGCTCGATGCTGATGCGCTTGTACATACAGCTGTCTATCATCTGCATCAATGAAATACTTTATCCCAAATGACAGAATGAGTATGTTGAGAGGATGAAAGGGCTGGATCCTTTTCAGTAGGAGTTCAGGAAAATACACGGTACAGAAATGCTATTAGGGCCGGATTCTGCATATGGCGCTGTTATCGGCAGCTGCCTACAGAGCCGCACCGTTCACGCGTCAGTCATGCTATGGTGCTATTTGCAAGGCACTGGAACTATAGGCCAGGGTTTTACAGGTCTCCATATACCTGTGCCAAGAATCATGTCTACAGAGGCACCTACCGGCGCCTACGTCCGCCAACAGTGCAAACAAGACCTACTTTTGACATGGGCGCCAGTAAGCCCTCTATAGATGGGACTTGGATGGCGTTCTTTGTAGAATCTGGTTGGTCCCATGGAGTGGTCGTGAGGCGAGACCAGGGCTACACTTACCTGTGTGTACACTTACCAGGGTGTACACTTAACTGTGAAAGTGTCAACAGGGTGTCTAAGTAAGTGTTATCCTGTGATGGTGCATAGAACTTACAGAGCTGTGATGAGGAATACCCATCATCCCCTGGAAAGCAGAGACCCAAAGAAGAACAATATGCTAGAACTTGCTTGGTATAGGTTCTCCTCAAAGGAAAAAAGCCTCATTTACAAAGGAAAGGGTGGGTGGGAAGGGAATAAATTTATTTATTGTTATACTAGAAAGAAATTCAAGTGATGTATTTAATTTTAAATGTTTTATTATTTGTACACTTGTTGTAAGATTAAAAAATGAATAAAGAATTAAAAAAATAAAATCTTTATATACCACCTATACAGTCAAAAAGGATCAAAGCAGTTTACATCACAACTCAATCAAATTTGTAAAAAGAACTCCATTAAAAATAGAAAAGAAAAAGAAAATTAATATTTCTAATATATATTATCATATTAAAATTAAAATTAATATATAAAGTACTGATTCAAATTAATACAAGTTAATGCAGACTGCAGTCCCAAATTCAATTACTCAATTTAAAAAGGCCATTTGAAAAAAAATGTGTCTTTAGATGTCTTTTAAAATTTTGAAATGATTCTTCCTTTCTTAACTCTACTGGTAAATTGTTCCATAATATTGGAACTAAATCAAGAAAATGCACTATTTCTAGTCGAGGCCAGATGAGCCTCTGAGATATGGGGAACAGCTACTCAATTATCATTTAAAGATCTCAATAAACGCCTAGGCGCTTAAAACAACACTAGGCTAGAAAGATATGACGGTTGTAACTCAAACAATGCCCTATGTGCCAACATCAGAATCTTAAATTTCAATCTAAATTCCATTGGTAACCAATGGAATTTCAAATATAAAGGAGTTACATGATCATATATGTGGGCACAACCTAAGAGCCGAATTGCAGCATTTTGTATTGTTTGTAAACGTTTCAGTTACCCTGCTGTTTTCCCGCATATACCAAATTGCCATAATCCAACTTAGATAGAACACTAAACTAAACTAAACCTTAGGTTTGTATACCGCGCCATCTCCGCAAGCGCAGAGCTCGGCACGGTTTACAGAATTAAGAGAAAGGAACTACAATGAAAGGATATAGGAGAGGGACTAAGAAGATAGAGAGGGACAGAATACTAGAGAACGGGAGGGGATTAGATTTTTGAAAAGAGCCAAGTTTTCAAGTGTTTGCGGAATGATTGGAAGGAGCTTGAATTTCTGAGTGGGGATGAGAGGTTGTTCCAGAGTTCTGTGGTTCTAAAGGGGAGGGATGTTCCAAGTTTTCCTGCGCGGGATATACCTTTTATAGAGGGGAATGATAGTTTCAGTTTTTGGGAGGGTCTGGTGGAGTGTGGATTTGAGGAATTCCAAAAGAGTGGGATAACGGGAGGAAGGACGCCATGTAGGATCTTGAAGGCTAAGCAGGCACTTTTAAAGAGGACTCTGGAGTATACTGGGAGCCAGTGAAGCTTGGAGAGGAGTGGGGAGACGTTATCGAACTTGCCTTTTGCGAAAATAAGCTTAGCCGCGGCGTTCTGAATTAGCTGAAGTCTATGGTGATTTTTCTTAGTTAGGCTTATATAGATGGAGTTGCAGTAGTCCAGTCTAGAGAGGATGGTAGATTGAACGAGGATGGTGAAGTGAGAATGATGAAAGCAGGATCTCACTTTCCTCAACATATGAAGGCAAAAGAAGCAATGAATTAAAGTATGTAATGATTTCTCATCCAAATCATTTGCATATGAGCCAGTACGCTCGGAAATACCCTTTCAGAGTTGGTGGGACTACAGTCTGACTTTGAACAGGAGTATAAAATTAAAGGAAATCATCAAAAATCCAAGTGGGATGGGCTGCAAATTATATCCTAGATTTTTTTTATATACTGCAGCTACCTTGCAGTTCTGTGCGGTCAACAAACTAAGAAGGTGATCACACTAGATCACACAGTATGATCACACTAGATTAATAATAATAATAATAATTTTATTTTTTATATACCGCCTTAGCCATGATAGTTTGAGGCAGTTTACACCAAGAGGCGCTGGACAAACAGCGAAGTAGTTATAATGCAAAATCACTGAGATAATTACAATACAATACAAAGTCATTGAAGTAGGTACAATACAAAGTCGAAGAAGTTACAGTGCAGAGTCATCGAAAATAAGGTACAGGTTGGGAGGAGATACACAAGATTCATAGGTTACAATTGGTTAAACAAATTTGTTTTAATTGATTTTCTAAAATTGAGGTAAGATGAGGAGTGGGTGATGATGTTAGCCAGCCAGTCGTTCCATTTACCTGCCTGGGAGGCAAGAGTTCTGTCCAGGAATCTTTTGTAGCGGCAGTCCTTTAATGATGGAAAGGAGAACAAATGAATTCTGCGTGTGAACCTGATGGAACTGTCCAGATTAAACTGAGAAACCAGGTACATAGGGGCCAAGCCGAAAATTGATTTATAGCAAAGGCAAAAAAATGTAAACAAAACTCGTGCTTCCAAGGGCAGCCAGTAAAGTTTTTGATAGTAGGGACTGATGTGTTCTCATTTTCTCGACCCAAAGATCAGTCGAACCGCTGAATTTTGGATGATTCGGAGTCTGTAGTCAAAATATTTACCTAACAACTCACCCTAAGGGAAAAGGGACCAATTCCATAGGACCTCTGAGCCCAAAGTGACTAGGAGGGAGTTCTTGGCAACAAGAATTCCAAGAGTGACCCTTGTGGAGGTATATTCTGGCTCTTGCCTAACCCCCAGTTAGTGGAAGTGGATGTCTCAATCTATCCTCTTTTTTCTGGAGCCATATGGTAACCCTATCCCACCCAACCAGTCAAAAATATAGCCAAGTATCCATATGAGAGTAAATGAGGAAAGAAGGATAGGGATGTCAGATGTGCGGCTAGTCAAGCATGTTGTGACCCATCATGGTTGTTTCTCAGTAATGGACCCAAAAATGTGGAATGCTCTCCCTGAATATTTGCTTTGTTGAAATTCTTTCCAGCAGTTTAAAAAGCAGCTGAAAACATATCTATCAGCCTAAAAGAAGTCTGAGATCAGAAAACAGTATGAAATTATGTTTGGAAGGTAATATGTTAATCTCCCACATTAAGATTGATGTGACTATGTTATCTGTAGCGGGAGTAAAGCTGTGGAATATCCTGCCAGGAATTCTGCGTTTGTGTGCTGCTGGAATGAATTTTAAGAAAATGTTAAAAATTCAGCTGTTTGGGAAGGCTTTTTTGGGTGACGGGACTAAATCGCGCGAGACAACGGCGCACCGACAACTGAGCGCAGACAACTGAGCGCAAGGTTGACGGCGCGCCGAAGAAAAGCACTATTTTAAAGGGCTCTAACAGGGGGTGTGGGGGGGAACCCTCCCACTTTACTTAACAGACATTGCGCTGGCGTTGTGGGGGGTTTGGGGGGGTTGTAACCCCCCACATTATACTTAAAACTGAACTTTTTCCCTAAAAAACAGGCAAAAAGTTTGGTTTCAAGTATAATGAGGGGGGTTACAACCCCCCAAACCCCCCACAACGCCAGCGCAATGTCTGTTAAGTAAAATAGGGGGGTTCCCCACCAACACCCCCCGTCAGAACCCTTTAAAATAGTGCTTTTCTTCGACGCGCCGTCAACCTTGCGCTCAGTTGTCTGCGCACCGTTGTCTCGCGCGATTTTGTCTATGAACCCTTTTTTGAGTTGAAATTTTATATTCAAACTGGATTTGAAGATTTCTGATAGTTTCCGACCATTTTTTAAGAGTGTTGGGTTGTTGTTTTTTGACAACTGAACTATCGGCCTCTTTTACAAAGCTGCTCTTGCGACTGCTGCCCCGAAGCCCTTTAAATCTCTATGAACTTCGGGGCCATTAGCGCAGTGCAGCTGCTAGTGCGGCTTTGTAAAAAGAGGCCGAATGTATGTTTCTTTAACATTTTATGCTTGTTACTATGGAAACCGTATAGGTAATATACGGTATATAAATTTTTCAATAAATAAATAGTATTTGTTTGTATAGGCTTCTTTCTTGGATCTGATGGGGCATCTTGCCTATAATGGCCGCTTCTTGTAAACTTTTCAGTGTGCAAAATGCGCTTTGTGTTGTTTTAATTACTGTATTATGTATGTTAACTGTACGCTGCTTAGTTGTCAGTGGATTGTAAATCTGTAAAATAAATAAATATCAGAGGCTCCCATTTACAGAATAGAAGTCTGCATGGGAACGGGGATCACGGGAATCCTGCGGGTCCCACGGGGGTCTCGCGGGAATCCCCCCCTAACCCACAGGACTCCCACGGGGACACCCCTCTGGTCCACGGGACTCCCACGGGGACCCCCCCTCTGGCCAATGGGACTCCCACGGGGATGGAAGGCTTTGGAAGCAGGGTTTGTCCATATAATATAATGGACACGTCAGCCTTAGTAAAAGAGGGGGTTTATAAGTTAATTACCTGAATAAAAAACAAAAAAAAAGGTTCCACCAAAGAGATCCCACAAGGAAAACAGCAGCACAAACACAAAAGAAACTGTGGAATTGATGATCCTGTCAGAAGTAATTGCTGCTTTTTATGGGGACGGGCGGGGATGGCGGTAATTCCTTGTGGGGATGGGTGGGAATGGAGAGGATCCTGACAAGGACAGGTGGGGATGGAGAGGATCCTAGCGGGGACGGGTGGGGACGGAGAGGATCCTGACGGGGACGGGTGGGGACGGAGAGGATCCTGGCGGGGACGAGTGGGGACGGAGAGGATCCTGATGGGGACGGGTGGGGATGGAGAGGATCCTGGTGGGGATGGGTGGAGATGGAGAGGATCCTGGCGGGGACGGGCGGGGATGGTTGGGATTTCTGTCCCCGCGCAACTCTCTATTACAGAATAGCCTCCTATATAAACTGGATATAAGGCCCCAAACATTGAATAAAAAAGCAGTTATTTGTTTATTGCAGCAGAAAACATCTAACTTCTGTTTGAATACTGTATGTGTTTGTAGGACTCTTAACTTCTTTATAGAGACCTTGTCTATAATTATTATTATTTATTGGGATTTATTAACTACCTTTATGAAGAGATTCACCCAAGGTGGTGTACAGCAGTCCCTGAATAGCTGTCACAGGATACAGTAGGAAAATTTTGCTGTGGCAGTTTTTGCTTTATAAATTCAATTCTCATAAAGCACCCCTGAGTAAGAAATTCCTAGATCAATTAGGATAATGCATCCTGTGATTTGTATGAGTGTTATTCTCATAAGCCGGGCTTTGTTGCTTATCTATTCCTTCTTGCAAAAACAAATTGAAGTAGGGCCAGCCTGTCCACAAGGCAGATAGGCATCTGCCTAGGGCAGCACAATTTGAGGAGTGTGTATGTGTGTGTGTGTGTGTGTGTGTGTGTGTGTGTGTGGCATCTCCAGAGGGCAGCTACTAAAATGGCCAGTGATCTTCATTATAAAGTGTATGGGGACTGATTTGAATATCTCAATATGTGCACTTTGGAAAAATAGCAGGAAAGGGGAGATATGATGGAGACATTGAAATAGATCCGTGGCATAGATGCACAGGAGAAGAGTCTCTTTCAACTGAAGGGAAGCTACAGAATAAAGGGGCATAAGATGAATGTGAAAGAGGATAAGAATAATCTAAAGAAATGTTTCTTTACCGGAAAGTTAGTGGATATAGGGAAGGCCTTCCGGTAGATGTGGTGGAGATGAAGACTATACATGAATGCAAGAAAACATGGGACCAGCATACAGGATTTCTAAGGGAGAGGAAGTGATAGTACACAATGGGTTAGAATAGATTCACTAACCTGAGATCCGTGTCCGATTGCAGGCAGGCCGACGAATTCACTAAAAGCCTACATGCAAATGGGGGCAATCGTTGGCATGCCCCCCACCGACCGCACGGATCACTGGAGAGCGATCCTTGAACATGCGCAGACCATCTTCCTTGACTGTAGATGGTCTGCACATGCGCTGGTCCTTCGTGCCCCTCAGAGTTTTTTTTAATTTTTTTACTTTTACTGTTTACTTTACTGTTTTTTTTTAACTTTACGAGCCCGTGGTTTTAATCCACTTTAAACCACCGGGTTAAAACTATGGGATCGTACTGTGGGGAAGGGCAGGCGAGTCTGGGCTGAGCAGGTCAGGCGAGTCTGGGCAGAGAGCAGGGCGGCCAGAGCAGGGTTTTAGCACAAGTGACTGGTCCTAGTTTTTTGATCGGCCAGCCAGTTGGTGTGCCAGAAGAAAGTTTAGTGAATTGCGTCCTTCCTGCATTGCATGCCAATTCCTCTCATTTGCATGCACAGATCGGGGTCGGATCGGTACATAGGTTAGTGAATCGGGTCGGAGGGAAATCGGGTCGCCAAGGACTCGCAAACTAATCGGTACACGATCGGTTTGCTTAATTAATCTAGCCAATATGGATAGGCAGACTGAATAAGCCATATGGTCTTTATCTGCTGTCATTTTTCTATGCATCTATGTTTCTATTCAGCATGGCTGCTGAAGGGCCTTGAGAATTTTCACATGCTCAAAGCCTTCTGACTCCCACCTGCTTGAAAACAGGAAGTTCAGAAGATGGGGGGACCCTACAGGCTTTGAGCACACATAGATTCCCAAGGCCCCACACCATCTATAATGAATCTTCTGTAGACACCATGACTGTTGCATTGGCAGAAGTGCTGCCCCAAAAGTGGCATGAAAGCCACTAAACACTTTGGTGGGGGGGGGAGGGGAAGGTGCTGAACACTTCAGAATAGAGACAAGGAAGGAGAGAGATGCTGAACATTGGGAAGTGTGTGGCACAGTGGTTAAAGCTACGGCCTCAGCACCCTTGGGTTGTGGGTTCAAGCCCACGCTGCTCCTTGTGACCCTGGGCAAGTCACTTAATCCCCCCCATTGCCCCAGGTACGATAGATAGATTGTGAGCCCACCGGGACAGAGAGGGAAATGCTTGAGTACCCGAATAAAGTCATGCAAACCATTCTGAGCTTCCTTGGGAGAACAGTATAGAAAGTTGAATAAATAAATTAAATGGGGGGATGTAGGGAAGGAGAGATCCTGGAGAAGATTGGGGGGAAGGTAGGGAAGGAGAGATATGCTGGACACCAAGGGACCATCAGGGATTGTAAGATCGGTTCTGGAGTAGGGTTACCAGACATGTTCTCATTTCAGAGCAGTGTCTCTCCAACTGCGTGCCACAGACCACTGGTGTGTCCCGAAGAGATTCCAGGTGTGCCATGTGAGATTCCAGAATTGTACTTTATTTTTAAATTTCCCTTTATAAGAATACACTAGAATAGATGATATGTACGTTGCATATACAAGAGTCTGTCAATGGTGTGAGCATCTGTGCGCATAAGGATACAACCACCCAGACGAGCATCATTCTTTGACGTGATTGGTCCTTGAAAACTAATGGCAAGTAATTTTTTTTTTTTTAATGCATGAGATCTATTTGCATGCACTGCTTTCAATGCATACTCATTGGGGAAATCCTGAAAACCTTACTGGATTTCGGCCCTCGAGGACCAGAATTGCCCACCCCTGAGATATCCTAACTTGAGCAACGAAGAAACCAAGGCTTTGTTACCGTTTGGATCTTCTTATCTTTGCGAATTTGCCCCACTCCCTCTTTACAAAACCGTAGCGTAGAATTTAGCACCAGCTACGGCAGTAACAGCTCTGACGCTCATAGGAATTCTATGAGCGTCGGAGCTGTTACCGCTGCGGCTGGCGTTGAAAACCGCGCTACGGGTTTGTAAAAGGGAGGGTTGGATTTTCAGCTCTGACAGAAATTAAATTTTAAAAAAGTGAATGACTGCCGACGGTGAATGATGAAATGCATGTTTGCTTGTCAACTATCGAGCTGCATTTTGAGTTAATTTGCACTCAAAAACAAGCACATCCATCGCATTGATTAGCAATTCTATTCTATCCACTTTAGTTTCACAGTTG
Organism: Geotrypetes seraphini; assembly: GCF_902459505.1. Taxonomy (NCBI): domain Eukaryota; kingdom Metazoa; phylum Chordata; class Amphibia; order Gymnophiona; family Dermophiidae; genus Geotrypetes; species Geotrypetes seraphini. Next base: position 26,807,685 of record NC_047098.1, read on the forward strand.
TTACAATTACCCATACAAAGCTTAAAGAACTTTAAAAAAATAACTCTCAAATTTAAATTTTTGTCGGTTTTGCAATTTCAATTATAATGTGCTGCAAAAAACATTTGCTCCGTTTAGTGTGCCCTAGCTAAAAAGGTTTGAGACCCACTGTTTTAGAAGACTATCCAGGTGCCCGGATGGATTTCCAAAACCCAGTAGTTTGTCCAGGTTTTGTTTTGGAAAGCCTGAGCTTGGGGCCGCATCTGGGAGGGCCTCGGAGCATGCGCGGATGTGATGTGATAATGTTGCAAGCACGCATGCGATGTGATCGTGTCGCATCTGTGCATGCTCTAGCCCCTCCAGACGCAGCCCCGGACTCAGGGAAGATGATGAAGGTTTGCGTGGAGGCATGACTGGGGGCGTAATGGGGCAGGCCGGGGGTGGGACAGGACATGACTTGGGGCAGAATGGGGAGGGACCATGTGTCCTCTTTTTTTAACTTTGAAAATCTGGTACCCCTACTCTGGAGGGGGGACTACCAATGAGTTGGTGATGGTGGGTTTGGTCAGGGTCTGATCTCTGGGGGGATGGGAGGGTGCCTAAAGAGGAGAGGTGTGTTCTCGGGGCAAGAGGTCAGAAGGGGATTGGGGTTAGCCGGTGGGGGGAGGGGGAAAATAACAGAACCTCTTATGCAGTTCTCAGTCGAAATCCACATACAGTAGATATCTTATTGGGGTCCTGGCTGAATATTATCCAGGACTTACAAAAGTTTGAGCAGCCAGCAGCAATCTAGTTAGACCCACATATTCAGTGTTGAGGACCAGACATGGCCCAGCATTGAATATCCAGGTCTAGCTTAGCTGTCAATGATCAGCTGAATATTGACTGGGATTTGTATATTAAGAATACATTATCTACTATATCATTCAGTTAATAGTCACCTTATCCAACTCTTTTTACTGATAATTACATGCATGTCAAGAACTTGCGTGGAGTTTCAAGTTTTATTAATTTTAATATACCGACCATCGACGTGCATCTAGATGGTTTACAATGCTAAAAAAAATTAAAAGTTAAAAAATATATATATATATATAATAATTATAAGTGGGGGAAGAGTGAACATTAAAAGACAATTTGGACTTGAGGGGAAGGGGGAGTCGATAAATACATCATTAAAAACAAAATAAAAGAACAGGGAAGAGGGGGAGGGATATGACATCAGGAGTGAGGGTCGCTTCTTAAAAGCGGTTGATGATAAGTTTTACTGGCTGTTGGAGAGGAGGTATTTAAGGGCTGTGATATGCATCTTGGAATAAGAACGTTTTTAGTTTAGTCTTAAATTTGTCAAGGAAATTTTCGAGGCGGAGTTGAGGTGGCATAGCATTGCATAAGGTTGGAGCAAATTTATATTACTATATACAATATACACTGTACCTATGACTTCTGATTTTAGGTGTGTTTTTTTCTGTTCATAAAAAGATTGGTTTATTATAGAATAATCATTCTGCAATGTGCTAAAACTGTCATGCTGTCTTCTTTTGCTTCTTCCTTTTCTTTCTCAATTTCTGCAACATACTTTTCCATTTCTTCCACGTTTAGGATCTTGAGTGGCCGATCTCTCCTCATAACTGCTAGCTCTATGCTCTTCTCACCTGACTGTACAACTTCAAGAAGGGCCTTGATCACAAGTTCAATAGTCAGTTCATTCGTTTCAATTGCTTCGTCGGTGTAGTTTTTCTGCAGGGATTCTTGCACCGATTTAGCTCCTCCTTCCATGCATGGTACGTGCCATAATAATCACCCATAAAGCACCCCCAATGTAAAAAAAAATCAAAAAAATCAATAGGTGTTATTGGATAAGCATCAGAAAAGCATCACTTCCCCTCGTATTCTCTGCCTTCCCTGGCTTGTCTTGTATCTTCCACTCACCTATTGTATCTTTTCTATGTTGACTTGTCCCCATTTTCTCAGTTTTGTTGACAATTCCTAAGTAACACAGATGTACATATTTGACTCCACCATAAAAGACATTCCTGCAGATATTCAGCACGAGTTAACTGGTCAGGATTGGCTGCCAACCAGTTAACTCGCTGGTTGGCAGCTAACCGGTCATTTGTAACTGGTTATTTTTGCTGAATATTGCTGCTTGGCGCCAAAGTGAAAGGCAAGTCTGATTAGCTCCCAGTTTTCGGTTAATCGTCCAGTGTTAATGCATAAATCTGACGCTCATAGAATTCCTGTGAGCTGCTGAGTTTTTACCGCCATGGCCAGCGATAAAAAAGCCTAACACAGCTTCATAAAAGTGGGGGTAAGATAGAACAACTACAAACAATCCAAAACACAGCACTGAGACTCATCTACTCATTGAAGAAACATGACCACATTACAGAAGCATATCTCAAATCGCATTGGCTTCCAATCCCAGCAAGAATACAATTTAAATTCTACTGTCTACTATTTAAGACTTTATACGGAGAAAGCCCAAACTACCTAGACAACTGCCTCATCCACAACACCTCAACCAGACATAGGAAAACTCACACCCCATTCTCATACCCCCCAATTAAGGAGGTCAAACGGAAAAAACTATATGATGGCCTCCTAGCCACTCAAGCAGCCAAACTAGACAACCAAATCGCCAATCTACTGACGGCATCCCTAGACTACAAAACTTTTAGAAAAGAAATAAAGACCATACTCTTCAAGAAATCCCTGAAAAAGAAATAACACCGCAAGTTTCAAATACCGCCTCTCACTAAAGCCACCTACCCAAAACAACTAGCCATACTCATTTCTTACTATCTTTGAAAATGACCAGATATCTTTATGGTAAGATATTTTTGGAATACTTCCTTGATAATTATTTTGTAATCCACCTTGAACCGCAATGTAATGGCGGAATAGAAATCCCTAATGTAATGTAATGCTTGGCGAGAGATAAGCAGCATGTTTGGTAATGAAATCTCTTTCCATCCTCCTGCACCTGTCTCTTTAGGAAAGTTTACAGAACAGACGTCAGCCAGGACAAGGGCTGGATGGAATACATCCACTTCTGAAATATTTATTAAATGGAGAAAAAGACTGCTTGATGAAAGGACAATTTTTTGCAGCAACCTAAAGATCAGAAAAGCTGTAATGTTATTAATTGATAATATTTTGAGGGGTCCCATAAGCCCCCTTCTAGCCCTTGGGCTTCCAATCCAATTAGAACTTTACATAAATGAGGCTACAATTTCTCAGGCCTTCATTCTTTTAAATATCTCGTCTTATACTATTTAACCTATATATATAGGTGTTTCTGTTGCGTAATGGCTGGGAGTTCCACTTCTTACTCAGTGTTCCCAATGTCTAAAGATTGAGAAACTGGTGTTAAGTTTGTTAACCAAACTTAGCTTTTCTTTGTACTCTCATAGAGATAGAATAAGGTTCACAAATACCTCCATTTTAAATAGCAACCTGAGATCCAATTAATTCTTCTATATTAATACAATGGGATAGTTAACAAGACTAGGAATGTTATAATGTCTCTGTATCGCTCCTTGGTGTGACCTCACCTGGAGTATTGCGTTCAATTCTGGTTTCTTTATCTCCAGAGAGATATAGCAGCACTAGAAAAGGATCAAAGAAGAGCAACCAAGATAGGGGATGGAACTCCTTTCGTATGAGGAAAGACGAAAAAGGTTAGGGCTCTTCTGCTTGGAAAAGAGAAGGCTGAGGGGAGATATGATTGAAGTCTACAAAATCCTGAGTGGAGTAGAACGGGTACAAGTGAATCGATTTTTCACTCCGTCAAACATTACAAAGATTAAAGGACACTCGATGAAGTTACAGGGAAATACTTTTAAAACCAATAGGAGGAAACTCAAAACATAGTTAAGCTCTGGAACGCATTGCCAGAGGTTGTGGTAAGAGCGGATAGCGTAGCTGGTTTTAAGTAAGGTTTGGAAAAGTCCATAGTCTGTTATTGGAATATTGCTACTCCTTGGGTTTTGGCCAGGTACTAGGGACCTGGAATGGCCACTTTGAGAATGGGCTACTGGCTTTGATGGACTGAATAGTCTGACCCAGTAAGGCTATTCTTATGTAAGCAAAGTATAGGACAATCAACCCATTGTACTATCGGCACTGTGGAATGAGGCATTATGACATCACAATCTCAGCTCTGGAATGTTGCTCTCATTGGGGTTCCGGCATCTTGCTATTTTTTGAGATGCTGGAATGTTGCTACTCGTTGGGTTTTCACCAGGTACTAGTAACCTGGATTGGCCTGACCCAGTAAGGGTACTCTTATGTTCTTATGTAGTATGCGTATTGATGCAACTTGATATAGTATCATTTTGTACTAGTGCTTTCCCTGTGGGTACTAAAAGAAAGAATTTTTTTAGTACCTAAAAGTTTAAGGTCATGATAGAATTTGGTGGCCATTCTGATTAATATTTTAAGATTCAAGCACATGATATTTAAAATTTCTCAAACCACTTTGCTTTCCTAAAATAGCTAATGCTGCTGTAGTGCATTAGCAGAGCTCTGTGTGTGGGAAAGGAGAGTCATGGTAGTGGAATAGCAGTGAATGCTGTAAGACAGGATTGGTTTAGCGAGAGTAGGAGGTGGCTGGGGCGGTGGTGCCCACACGCCCCTTTCCTTCCCCCATACCTCTTTAACATCACTAGTGCGAGCACCGTCTCCAACCTGCTACCCACACCGACTGGCCTTGGCTCTCCCTCTGACATCACTTCCTGGTCTCACGAACAGGAAGTGACTTCAGAAGGAGAGCTGAGGCCGATGTGAGCAGCAGACTTCTAAAGAACCTCCATCCCCGCGACCTGGTCCCTCAGGCTCTAATCATCAGCTCACTGGCTGCCTGTAGCCAAACATTGTGTCTTCAAGGGCCTGATGCTAGTGTTCAAATCCTTGCACGACATGGTGTCGGGCTATGTGGCGACCAAGCTTCCTCCTTACATGCTGAAAAGATCCCTCCACTGCCAGGATGAAATACATCTCAGAACACCCTTTGGTCGGGCCCTTCAACTGCAAACTGCCAGACGACTTCATACCGACCCACTGGAATCAACTGCCTCCACAGATAAGATCCCTTGAAGTACTTCTCAACTTTAGGAAAGCAATAAAAACATACCTGTTTCCATGACCAATGGATTATAAAGAAATGTATATTGATACATGATCCTTGGTATGTGTTGCGTTAGGATAAAAACTCATATTATAAAATCTTGTACTGTAACTGTGACAAATTTAACCTATAAACTGTATATTATGGATATTGGTATTAGATCCCTAGTATGTGTCAACTTAGGATAAAAACTTGTACCAACCAAAAAAAAAACTTGTACTGTAACTATGGCATATTGTAACTTAACTTAACTGTATATTAACCTGTAACCCATCCTGAGTTTTTTGGGGAGGACAAGATAAAAAATGAATGAAATAAATAAATATAATGCCTTTGTATCACTCCATGGTGTGACCTCACAATGAGAACTATGCTCAGTTCTGGTCGCCTTATCTCAAAAAAGTTACAGTGGAACTATTAAAGGTTCAAAGAAAAGCGACCAAGATGATAAAGGGGATGGAACGCCTCTCACATGAGGAAAGACTAAAACAATTAGGGTTCTTCAATCTGGAAAAGAGATGGCTGAGGGGAGATATGATTGAAGTTTACAAAATCCTGAGTGGTGTAGAGCAGGTACAAGTTGATTGATGTTGTACTCCATCAAAAATTACAGGGACTAGGGGGATACTTGATGAAGATACAGGGAGATACTTTTAAAACCAATAGAAGGAAATAATTTTTTACTCAGAGAATATTTAAGTTCGGAAATGCACTGCCAGAGGATGTAGTAAGAGTGGTTAACATAGCTGGTTTTAAAAAAGAGTTGGACAAATTCCTGGAGGAAATGTTCATAGTCTGCTATTGAGACAGACATAGGGAGAAGCTACTGCTTGCCCTGGATTGGTAGCATGGACTGTTGCTACTATTTGGGTTTTTGCCAGATACTTGTGACCTAGATTGACCACCGTGAAGATGGAATGATGGGCTAGATGGACCATTGGTCTGACCCAGGAAGGCTATTCTTAGGTTCTTAGGCAATTTGTCTTACTATCTTCAGCATTTATTTGTCTTTGGTGAGATTGTGACACAAATTGCCAAAATAATATGTTCTGCCTCCTGTGGGGAGGTGATCCAATGCATTGGTTGACAAACTGGTTATGCTGCCCCTGATGAAAAAATAAGTGATGGTTTTGACTGGACACCTAGCTGAGGTTTCTACAGCCTTCTTTTCCAAGACCTAGGACTTTCTGTATGAGTAAGACTGTTTCTGTGAGTCCATAGACTGTTTTGACATTGCGGTGGAAAGTGTTTGGAGGCTGAAGCAGAGATCTTTTAATACAACCATGGCCTCTTTTTCCTTATTTCCAAAAGGGGTTTCTCCTATGCATGGTGATACCAGTATCTGCACAAACTTTGCTTAATCCTGAAACTCTGAGCCATGCTAATTTCTTGCTCTTATTGCCACTAATGATGTTCTGGTAAATATGTCAAATGCAAAACAAGAAAAACAATCGACAGGGCCTGCAGTGAAAATGCAGAGCAAACCCAAAACCAAACTGCATCGCAATGTACAGGACGCAGGAATTTATTTATAATACGAAAACACAACATAAATAAACATATCCAAAAAACTGGTCCTGATGTACAGATGGACCGGACCCAGCACGGTCCGTGTTTCGAAGAAGCATTCCTTCCTCAGGGGTCCCTATTGATGGCATGTGATAGGTCAGAAAACCAAATTGGATCAAACACAAGAAAGAACAGGCTTGAAACCTCCTGTCTAAATCGCTGCACTGTGAGCCGCAATGTCAAATGCCTCATAGGCTGTTTGGTGGAGGATGAGCTGGGGAGGGCTTCAATGGCTGGGAGGGTGTAGATGGGCTGGAGTAAGTCTTAACAGAGATTTCGGCAATTGGAACCCAAGCACAGTACTGGGTAGAGCTTTGGATTCTTGCCCAGAAATAGCTAAGAAGAAAAAATTAAAAAATTTAAATTGAATCAGGTTGAGCAGACTGGATGGACCATTCGGGTCTTTATCTGCCGTCATCTACTATGTTACTATGTTAAACACTGACTATACTTCTCAGTGCTGCTGATCTGGTGAAGGATTCTTTTTCCCTTTAATCAAGTAGAAAAGCCTCAGCAAGCGACTTCATGGTCTGCTATCCTGGTGCATCATGTAAAACTGGATAGCTGCAGTCCTGGAACTGAGCCTAGCTCCTTGGAAAGCCTTCTCACTGATGTAATCTAAAGTCTTTGGCTTCTCGCCTGCTGGGGTGTTGGAGTATTCCTTGGAATGTTTGGCTTTTGTCAATGCTGATTCAATTACTACAGAACGGTGGGGTAGATGCACTAAATTCCGGAGAGGCTAGAACTTTATTTTTAGATCCAACTTTTTTGCAACATTCTCATTTGCAGTTTTTTGGAGAAGACAACGGGTTGGCATTGCTTCTGCTTCCTTTGAGGTGTTGATGTACTGTAACAACCTAAGAAACTCCTTTCTTCCTGCTGGATAAACCTGACTGCCTTTGATATCTTCCAGACTGAATGCAGAACAGATGACACTTTTAGAAGGAGAGGTGCTTTTGGGCAAAGGTGAAAACAGATTGGAAGGTAGGTCAGTAGGCTTTTCCACATCCGACCGTTGATCTAAAGGTCCCCATGAATAGGTCAAGACTTGGGACTCTACTGCAAGAGATAAACTCTTGATCATTAGATCTGCAATGGGCATGGGTTCCAATTGAGGATTGTCCACTTCCTGGTCAACTGTGTCTAGGGAAGCCCTCTTTTGCTTCTCTTTCTCTGACAGTGGTGTAGGTGAAAAAGATGGAGTAAGTAATGACTTGGAGCCCTCTGCTTCAGAAGGCCTGGGCACTGAGACCAACAAGTCATGCATTGTTTGTGACTGAAACAGGCCAAGCATCATCTCTAGCAGTGGATTGACTGCTGGGGTCTGAGGGTGCAATACGATTGTCCTTGATGGACTTTTCTGCACTGCTCCGATGCTCATAGAAACTTGGTGTCCAAAGGAGCAGTGCAGAGCATTCAGCAGGCTGGCCAGCACTAAAAACCTCTTGTACAGTTTTGTAAAAGGGAAGGGCTATTTGTTTTTACTTTTGTTTCAGAATCAAAATGAACTAAAATAGGAAAAATCATAGACATTTCATATTTCCAATTCTCATTTTTGAGACTGATTCCCTTGATATGCTTTCATCAGAAACAAGCATAGGAGTGGAAATTGTGGAGATATATGGTTCAGCCTCAGGGAAAAGAGTAGGGGAGGACCAATTAAATTCCAATGAACTACATAAAATAATATTTATTAACATACCAGAAAAAAAAGTAATGTAACAATTTTTCTAAAACAAATAAAGTACAAAAAACAAATAGCCTGATTCAGTTTTCTAACGGAAAAAAATTTGTAATAAACATAAAAACATTGTCAGACTTGACACAGATCTGTGTTATGGCAATCAACGCCTGCTTCAGGAGTCACAAGATCTAGCCAGTACTGCATCTGACTTGTGTAAAGGCTTTACCACCAATCCAGATTTGCACACCCGTTTATTCAAGTTACTTGGCACTTACTAAAATTTTCATGTGCATCTGGCTGCATGTTATTCTATAAGTCAATGTCTCGCAAACTTTGCAAAGCCGTGGCACACTAAACATGGTGGCTGTGGCTAAAGGGCATCCGGAAGTGCACGGCTGTTGACTCGATGACATCACGTGCATGCGTGATGCGAGAGGCACGTCCTGTAGGCAGTCAGCCGTTGCTGGTGCCTCTCCTCCTCCCCAGTGTCTCGCGGCACACCTGGAATCTCAGGTGGCACACTAGTGTGCCACGGCATATAATTTGCAATACACTGCTATAAGTCACCGTGTGCGACTCTACTGGTGTGTCACTCAAAAGGGGTGTGGTCCTGTGTAGTTATAGAATACTGCCTCTATTGAGTGCCAGCTTGAGAGTTGCACGGGGACAGAAATCCCACCCATCCCTGCCAGGATCCTCTCCGTCCCCACCCATCCCCTCAAGGAATTACCTCCATCCCCGCCCGTCCCCATAAAAAGCAGCAATTACTTCTCACAGGATCATCAATTCCAGTTTCTTTTGTGTTTGCACTGCTGTTTTCCTTGTGGAATCTCTTTGGTGGAACCCTTTTTTGGTTTTCTGTTCAGGTAATTAACTTATAAACCCCCTCTTTTACTAAGGCTGATATGTCCATTATATTATATGGATGAACCCTGCTTCCAAAGTCTTCCATTCCCGTGGGAGTCCTATTGGCTTGAGGGGGGTCCCCGTGGGAGTTCCGTGGGCCAGAGGGGGGTCCCTGTGGGAATCCCATGGGTTGGAGGGATGCCCCCAGGACCCCCGCGGGACCTGCAGGATTCCCGCGATTCCCGTTCTCGTGCAGACCTCTAGTGCCAGCATTTATATCATATTTCAGCAGGTGTAAGTCTGGAACCTAGAGACAGGTATGGGAATCGGCGCTAAGCGTTATTCTAGAAAGAGCGTACACCCTATATAGGATTGTGCACAGCGCTGATATTTTTCCAGAAGCAAATTTTGAGCACCGTTTATATAATTTCCTCCCAAACGGTTTGGCATATTTGCAGTTTAGAAAATTGTTGAAATCATCATTGTTTATCAAATTTATTGGTAATTGAAAATCCGGTCTTCTATTTTAGAACTGAAAATTCTTGCTATTTTAACTACAAATTGTTTTCTGCAAATCTTGTAAGTCAGTGTAGTTTTACGGTTTCTTCGTTTCTTTGTACACCGCAATGAACTGAAAGGTATTTGCAGTCTAGAAATGGAAATGGATGGATAGTAGGTACCTAGGCATGGATGAATGGATGGATAGATGGATAGTAATAATAATAATAATAATAAATTTATTCTTTTATACCGCCATTACCAAAAGTTCTAGGTGGTTTAGGAATAGTCAGGGACCACTGCACAGGTGATAGGCCTGATGGGCCGCCACGGGAGCGGACCGCTGGGCAGGATGGACCTCTGGTCTGACCCAGTGGAGGCAACTTCTTATGTTCTTATGTTTACACCATAAGAAACTGGACAGTCAGCAAAATAAAGTCATACCATAAAAATAATATCGTACAATAAAAGTTAAGAATATGATTACAATCTTAAAAAAATGCAACTAAATGATAAATTTGTCAAACAGAGAAGACTTGACCAATTTTCAAAAAGAACAGTAGGACATGGCTTGATGAATACATTAGTAGGTAAATAGTAGGTACCTAGGTAGAATGCATCTTCAGCACCGGAAAAAAAGGGACAGATTCTTTAAATGGCACCCTAGTTAAGCACTTCAACGCACCCTAATCGTGAACATCTAGCGACACCTAACTAAAATCCGAGTGCAACCCAAATTTTCAGTTAGCTTAAATGGCACGGTAATTGACCACGCCACTGAAGTTAATTGACAATTTTTTTTTAAACACCCCAACCAATTAAGAGTTCCGCGCAGAACTCAGAGCGGCGCCTAGCGATGCCCAAGTCGAGGTGCCCTCTGATGCCAACCTGAAAAGTAGGCGTGGTTGGAGATGGAGAATAGGCGTGGTAAACCTAGGTGCCGCTAGGCATCCATTTAAATGGGGAGTGTCTGAATCGGTTAACAATGTCTACCGTGAGGAAAATTGATCCTGCCAGATTAAACTCGAGGGGAGGGGAGGTTGTTAAGGGGGGGCTCGGAGGGGTAGGAAATGAAAGAAAGGTTTCTTTTCAGCAGTGTGAGAAATTCTCAAGGGACTCAAGGGACATGGAATGCGCTTCCAGAGGCCGTGATAGGCCGGAGCACGTTACAAGGCTTCAAAGAAGGTTTGGATAGGTTCCTAGAGGATAAAGGAATTGAGGGGTACAGATAGGAGTAGAGGTAGGTTTAGGGATAGTCTGGGACCATTGCTCAGGCAATGGGCCTGATGGGCTGCCGCGGAAGCGGACCGCTGGGCAAGATGGTCCTCTGGTCTGCCTCAGCGGAGGCAACTTCTTATGTTCTTATGTTCTTATGACTGGTCACATATCTGAGCAGCAGCATGAAGTGGAAATGCCTGAAGGAATTCAGGAGGTAGTGGTTACACAAGAACTCCCACATACGCTCAGACAACTCTGCTTGGGTTTTCTCAGCTCTGAAAGAGCTGATCCATCTGGGTGCTCTTGAACGATGCCCCTAACTTGTCTGGATGATTCATCCTGGCAGATCGAAGTGCACATCTCAGTACAGGAAGAGCGGATGATGCAGCAGGTTAAGAACATAAGAATAGCCTCACTGGGTCAGACCAATGGTCCATCAAGCCCAGTAGCCCGTTCCCACGATGGCCAATCCAGGTCACTAGTAACTGGCCAAAACCCAAGATGTAGCAATATTCCATGCTACCAATACAGGGCAAGCAGTGGCTTTCCCCCTGTCTTTCTTAATAACAGACTATGGACTTTTCCTCCAGGAACTTGTCCAAACCTTTCTTGAAACCAGCTACACTATCCGCTCTTACCACATCCTCTGGCAATGCGTTCCCGAGTGGAGGAGTGTGTGGCGCAGTGGTTGGATCTACAGCCTCAGCACCCTGGGGTTCTGGGTTCAAACCCCGCGCTGCTCCTTGTGACCCTGGGCAAGTCACTCAGTCCTCCATAGCCCCAGGTATGTTAGCTAGATTGTGAGCCCACCGGGACAGAGAGGGAAAATGCTTGAGTACCTGATTGTAAAACCGCTTAGATAACCTTGATAGGCGGTATATAAAATCCTAATAAACTTGAAACTTGAAACTTAACTATTCTCTGAGTGAAAAAAAATTTCCTCCTATTGGTTTTAAAAGTAGTTCCCTGTAACTTCATCGAGTGTCCCTTAGACTTTGTAATTTTTGACGGAGTGAAAAATCGATCCACTTGTACCCATTCATAGTCTGTTATTGAAAAAGACAAGGGGGAAGCCACTGCTTGCCCTGTATCGGTAGCATGGAATATTGCTACACCTTGGGTTTGGGCCAGGTACTAGTGACCTGGATTGGCCACAGTGAGAACGGGCTACTGGGCTTGATGGACCATTGGTCTGACCCAGTAAGGCTATTCTTATGTTCGGTGTCAGGTCAAAAGTGCGCCGGGACAAAGGTGCGCGCAGACAATTGAGCGCAGCGCGGAGGCGCGCTGCTCTAAATTACTGTTTTTAGGGCTCTGACGGGGGGTGTGTGGGGGGGAACCCCCCCCACTTTACTTAATAGACATCGCGCCGCGTTGTGGGGGCGTTGTGGGGGGTGTGGGGGGTTGTAACCCCCCCACATTTTACTGAAAACTTCACTTTTTCCCTGTTTTTAGGGAAAAAGTTCAGTTTACAGTAAAATGTGGAGGGTTACAACCCCCCAAACCCCCCATATCGCCGGTGCGATGTCTATTAAGTAAACTGGGGGGTTCCCCAACAAAACCCCCCATCGGAGCCCCTAAAAACTGTAATTTTGTGCGGTGCGCACCTCCGCGCTGCGCTCAATTGTCGGCGCACGCTTTTGTCTTTCGCGCCATTGTCTATGAACCCTTATGGTCTTCTAATTTAACCACGCAAGAGAAAGGCACTTCTAATAAATGCTACAGTACTTGATCTCAGTGCTCATGGTGGCTGATAAATCTTCAGACTGGAAGTGATTATCACAGAGACATATCCTTTTAAAATCTTAAAAACTAACAATAAAATCTTTAATTTAATTCTCCTTCCATTGGGTAACCAGTGTAAACATTTTTAAAATTGGTGTTATATGCATAGTTCTTGAACATCCTACAATAGTTCTGGCCACAGAATAATGGGCCACCTGAAGTGCCTTCAGCAAATTCTTAGATATTTCAATCAAGAATCGATTACAGTAATCAAAACTCAGCATAATTATAATAATAATAATAATTTTATTCTTATATACCGCCATACCCAGCGAGTTCTAGGCGATTTACATCAATTAGATTAGGATCCGCATTGACATGCAGATTTACAACAAATTTAGCCAAACTTGGCAGATGAAGAAGGAAGAGGGTAGAAGAAGGGGAAGATAGAAGCTATCATGAAGGAGGAGATGAGCCGAGCGAGGGGCCCGGAGATTACCGGAAGGGTCGGTTAAGGGTCTTGTTTGCTGAATAGGTACGTTTTGAGTAATTTTCTGAAGCCGAGGTAGGTGGGGGCCTCGAGTATCATTTGGGCTAGCCATGGGTTCATCTTGGCTGCTTGGAAGGCGAGGGTTTTATCTAGGAATCTTTTGAGATGACAAAGCTTTAGCGAAGGGAAGGCGAACAGCTGAATTCTGCGGGATTTCTTGTTGGTGCAGTAAAGGTTAAAGTGGGGAATGATGTATCTTGGCGAAAAGCCATTTACCGATTATGCTCTGAACTACTGTTTTATCATTTCCTTCTGATAAATATTCTTTTAATCTTCTTATCTTTCTAAGGGGTCCTTTTACTAAGGCGCACTAAATGCTAATGCGCCCATTATATTCCATGGATGCGTTAGCATTTAGGGTGCGCTAAATCGGTTAGCGCGACTTAGTAAAAGGACCCCTAAGTTTTGAAAAGACGCGACCAATGATTTTAAATACATGATCCCCCTCATGGTCAACCTTAGGCCCAATATTGCTCCTCTACATATCCGAACTACCACAGAAATGTATTCTCCCTTCTATCACAAAATTAGATGGAATCTCCATTGATGGATAACCTGCTAGAATCATAATTCTAGTCTTTTTAATATTTAATTTCAAATGGTTCCCAGACATCCATTGTCTATTAGATTGTAAACATACTCTTAAAAAGTTAAAGGCATCATCAGCTGATCTGTCTATATTAATCAAGAATTAAATATCATCAGTGCAAAGTCTGAATTGGAGCCCTAAACGGCCGAACAATCTACATAATGGCAACTTAAAAAGGTTGAATAATACCAGTGAGAGACAGGAGCCTTGTGGAACTCCAAAACCACAGTCAACAACAGTGGATCTCTTTCCATCTGGAGTCACAAACTGTTTCCTCCCTGACAAGAATGAAGTGAGCCACCCAAGAGCAATTGCTTTCAAGCAATTAAGTAAAATCTATTACTTGGACCAAAAGCCGCTGTTACATTTAGGGCTTCTTCTATCAAACTGCGCTAGCCGCGCTGAATGGCCCACACTGCTCCTGATGCTCATAGTGTTCCTATGAGCGTCAGGAGCAGCTTGTCTCTCTGCGCTAAAAACTGCTAGCGCAGTTTGATAGAAGAGGCCCTTGGTGTTATCACCACCAACAAAACCTCTTACCTTTATCAAACCCTGTTTTTACTACATCCAATAGAGAAAGTAACAGTCTTAGTGTCATGATTTTCTCTGAAATCAAACTCCTCCTGTCGAGGATGATGGGGGTGCCGGCAGGAGGTGAGTGGGCACACCACCTGCTGGGGATGTTGGTGGGGGAGGGGTGCCAGCAAGAGGGAGTGGGCATCTCTCCTGCCAGGGATGTTGGGGAAGTGTCGGCAGAAAGGAGTGGGCATTCCTCCTGCCGGGGATTGTTTCGGGGGTTCCGTCAGGAGGGAGTGGGCAGCCCTCCTGCCACGGACAGTGTGGAGGGGTTCTGGGGTGGCAGTGGGAGGGAGTGGGCATCCCTCCTGCCAGCCAGCTTGCAGTGGGGTTTGGGGATTCCCTGCTGCGGCCGCTCAGCTGATCACAGCGGGGAGATTTCCTTGTCACGATCAGTTTAGCAGCCGCATCGCTGGCCTACGTTTCTGGTGCCTATCACGGCCCTAGAGGGACGCCTAGGGTCGCTTAAGCTCACCTAGGGCCACTTCCAGGCAAAACCACACACATGCCCAGCTTTGGGTGAACTTAAGCATCCCTAAGCACCTCCCTACACATGCGACAGATGCCTACAGTATAGGCGGCCTGCTTTGGGGGGGGAGGGGGGGGTTAAATGCATGTTCCAATTGGCTGGTTAGACAGTGGTAGGATGCCTACTCTCCCTACAATAGGGACGCCATGTATAGAATTTGCCCCCTTGTGTTTTAGCTCTCTAGTAAAACATCACAAGACTATGATCAGAGCATGATACACTTAAAATCTGTATCCGTTCAATTCTGTCATTATTAAACATGACAACTTTTCCAATAAAAATTAAACCTGCAATATGGCCCTCTACATGTGTAGGTGTTTGTACAATTTATTTATTTGATTCCATCCTAGAGAGTGCGATATTTCTAAAAGCCCTTTTGTACAGTTCCATTCACTTTACTCTCATCTCTATATATAAATTAAAATCTCCCAGTATCACAGTTTTTGATTCAGGGAGATTATGGGATTATGGGATTCAAGTACAAGTTGGATGCACACCTCCTTGCAAATCACATTGAGGGATACGGGAAAATAAGGACTTCATCAGGGAACACCTAGGTCTTAAACAAGGAAGACCTGGATTGGCCTCCGCGTGTGCGGGTCACCGGACTGGATGGACCAAAGGTCTGATTCGGTGAAGGCATTTCTTATGTAAACTCCACTATTGCCTCAATCGTTGGGGAATAATCAGTACTCAAAACTCCTGGAGCACAATAACATAATACCACATTTACACTAGAAGACGGGATACATGATCCCCCTCATGGTCAACCTTATGCCCAATATCGCTCCTCAACGCTGACCATTCAATTTCTTCTCACTTTATCATTTCCTTCATATACAAATGTAAATTCTCTTTGCTTATAACAATCACTCCCCCTCCTCTTAGGGCATATTTGTCCTAATAGCAACAAATCTTCCTTCAACACCCACATTTCTGTGATGTATAACAGGTCTAACTTACTGTATAATTCCTTACTAATTCAGCTGTTATTGAAATCTTATTCTTAACAGGCCTTGCAATAATTAACATTACACGCAATTCACTGTACAAAATTTGCATATCAAAACCATTCAATGAAATTTCTCACAAATATCAAGTATAACTGAATCTTTGCCTACGATGCTTCAATCCCCCCTAACATCCTCTTCCCATCACAACTAAGATAATCAAACCCAATTCACAATTTCTCCCAATCTGCCACCCTGAAACGCTCTCCCCCTTAGTCTCCTTTGTCATGCTCCTTTGTTGGCGTGATTAGGAGGTGCTCGCCCCTCTGGATCGCAGCACTTCCAGCACTGATCTCAAGATTTTTAAGTTACCGAGTGCTCCCATGATGTCACAAGGAGGTAGGGTTAGCAGTGGTCTCTCTCTAGCTTCAACAAGTTGATACGTGGAGGTAGACAGGCACAAGAATTCAGAGTGCGCTATAGAGCTTAGATGGAAACAGCCCAGCTAACAAATATGCAATCTCTTTCAAACTCTCACACTTTGGCACTGAGGTCGAGATTTTAAAGTTACTGGGCCTTCCCATGATGTCACAAGGAGTTAGGGTTATCACTGGTCCCTCTTGAGCTTCAACGAGTTGATACATGGAGGTAGACAGGCACGGAATTTCAGAATGTATTATACATACTTTGTCGGTACCTATGATCCTCAGATCCAACCTCCAGTATCCTCTGGTCTGCTTTTAATGAGCCCTGGTTAATTGGGTCCGTCTGTGCAGTTCAGTCTGTACTTTCAATTCCTGCCATGGGCCTGTAAACTTTTTCTCAATACTTTTACACAGCAATGTTTGAAGAACTTTCAATTTTTTATTTTTTTTTTGTATAAAAGAACTTGGAAAGACATTTGAAGTTATGACATATTTTTAAAAGCTGTGGTTTCATGTACAAATTAGGATGTGGGACTTATTTTAGTCACAAAAGTTACATATATTACATGGTTAAGTGGGTGTTTTCTGTGGGGAAGCAGCTTGGCCAGACTTTTTAGATTCATAGAGCTGGGAGCTTGGAGATGGTGGAATCAGTGCAGAGAGAAGCCACACTGGAAACAGTGCTCTGAAGTGCTATGTATAGTTAGTTAGTTATTCATCTCATCAGAACACATTCACATGAAAACAGCACTCTTGGGAGCAAAAGTATAGATTTGACTTTTGAGTTGTTTTCGCAAATCTTGAACCATTCCTAGTGTAAGCAATGCTGAAGCAACACTTCTGAATGAGTATCTTAGTGCTCTCTAAGGGTAAACGCATGCCTCCATGTTATTTACCTTTCCAGTAATAAGGACACAATCGAAGAAATAACACAACAATCCTACCGTAAATCAATTACAGGCATGAACAAACTGCAGGAGCGAAGAGGAATAAGCCTCAGAACCCCACCGCCTCCCTAGTAATGTATGGGGAGCTGGCCACAGGGATGATCACCTCTTTCGCCATAAATAGGGAGGCTCTTTGCTTCTACAGTTTGATTTACCTTTCCAGTGACAAAAAAAAGGATCCCAGGGACTGGCCCAAGAGATGAGGCTGTCACAAACCACTCCCCAGGCAGCACAAAAGGGATGTCTGAGAGGGAGTAGTCCTGAAATGAAGTGTGGCTAATTTACAGCCCTACCTAGAGTCCGACAAATGTGCCGGGCCAGTGAACAGAAAGAACTGCAAGAATTGGAAGCCTTGCTTTTCTACATGTGATGGCCAGACTGAGCCACTAAGTCAGCCCGATGGCCTCAAACCCCTTGGCCTCCCATAATCCTGCCATATAGCCCCAGGATTTCTAGTGTTTCCAGTGTTAAAAGCTACAGCTCCATCCACCTGGGCCATGTCCTTCAAATGCTTGGTTAGCTACTGGAATCAACTACTCCCCACAGAACAGATTCATCGAAGGACTCCTGAACTTTAGGAAAGCAATAAAAACTTGCCTCTTCACCTAATCCCTTGCCCATTGCTTTTTGAGGAACAATGAAGGAAATGCATATCACTTTTACGAACAATGAAGGAAAAATGTACATTAGAATGAGATCCTCTGTATAGATCAAGTTCAGATGAACATATTGTTTTGTAAATACATCAACCGTATCCTATCTTGATTTTATTCTATGTATGTTAACCTGTAACCCTTTCTGAGCTCATTGGGAAGAATGGGATGGAAAATTAATTAAATAAATAAATACAGATAAATTTTTTTCATTCTGCTTGGGTGAGTTCTTCCAGTGGTCTTGCAATCATAGATTTGTTCTCTTATATTTCGTCTCAACACACATTTAGAAATCTAATCAGGGCTAAATATAGCAAAATGAAGGACACTTAGGACCCTACTTACTAAAGCGTGGTAAGGATCTGCAGTTTGTTTTTAAAATGAACACACAATAATGGCAAAACCTCTGCATTAACGTTTTGGGGTGTTCCCAGCATCTTTATATGCAGTTAATGCAGAAACGATACAACTATTGTGCTTTAAGTACTTTGCAGATAACACAGATGCACTTAATTCCACCTACTGAGATGTGGTTTTTACCTTAGTATCAGTTAAAATGGTTAAAAATATTTGTTTATATTTTTCTATACTATCTGAGGAGTGGTCTAGTGGTAGAGCTGCTGCCCCAGAACTCTGAGGTTGTGGGATTGATCCCAGGAGTGCTGTGACCTGGGCAAGTCACTAAATCCTCCATTGCCCTATATACTGTTTCCCTGAAAATAAACCCTAGCATGATTTTTTAAGATGTTCCTAATATAAGCCCTACCCCAAATATAAGCCCTAATTAAAATCAAGCCCAGAAGTCCCTCTCCCAACTGTCCCTAACACTCCCTGACTCCACCCCTGACACTAGTGCTGCCCAATTCCCCCCCAAAATTGGATTTGTCAATTCAGCGATCCCCACCCTGATGAGACTTGACATACCTCCATTCTGAGTCCTCCAAAAACAGCTGCCATTGCTGCTGTTTTTGGAGGCCTCGGAGCGGAGGTATGTCAGTCTCACGGTGGGTTAGTGGAGTTCTGCCACATAGGGGGATGGGAGGGAGGGATAGAAAGATGCTGCATCAGGGAATGGGTGGCAGGGGAGGAAAGATACTGCACATGGTGGGGGGGGGGAGATAAAGGAAAGAGGAAGAATGGGAGTGGAGGAGAGTAAGGGAGAGATGATTGTTGTACATGAAAAAAATAAGACATCCCCTGAAAATAAATCCTAATATGTTTTTTGGACCCAAAATTAATATAAGACACTGCCTTATTTTCAGGGAAACACGGTATATATGTAAACCACTTTGAATGTGTAACCACAAAAAGGTGGTATACAAGTCCCAAGTTCTTCCCACCCCCTCTTCCGATGAGACTCCAAAATGGTTTATAACACAAAATCATACACAATTTAAATAAAATGTATTTATTATTTTAGATTTATTAACCACCTTTTTCATGAAGAAATTCACCCAAAGCAGTTTACAATCAGGTACTCTTAAGCTCAAGTTCAAGTTTCAAGTTTATTGACTTTTAATATACCGACCATCAACAAGTATCTGGCCAGTTTACAATAAAATATTTTAAAAGAGGTAAAGATAATAAATATTTTAAAAAGATAATGAAAGTGTACATTAAGGACATTAACTGGACGGACTTGAAAGTGAGGGTAAGAGGGAAAGGAGGGGAAAAGTTACATAATTAGAAGAAGAAGGAAAAGAGGGAATAGGATAAAACATATGGGGTGGGGTCGCTTTATAAGAGCGGTTGGTTGAGTAAAAATGAGATGCTCTAAGCACAGGTAAAAGCGTCACGAAATAAAAAAGTCTTCAGGCTTATCTTGAATTTATTAAAGTTGTTGTTCGAATCGGAGCTGATGGGGCAGAGCATTCCACAATGTTGGAGCGACTACTGCGAAATTTATTTTCCTGGTGTAAAAGAAATCTTTTATGGAAGGAATTAACAAGAGCTCACAAGCTAACTGTGGTACCTGGGGGCAATGGAGGGTTAAGTGACTTGCCCAGAGTCACAAGGACAGGCTGGGATCAAACTCATATCTTCAGGATGCTGAGGCAGCAGCTGTAAGCACTAAGCCACCTCCTCCAGAACACACCAAATGACACAACTGTAAATATATCATTCATGTATCATAAGAAATCTTGAACAGCCATGCTTTACAAAACATCTCAATGTTCTTCAGACCTTCTGGAAGCCTGAAACATAGAAACATAGAAACAGACGGCAGATAAGGGCCCACGGCCCATCTAGTCTGCCCACCTTAATGTCCCTCCCCTACCTTTGCCCTGTGAAGAGATCCCATGTGCCGATCCCATTTGGCCTTAAAATCAGGCACGCTGCTGGCCTCAATCACCTGTAGTGGAAGACTATTCCAGCGATCAACCACTCTTTCAGTGAAAAAGAATTTCCTGGTGTCACCTCGTAGTTTCCCGCCCCTGATTTTCAACGGATGCCCTCTTGTTGTCGTGGGACCCTTGAAAAAGAAGATATCTTCCTCCGCCTTGATGCGGCCCGTAAGATACTTGAACGTCTCGATCATGTCCCCCCTCTCTCTGCGCTCCTCGAGCGAGTATAGCTGTAATTTGTCAAGCCGTTTTTCGTATGGTAGATCCTTGAGTCCCGAGACCATCCGGGTGGCCATTCTTTGCACCGACTCCAGTCTCAGCACATCCTTGCGATAATGCGGCCTCCAGAATTGCACACAGTATTCCAGGTGGGGCCTCACCATGGATCTATACAATGGCATAATGACTTCCGCCTTACGACTGACGAAACCCCTTCGTATGCAGCCCATGATTTGTCTTGCCTGTTGCAAAGAGCCGGGGCCCACCCAGCAGAATGAAACCAAAAGACGTTCTGTCAGGACAACATCCAAAGGAGTTTGCATCCATCGCTTCTGGGACACATGCAATGACCTAGCTGGCTGATACTGTCGAACACATATGACCAGACTAGCCGAGACTATACCTTGGAGGATTTTGAAATTCAAAAATAGAACCTTAAATTCCACTGGTACCCAGTGAAACACTTTAAGCACAGGATGATTGTGTTCCCACAACTTAAGAGCTGTTACAACATAAGATCGCATTGGCTCCCCATTACTCATCGCATTACGTATAAAATTCTGTTGCTGGTATTTAAAACTTTATCCACAAATGAGCCATCATTTATAAATCGGATGCTGATCCCGTATAATTGATCACGCTTTCTTCGATCTTTAGCACAAGGATTACTGGCAGTCCCTTCTTTAAAAGTGGTGGGTACCAGACGTCATGACATGTTCTCAATTGTGGCCCCCCCAGACTTGGAACTCTTTGCCACAATACATAAGAGATGAAAAGGAACTCAGTCTCTTTAAAAAATAAATTAAAAACTTTTCTTTTTAAAGATGCTTTTAGTCTTTAATACAAATACTTTTAATTATTGAAGTTGTCATCCTTCCTTATGTTTTCCCCTTGAATGTTCCCTTTCTTCTTTTTAAAAACATTTATTATGTAACTTTTCCCCTTTTATCATTGTGTTTTTGTTTTCATCTGTTCACGAGTCTGTTTTTTTACTTAATATTATTTGTATGTTTTTTAAAATGCTTATGTATCTCATTGTAAATCGCTTAGTAAATTATGGATAGGCAATTCATCAAATTAATAAAATAAACATAAACATAAGATTATAAGAACATAAAAAGTGCCTCTGCTGGGTCAGACCAGAGGTCCATCATGCCCAGCAGTCCGCTTGCACGGCGGCCCAACAGGCCAAGAACCTGTGTAGTAGTCCTCTATCTATACCCCTCTATCCCCTTCTCCTTCAGAAAATTGTCCAATCCCTTCTTGAACCCTAATACCATACTCTGTCCTATCTTGTCCTCTGGAAGCGCATTCCAAGTGTCCACCACCCGTTGGGAGAAGAAAAACTTACTAGCATTGGTTTTGAATCTGTCCCCTTTCAACTTTTTCGAATGCCCTCTCGTTCTTGTAGTTTTCGAAAGTTTGAAGAATCTGTCCCTCTCTACTTCTCTATGCCCTTCATGATCTTGTAAGTCTCTATCATATCCCCTCTAATTCTCCTCTTCTCCAGGGAAAACCCTTGTGGCTGTTTGTTGTCTCAACTGGAGTCCATGCAGTTCGTTTTGAGGTAGGCCCATGTGCAAAGAATCAAAAGCAAAAGAAAGTTATATAAAAGTTATATCTTATATAATAATACCCTTAGCGCGCATGCACATTTCAATTTTCATGGCTCCGTGGCCGACAGAGAAATTGTAAAGCGTTTTGCACGTGCGCTCATGATGATTTGCTTCAAATGGCGGTTTAACCTAATCCAGCAGCGGTTACTGTGTACCGGTTGCTCTTCCCAACACAACGCGTGATTTTTTAAAAAAAGGTAGGCTGGGGCACGATAATTGACAGGGAGAGAGATTGAAAGAAAAAAAAACCAGACGGGACATTGACAGACTGACACACTGAAAGACAGGTAGGTGGGAGTGAAAGACAAACACAGAAGGACAGGGGGGCCACGCCTTATTCCTTAATATCACTCAGAAGGAAAGAAGGCGACTCCAAATCATCCAGAACACGGCTATCAAACTTATCTATAACGCTAAAAAATTTGACCACGTATCCCCACTGATGATTGACGCGCATTGGTTACCAATAAATCATAGGATATTATACAAAATTATATTTCTAATTTTTAAGACTTTAACATCTAGCGAGCCACAATTCATATCAAAATCTTTGATTCCTTACAAACCACAACGATCTTTACGTTCATCTGAATCAAATTTACTAACTATCCCATCTCTAAAAATCATCGGTACACGGAGAGCAGATATCTTTACTGTAGCAGGTCCACAAGCGTGGAACTCCCTTCCTCAGTATATCAGAATGGAACACGATATCTCAGCTTTTAAAAAACTTTTAAAATCCTATTTGTTTAGGGATGCCTATGATCTTTAAAGCCCTAATGGATATACTTTGCTTAAATTAATTTTCTCAACGAGTGCCCTGTAACTATTTACCCAACCTTTCGTTTTTTCCCTTTTTTCCTAAGCCCTTATTGTAACTTTGCCCCCTTTCCCTCGCTTTCCTGTTAGTCATTATTGAAATTTGCTGTTTTTAAATGTTTATTAATGTTTCTATGTTTTATGATATTATGTACATCGCTTAGAATATTTAAATAGGCGATATATCAAGAGTTAAATAAACTTGAAACTTGAACTTGGAGAGAGATTGAAAGAAAGTAAAAACAGACAGCGGACAAGGAGAGAGAGACACACAGAAAAAAAGACAGACAGAGAGCGGCCAAGGAGACAGACAGCAAAAAAGAAAGACAGACAAACAGCGGCCAAGGAGAGAGAGAGAGACAGAAAGACAGACAGACAAACAGACAGAAAGCGGCCAAGGAGAGAGAAAGAAAGAAAGACAGACATACACATCTATTCTAGCAGCCGTTAATGTAACGGACTTAAAGACTAGTAAAAAAAATATTTGATTTCATGATTGCCATAGCTATTCACCATATTGTTTCCAATTGGAAAGACAATTCTATGCTTAATTTTTACAAATAGTGGAATCACCTTTGTGTCATCAGAAAGTATGAGGAAATAATAACATTCAAACAAAATAACATAGCCAGATTCACAAAAATTTGGACCCCTCTCGATGAATACGTAAGGACTCATGTAAATCCTAATTAACTTTACTTTGTATATTAAATATACTATATTTTGCATATTATTATGTATATTTTGGTATCTGCAGCTTATTGTTTTGTTTTATTCTTATACTTTTGTATTTGTAAAATTTCAATTTAAAAAAAAAAAAGCAAAAGAAAGAGGCAATCTCTAGCAAGCCCTGAAATAAGGAGTGTTGAGCTGGACCAAACAAGACACACAGCCACATTGGGAGTATATTTGCATACCATATTGCCTTTGGTGTATCCTACTGATTCTAACTCAACATTCCACATAGAATAATCTGGCTGTCACCCATGGGTGTACTACCATCACTTATTCGATCTGCCCAGAGAAGAGTACAGAAACCAAATATTCCACAGATGGTGCCAACACTTCCTCATTACTGCAGACTTCAAGTTGAATCGAACATGACACCCAACAATTTAATCTCCTTTCCAGGTACTAATTTAACATTTGATTAAAAGAAATGTGGAGTGTGGACCACCTGCTCAAGCTCTCTTCAGAAGAGTATTTTCTGTGGCGTAGCTGAGTTTCCTTAAGGTAAAAAAGACATGGGGTGAGAAGGGAGCTGGGGAGGAAGGCATAGAGATGGCAACCAGAGTGCAATTTTTGTTACCGCGGGAGGAAAGCTTTTTAATGCTCCTGTGGGGCAGTAAAAGGCCTTGCTCCCATTCCTTTAGTAAACGAGCCAAAAATTTGCCCGTTCCTGTGGATTTCCTGCAGTTTGCTGTGGTTTACCACGGGAACCTTTATCTGTGTCATTCTCTAGCTGTTACCGCTATGACCCATGGGGGAGCATTCTGGTTCACTGGTTCCAGAGCTGAAGGGAAGGCAGAGAGAGGTGCTGGACTTGGTCTGGGGGCCAGGGGGAAGGGAAATAAGGGATGGAACTAGAGGGAAGAGACAAAGAGGGTGGTGGACCTGCATGGGGAGGGTGACTGGAGCTGGAAGGAATGGAGAGAGGTGCTGGACCCATGTAGGGGGGGGAGCTAGGGCTGGAGCTGGAGGGAAGGGACAGAGGGGTTAAATCTGCAGGGGGGTGACTGGAGCTAGAGGGAAGGGGGAGAGATGCTGGACCCATGGGGAGGGGTGACAGGAGCTGGAAGAAAGGGAGAGAAATGTTGGACCTGCAGAGAGAAGGAAAAGAGAGATGCTGAACTAAGGGGGATGAAGGAAGAGGAAGTAAAATACTGAAAACAGTGAAAAGAGGGAGAAAGAGAGGA
The DNA here is from genome assembly GCF_902459505.1 of Geotrypetes seraphini. Lineage (NCBI taxonomy): Eukaryota > Metazoa > Chordata > Amphibia > Gymnophiona > Dermophiidae > Geotrypetes > Geotrypetes seraphini. The sequence continues at coordinate 26,832,469 of NC_047098.1, forward strand.
CGAGAGACACATTGGTGTAAGGGAGTAAGAAAGGGGAGAAGCTGGACACAGGGAGATATACAAAAAGAGGGGAGATGGTGGGCATGGATGGGAGCATATGGACAGGGAAACAAAGGGGAATGTTGCATGGGGGTGGTAAATGGACACAGAGGGGCAATGCTAGACAAGGGAGAGAATATGAACAGGGGGAAGATGGCTAGACATGGAGAAGAATAGGAACACAGAAGGGAGATGCTGGACTTGGGGGAGGGCATAGGGACACAGAGGAGTGATGCTGGGCACAGGGGGAGGGGATAGGGACATAGAATGGTGATGATGATGAAGGCAGGGAGATGGAAACAAGGGAAATACTAGAAAAGGAAGTATAGGAGACACAGAGAAGGGAGATGCAGAATATGGGGAGAAATACAAACACAGAGATGGAAGATAGATGGTGAGCTTGGAGAAAGAAGGAATGTCAAATGAGCAGGTGACCCTGATGAGGGAGTTAAGAGAAGACAGAAGGAAACAGAAACCAGAGCCTGAGACGAACATGATTTGAAAAATAAAATGACCAGACAACAAAAGGTAGAGAAAAGCTTTTATTTTCTATTTCATGATTAGAATATACAGGCAGTCCCTGGATTATTAGAATATACAGACAGTATATTTGACAATGGATGATATATCCTCCACCCCCACCCCCGATGGAGTGTTATCCTTTCAAATCCTGTGGGAGTGTTGTAGATCTGGTAACCTTCCAGTTGCCTATCATGTTGCCAGATAGGCATGTTCACAGTCTAAAAATGTTAAATATATTTGTTTTCCCCCCCAATTTGGGAGCATTTTTTCCAGTTCATTTAACACATTTATTCTTATCATTTTAAAAAATATACACTGGAACTTCTTAACACATTCAAATTTATTGTAAGCAGATGAATTCATGGGTTAATGCATGTTAAATTGATTTTGCATGCACTAAAATGCTTAGGGTATGTTAATGAAGCAAACACACACCAAATGTGCATTTCTACTGCCAGGCAGGGAGATACATTTATTTTATAAATCTGCACAATAATGTTGATGACAAAAGTAATTCTGAAGCAGGTTTTGGAAGTATTTGGCAATACACAGCATTAAAATGATTGTGACTGAGCAGTAATTAGAGGCAGTCCTGTGGGAAAATGTGCTTTAAAAGGGAGGAGACTTACTTACAGACAAATGGCCTTTTTTATTGTTCCCTGTTGGGCATTTGTTATGTTCTTGTATCTAAATCCTCCCATAATGCGTCTTCTACAGCAGAAACTTTTGGATATAGACTAATGACTGTCTCTTTTTTTGTGAACTTTCACCCCATGATTGCATGCATTGTATGCCATCTAGAGAGATAGCAGTGTGTCTCAAGATGCAGGTTGTTGGGTAAAATTCAATAGTCCAGCTCAGAACAGGTGCTGGCTGGGTGAAATTCTCATGTGTCAATTCTGATCTGAAAAATCTCCCGATGGTTGTTTGTCTAATACTGCGTGTGAAATATTTCTTCAAACTAGGCAACGCCAAATGAAACTCACTTTTGCGTGGAACACAGCTGCTGTCAACATTAGAGCACAGAAAGAAAAGCAAGAGAAGGAAACAAATACAGTAAAACCTTGGTTTGCGAGCAAAATTCGTTCTGAAAACATGCTTGTAATCCAAAACACTCGTATATCTATGCGAATTTCCCCATAAGAAATCATGGAAACTCAGACGATTCGTTCTACAACCCAAAAACTTCAATACTATATGTACTTGTATTGCAAGACCTCACTCATTTAGAACAGTCACTACACTCCCGCAGCATCAGAGAGAGAAGAACCATCGGCTCAGTTGTGATGATGTGACGCGTGTATACTGTATGTACTCGTATTGTAGACTTTGCTTGTTTAGAACAGTCACTACACTTTTGCAGCATCAGAGAGAGAAGAACCATCGGCTCAGTTGTGATGATATGTATCCTGTATGTGCTCGTATTGTAAGACTTTGCTTGTTTAGAACAGTCACTATACTCTTGCAGAGTCAGAGAGAAGAACCATCGGCTCAGTTGTGATGATGTGACGTGTGTATCCTGTATGTGCTCGTATTGTAAGACTTTGCTTGTTTAGAACAGTCACTACACTCTTGCAGAGTCAGAGAGAAGAACCATCGGCTCAGTTGTGATGATGTGACGTGTGTATCCTGTATGTGCTCGTATTGTAAGACTTTGTTTGTTTAGAACAGTCACTACACTCTTGCAGAGTCAGAGAGAAGAACCATCGGCTCAGTTGTGATGATGTGACGCGTGTATACTGTATGTACTCGTATTGTAGACTTTGCTTGTTTAGAACAGTCACTACACTTTTGCAGCATCAGAGAGAGAAGAACCATCGGCTCAGTTGTGATGATATGTATCCTGTATGTGCTCCTATTGTAAGACTTTGCTTGTTTAGAACAGTCACTACACTCTTGCAGAGTCAAAGAGAAGAACCATCGGCTCAGTTGTGATGATGAGACGTATGTATCCTGTATGTGCTCGTATTGTAAGACTTTGCTTGTTTAGAACAGTCACTATACTCTTGCAGAGTCAGAGAGAAGAACCATCGGCTCAGTTGTGATGATGTGACGTGTGTATCCTGTATGTGCTCGTATTGTAAGACTTTGCTTGTTTAGAACAGTCACTACACTCTTGCAGAGTCAGAGAGAAGAACCATCGGCTCAGTTGTGATGATGTGACGTGTGTATCCTGTATGTGCTCGTATTGTAAGACTTTGTTTGTTTAGAACAGTCACTACACTCTTGCAGAGTCAGAGAGAAGAACCATCAGCTCAGTTGTGATGATGTGACGCGTGTATACTGTATGTACTCGTATTGTAGACTTTGCTTGTTTAGAACAGTCACTACACTTTTGCAGCATCAGAGAGAGAAGAACCATCGGCTCAGTTGTGATGATATGTATCCTGTATGTGCTCCTATTGTAAGACTTTGCTTGTTTAGAACAGTCACTACACTCTTGCAGAGTCAAAGAGAAGAACCATCGGCTCAGTTGTGATGATGAGACGTATGTATCCTGTATGTGCTCGTATTGTAAGACTTTGCTTGTTTAGAACAGTCACTATACTCTTGCAGAGTCAGAGAGAAGAACCATCGGCTCAGTTGTGATGATGTGACGTGTGTATCCTGTATGTGCTCGTATTGTAAGACTTTGCTTGTTTAGAACAGTCACTACACTCTTGCAGAGTCAGAGAGAAGAACCATCGGCTCAGTTGTGATGATGTGACGTGTGTATCCTGTATGTGCTCGTATTGTAAGACTTTGTTTGTTTAGAACAGTCACTACACTCTTGCAGAGTCAGAGAGAAGAACCATCAGCTCAGTTGTGATGATGTGACGCGTGTATACTGTATGTACTCGTATTGTAGACTTTGCTTGTTTAGAACAGTCACTACACTTTTGCAGCATCAGAGAGCGAAGAACCATCGGCTCAGTTGTGATGATATGTATCCTGTATGTGCTCGTATTGTAAGACTTTGCTTGTTTAGAACAGTCACTACACTCTTGCAGAGTCAGAGAGAAGAACCATCGGCTCAGTTGTGATGATGAGACGTATGTATCCTGTATGTGCTCGTATTGTAAGACTTTGCTTGTTTAGAACAGTCACTACACTCTTGCAGAGTCAGAGAGAAGAACCATCGGCTCAGTTGTGATGATGTGACGTGTGTATACTGTATGTACTCGTATTGTAGACTTTGCTTGTTTAGAACAGTCACTACACTTTTGCAGCATCAGAGAGAGAAGAACCATCGGCTCAGTTGTGATGATATGTATCCTGTATGTGCTCCTATTGTAAGACTTTGCTTGTTTAGAACAGTCACTACACTCTTGCAGAGTCAAAGAGAAGAACCATCGGCTCAGTTGTGATGATGAGACGTATGTATCCTGTATGTGCTCGTATTGTAAGACTTTGCTTGTTTAGAACAGTCACTACACTCTTGCAGAGTCAAAGAGAAGAACCATCGGCTCAGTTGTGATGATGAGACGTATGTATCCTGTATGTGCTCGTATTGTAAGACTTTGCTTGTTTAGAACAGTCACTACACTCTTGCAGAGTCAGAGAGAGAAGAACCATCGGCTCAGTTGTGATGTGTGTATACTATATGTACCTGTATTGCAAGACCTTGCTTGTATATTCATTTAAAATGTAATCAAATGTTTTGCTTGTCTTGCAAAGCACTTGCAAACCAAGTTACTTGCAATCCAAGGTTTTACTGAATATCGCTTATTCACCACTTCTATCCTAGAAGGAGAGCTTAGCAGAGAAAGGCTAATGGAGACCTATGTCTACCGAGGAAAGAGTTTGTAGTAGGACCACTGAAAACATCCAGAAGCAAGGTAGATCTGAAACCATTTTCAGGAGACTGTGTTCTCAAGGAGCAAACAAAACTGAAAGTAGATAAAGTTTAAGCTCAATTTATTTAATATACCGCAAATATAAAACCAAAGGTATATCAAAGCAGTTTACAATAAAAGGGTAGAATATATTAATACAAAAATGAAATAGGGTAGGGAACAAAAAAAAAACCCAAAACATAAAATACAGTTAAACAGTCAAACCAACAAAGAAATATGAGGAAAAGAGAGAGTCAGTAGGTTACAATAAAACAAAAAAGGTTGGGGAAAGGGAAGGAAGGAATAATATAATAGGGGAAAAAAAGAAAGTTGGGTCTGCCCACACTGAGATAAAGCCAAAAATGGAACTTTAGAGAAAGGTTACCTAAAAAATTAAGAACAGAAAGCCAAGGAGAAATCGCATGCCTTTAATTGTGTCTTGAAATGTGCAAATGATTCTTCTGAACGGAGATGAAAAGGCAGAGCATTCCAGAGAGCGGGAGCCATGACAGAAAATGAAGAATTCCTATGAAAATTGAGAACGAGTTGTCAGAATGAGGGATCTTGGGCATTGGGACCTGTTGGGAATGAAGTTCAGATAGCTCTGATGGGCTGGGGATAGACAGCTGTGGATCATCTTCACAAAAGTGAAAGAAGGAGGCCCGATCGATAGGCCAGTTTGTCCGTCTTTGGTGATGAATAAAGTAATTCAGGCCCTGCTAAATCGGGGGCGAGAGCATTTGATAGAATCCGAGGCAGTATGGTTTTTGTCAAATGAAGGCAATCAGTTTCTTTGACTGAATGATCAGGGGAGAGAACTAGATGCTACATACTTGGATTTCAGTAGTCCTTTTTTAGACTGAAACCAACATAAGGCAGCCATGCCCACCTTGGCTACCACAACAGAAACAAATATGGTCATCATCAGGTTAGCAAACAAAATGACCCATAGAATATACCTATCACAAATCCCATTAACGAAAAGAAAACAACCTCCTCCACCCCCTCCCCTAGCTCAGGGCCCTGGACTCTTATGAGCCCTGAGAAGCACGAACCCTACAACCCCCTCCAAAACCCCAACTGACAACAAGAAAACCCAGATTGATGGATGACATGGAGCCATAATAACCTGAAATGACAGTACCGCCATACTGGCAGTCTCATAAAAGCAATAAGAGCCAAGCTACCCACATGAGTACAAAATCACAAACTCGAACAGGCCCCCCCCACTCCCCATTGTTTGAGGCAGGTAAACATAAAAAAGGTAAACATAAGCATTCTCCAATTCCTACTACCCTCCCCCCACCCCCACCCTCACCCCCCAAAAAAAATAAAAACAACAAAAAACTGGGGGTGCCTCTTGACTGGATCAAACAGGACAGGACAGATGATTTCAGCAGTCTTTAACATGGCTCCACATAAGTGATTAAGTGGGCAGACTTGTTTGGCCGCCGGCCCTTTCTGCCGTCATACTCTATGTTTCTATGTTTCTATAAGTGACGTATTCATTCTAGGTATGGAGTGTAAAGTGACTGACTGGAAGGCAATAAAGGGTAGGGATGAATAGAGATGACTGTACAGAAACTGGAATTAATAGCGATATCCAACACGGAATGATCCTCCATCCACTTCTGTTCTAGTATTAAGGAAGGGCTATTGGGAAAGATTTGCCTTTTAGCAAATGGTATGAAATTCAGTTTGCTTGGATCAGTCCTAGGAATACTTAGAATACACATAATTTTGGGTTGGGGGACCAGTATCACTGGGGAGCCACTGACACTCAATAACTCAATTCAGACCAGAATGTGGGTTCTGAACTTCAACGTTTACTCAGCTGTAACATTTAAACAACAGGGACAAAATTCCTACAACAATCAGGTAGGCAGATCACAAATAAGAACAAACAGTTACTTATTTTTCTCCTTCGGGGCTCTCCAGTCCCCTAGAAAGTTCCCTTTCTTTCTTTTTCAGATGTAGTCAATGCTGGCTTTTTCTCTTGTGATTCTCTCCTGGTACTTCAGGACCAGGGTCCCTTGTTGTCCTCTTCTATTCTACACTGTTTAAATCTTCTTTCCTTCTCTTTAGAAGTAGCAGTGGGTTTCTTCTCAACGCCAGCTTCCACCTATGAGCAAGTACAGAAGCCTCAGCACCCTGCTGGGTTAGCCAAGCAATCCCTTTGATGCCTTCACAAAACCCAAAGCCAAAAAAACCTTTCCACTCACTTGTAATGCAATGGTCAGGGAAGCACAGGCCAAAGAATTCAAAGAGCTGGAATTTTAGCCCAATCCCAGTTCCCTCCAAAAGGGGTCTCCTACCATCACTTTACTGGCCAAGGGAGCCCCCTTCTTTCTAGATACCTTGGGGATATTCATAGGTCAAAGTCCACTATGTTAATAGAGCCATTAGAGGTCTCTGTCATCCTCCCAATACAGATTCTTAGAGCTGCAACAGGGTAAAACCCCTGAAAGGTATTCAAAACATGGCAAGATATCTAGTGAAGCTTGAGTTTGGCAGCTAAAATGTGCTGCTAAAAATGCAGGCTAATGCATTTGGGTTGCAAAAACCCAAGGGGGCAGAACAATAGAGTGAAAAGGCTTTCGCTGGCTTCTAACCAGCAAACTGCTGGGGGAGAGAAAAAGGAGCTCTCCGCTTTGAGCCATTTTTGGACTTTGCAAAACTGAAATCAAGCAAGTAAAACAGGCCTGCCCACCCTCCCAAGCTCAGACTTGCAACGGTGTCTCTGAGGATTCAATCTGATCTTCATGGATTTAAGAAGGGTCGTACATTACTCCTGGCATTTTGAAGGCTATGAGCAGGGCCAAGGGGGGGAAGGGTGCAAAAGGGTCTTTTGACCCTCACACAGAAAATGGGTCTCTGCTTGTCTGTGTTGGTGATTTTGTATGAATGTGCTTTCAGTGTTCTTCAACCACCGGTCCATGGACCAGTGCCGGTCAACAGAAATTTCCTGCCGGTCCACAGGGCCAGCACGTGCATCAGGCCCAAAACAGTGTTCTTCAACCGCCGGTCCACGGTGCGATCGATGCGGCGTTATCTTCGAGCCAGCTCCCTCTTCCTAACTGATTCAGTGCACAAAGCCACGGGCATTGGCTCCTATGGGTATCCTGCGCCTGAACCGGAACCCTTCTCTCTGACGTTGCATCGTCAGAGGAAAGACTTCCAGATGAGGCATGGGACATGCAAGGTGCAATTAGTACTATTATGGGGGCGGGGTCTGGGGTGGACATTGGGTAGAGATGAGCGTGGTCTTGCCCACGACTTAGCCCACTGTTCTTCAACCGCCGGTCCACAGAATAATTCTTTTAATTATGCCAGTCCATAGGTGTAAAAAGGTTGAAAAACACTGTATTAAAGGACTGTGGAGCCTCCTAATTTGCACTGGCCCAGATCTCTTGTCATTCTCTGAAAGGTGTTGGCCATGGATCTGAACTTATACAAGCATTTATAGTGCATGTGAAGGAAACTGGAATATTTTGACCTGGATCAGATGAGGAGTGAGTGATGTGAATTGTCTAACCTGCTTTGGCATATTGGACTGGAGTGCCGAGAAATAATCTGTGCTCTAGATCTTAAAGAGAGACTCTTGCTACTAAAAGAAACAAAATCCGTAACTGTTTTCAAGACTATACATGTTCCCCCCCCCCTCAAAAATCCACTTGCAGGGGATCCTTAAAAAAAAGGTCAACTCCTGTCTCGAGTACCTGTGATTTCAAGGAAAGCAAATTCTTATGCTGGAGCTTTGTAGCTCATACAACACAGGGAAAATATTTATCTTCTGACCACAGAAGATTCTGAGAAAAAGTCACCAGGAGGGTGTCCCTAGGGTGTCCCTGGGCTCAGTTCATCCGGATGAAGCTTAGTACAACAAAAACCAAATTATTATGGTTAGGCCCAAAATTGGACTGTCTTCCTCTTTCTGTAGCTTTAGTTTCATAAGAACATAAGCAATGCCTCTGCTGGGTCAGACCCGAGGTCCATCATGCCCAGCAGTCCGCTCACGCGGTGGCCCAACAGGTCCAGGACCTGTGCAGTAATCTTCTATCTATACCCCTCTATCCCCTTTTCCAGTAGGAATTTGTCTAATCCTTTCTTGAACCCCAGTACTGTACTCTGCCCAATTACGTCCTCTGGAAGCGCATTCCAGGTGTCCACCACACGTTGGGTAAAAAAGAACTTCCTAGTATTTGTTTTGAATCTGTCTTCTATCAACTTTTCTGAGTGCCCTCTTGTTCTTTTATTTTTCGAAAGTTTGAAGAATCTGTCCCTCTCTACTCTCTCTATGCCCTTCATGATCTTATAAGTCTCTATCATATCCCCTCTAAGTCTTCTCTTCTCTTTCTGGATCCTCTCTACAGATTGAGTTCTCTGCCAAGGTATTGGGGGTTTTTCTTGACTTCTCTCTCTCTCTTTTAAAGATCAAATTAACTCCGTGGTCAAGAAATGTTTTTTTAATCTACGTATGCTGAGGAAGGTTAGACATCTCTTTCATCATTGCCACTTTTCCACCTTAGTTCAGTCAATTATTTTATCTCGTCTTGACTATTGCAATGTTATTTACCTTGGTGTTACAAAAACTTGCCTCTACAGATTGCAATTAATTCAAAATACTGCTGCAAAATTGATTTGTGGGAAATATAAATTTGATCACATGACACTGTTGCTTCAGAGTCTTCATTGGCTCCCAGTTTGTTTTAAAGTTCAATTTAAGCGTGCCTGTGTTGTTTTTAAAATTTTACATGGTATTTTTACTCCTCTCCTTCCTCTATCTTGGAATGCTTATAGATTTTCTTTTGCAAGAGGTGATCAACAATTTAAACTATCTCTTCCTTCCCAAAAAGGGATTAAGGGAGTTACGTTTTTCAGTCACTCTCTGATTTTTAAGCTATCTCAACTGTGGAATGACCTTCCACTTCTTTTAAGGAGTTCTGGCTCACTTCAACCTTTTCGCAAATCCTTAAAAACTACTTTATTTGCTAAACACTTTGAAAATTAACTTTATCAAACTTAGTCTTATTCTTTTCTGGTTTTTTTATTCGATAACTTAACTATTGTAAACCGAGTCGAGCTTTCCTTGAATGATGGCTTGGTATATAAAGTCAAGCATTAGATTAGATTAGTAATATTGTCAGAGGATGGCTCAAGAAAAGCCAAGAGCCGAAGACTATCTGCTAAAACAATCACAACTAGGCCACCATCAGTGGGATTTTCTATTGTAGAACCCCAAGAACGGTAATCAAATTTAGAGAATGGAATCTGAGGAGAACTGGAAATTTTCAGTACATCCCACAAATCGTTCAACCAATTTCCATAGGAGACAGTGGCCTGCAGACAAGGCAGTTCAACAATCTCAAATTATTAAACCTGACACAATTATCTCTAATCCGTGGCATAGATACAAGCTATCTTTATTCTTGTGGCACTGATTGCCAGCAGGAAGGAGCCCTGAGATTCATGAGTCTCTTGTTCTTCAAGCTTGACTCGTACTGTGCCCTTGGAGAAAACTGTTTTCCAAAAAGCACCAGCCATCCTTGAGGTCAGCACCATCTTCTTGTACAGCTGTATGCTGCATTTTTCTTGTACATTTATATCCTATACTCAATGGGGCTCATAATCGAAACGGAAATACATCTAAATTGGTACTTGGACGACCTAAAAGACAGGTTGTCCAAGTGCTAATAATCGAAACGGGTTTTAGACATATCTAAAAGCAGCTTAGGCCTTTTGACTGCCGCTGTGCACCCAGAGTGAAAAGGGGCGTTTTTCGAGGAGTGGTTAGGTGGGAGGTAGGCAGGATGGGGGCCAACCTAGACTTAGTCATCCTTCAGCGATAATTAACAATTTGACAGATTGCCTGGACGGAACTTATACGTTTTGACTTAAACCAAGTCAAAACAGGTATAAATTCTGGACCAGGTCAGGCAAACTGTCCCCCCCCCACCCCTACAATGAGGAGGGATGCCTAGTCCCTCCTTTCCGCACCTGCCGTGATCCCTCCCCCCACACACACAATAATCATGGCAGGAGGGATGCCCAGTCCCTTCTGCCAGACACCCCCCAAAGATAGCCCACCCGGACCCCCAAGCCCACCCCCATCGGACCTCCCACTGGGCCTGCCCCTTCCTGGTGCATCTTGGAATGTACCAGGGAGGGGCCTAAGGCCCTGATTGGCCCAGGCACTTAAGGCCTCTCTTTAGGCACCTGGGCCAACTGGAACCATAGGCCTGTCTCCCAGTGCATTCTGGGATGCACTGGGAGTGACCTAAGATTCCAGTTGGCCAGATCCCTTAGACCACCCCCCATAGGAGGTATAAGGATGCTACTGCCCAGAGAAGCATTATTCTTTGACATGATTGGTCCTTGAAAACTAATGGTAAATAATTTTATTTTTATAACTCTGTATTGTAACACCTTTACAGATGTTCATGTAAACCGCTCTGAATTGACTTCCCAGTCATTAGTAGTGGGATAGAAGCTTTCAATAAACATAAACAATCCTAACTTGAGCAACAAAGCAATCAAGGCTTTATTACCATTTGGATCTTCTTATCTTTGCAAACTTGGATAGTCAATTCTGACAGAAATTAAATTTAAAAAAAAGAGAACGACTGCAGATGGTGAATGATGAAATGCATGTTTGCTTGTTGATTATCGAGCCGTGCTTTGAGTTAATTTGTACTCAAAAAACAAGCACATCCGTCGCATTGATTAGCAATTCTATTCTATCTCCTTTAGTTTCACCGTTGTTACAATTGCTCATGCATAGCTTATTCAAATAAATAACTCTCAAATTTAATTTTTTGCTGGTTTTTGCAATTTTATTTCAATTATAATGTGCTGCGAAAAACATTTGCTCCGTTTAGTGTGCCAGAGCTAAAAATGTTTGAGAGAGACACTGACGTATGTACATCTGGAATCTGCCTAGAAACCGACTGATGGTGAGCGCTAGAAATGTTATAAATAAATAAAATAAATAATTAAACCCCCTTTTATGAAGCCGCATTAGGCTTTTTCCATCACCGACGGCAGCGGTAAAAGTTCCGATGCTTATAGCATTCCTATGAGCGTCGGCACTAATACCGCCGCGGCCGGCAATAAAAAAACCTAATACGGCTTCTGAAAAGAGGGCCTAAATGTCATCCGTATAAAAATGGCCACAAATGAAACAATTGAAAAAAGACCTTTTTTTTTTTTTTTTTACAGCCGTGCAAAAAACGGATTTAGTGTATAGGAAAACCTGGCCTATGGGTGTGCTAAGCCCATTTTGTAGCAGAGCTTAGTAAAAGAGCTCCAAAGATTTGGGGGGATGTTTCATTTTGCTAGCGAATGAATACACCTCCCTAACCCAGCCCACTCCCCTTCACGAGGCTCATTCAGCTAGTACAAAGACAGGTGGCCTGACACTGACAGTCTAAGCCAAAGTCTAGGTTTGTCATGCGTTCTTTACGCGCTGCCCCTTTAAGACAGCACTCTGCAGTATTTATTTGCTTGTTGAAACTGTTCAGTTTTAGGACAGGGGGGAGGTCACACCTGTTGCTGGAACTTGATAGAAGGCTTATTTATAAACTTTCAGAGCCTGAGATTCTTGCAGAGCTAAATTGCGCTGACGTCCGGAGGGGAAGGTCATTGAAATACTTGTTTATAAAAGCAGCAGCAACTGGAAAACCCATAAAAGTTTGAAATGATGAAATTAAAAACCTCTCTAATCGGGCAGTTCAGAGTCGGCAGGAGCTCCCGATCAGTCCAGTTAGCCACAGAGAAACATCTGCCCTGGGGAGAAACAGGATTTTCAGACATTACGCAGCCTCTATCAATCAATCCAAAAAAGATTAAATGTGGAATATCATGGGATCCCTGACATTAAGTCTTAAATTTAACCTTGTAATACAAGAGATACAGTAGTTACATTATAAAAAGCAAAGTACGTGCTCTAAGAGTTTAGATTTTTTTAAATGGGGGGGGGGGGAAAAAAAACTTTCTAGAGCAGTGTATTGCAAACTGTGGACCGGCAGATTCCAGGTGTGCCGCAAGAGGAGAGGCACCGGCGCCAGCCGAGCTCCTTACAGGACGTGCCTCTCGCGTCAAGAGGCATGGCCTCTAGGCTATCAGCCGGCGCCTCTCCTCCTCGCTGGCGTCTTTCCTCCCCTCCCCCCTCCTCCGTCAGCAACCCCTACCGGCATAGACATAGGCTCAGGGCTGCAGCTGAAGGGCCTCCGTGCACGCGTGGACGCGACAGCACGAAGTCACCCATGCGTGTGATATGGTCGCGTCAACATCCGTGCACTTCCGGATGCCTTCCGGCCGTGGCACTGAGTGTAATGTGCCGTGGCGTCAAAATGTTTGCGAGACACTGTTCTAGAGGGAAGAGCGGCATCTTGTCATTCTTTAGGCAGACTGGCTTTATACGTAAATCTTTATTTGCATCAAAGTGCTTTACATGACTCCTTCTCTTTTTAAAGGGCGCGTAAGCTGTGGCTAACAGGGTGGTACGTTGATAAGTCTTCTCTTTAAAAGGCCTTTTGTTCATGCTTTATAGCAGGGCAAATAAGAAATCATATGTTTGTTTGTTTTCTGTGTCCATCATAATCTTGGTTTCAGGAAAGCCTTATTTTTCACTTGATGACTGATAGCTGAACAGGTGGTTTGTGAGTTTGCAAGTGTCAAGTGAGCAAGCTGTTTAGAAATGTACAATTTGCAGCTCACTTCATAATGCTGACGAATCCCTTTTCTGCTGACAGATTCTTGCTCCCTCTATGCCAAATAAATCCAGCAAGCACCTGCCCCTAGCATTGAAACCTCAAATCTAAATAAACATCTATCCTGCCTTCTCTTCCCCAGTTTATTGAGGGAATGTGGCCTTTCGTGAACACTTTTTTTTTTTTTTAACCGCAGCCTTTTTTTGTGCCATTTGGAAAAAGGAAGAAGAGTAGGTGACTATTCTTGGAATCTGTCCTCGCCATGTTTGGGATGCTTTAACATGTAATAAGAGTATTCATCTTCAGTTTAGCCCCAGTCATTGTTTCGTGGTTATTCAGATACGAAGATATTCCTCTTCCATGCTGTTTACTTGGAAAAGATGCCTTGATTTAAATCAGATTTGATCATTTATTAAAATTTTCTGGTTTTGCCTTTTTTCCCTAAAGCGAGTCAAGGCAAAGTTTTTCTCAAGCAAGGAGGGAACATCTATATATTGCATCTTGCCTTGAGATGTGAAACGATCTTTTATCTTGGGCATAACACTCCAACCTTCATGTCAACCAGCTTACAGAAAATCTCAAGAACTAGAAGGTGCCACAGCACTTCAGCACTTTGGACGGCTGTACTCACAACAGCGGCCCTCCGGTGCCAGTTTACAAGGACATCAAAGTGAGGGTGATATATTAATAGTGGATCCTTAAATGGTTGGTTTAAGATAAGACCTTTACAACCTAAGGTCATGCTGAGATATATGAACCCTAGACTCAAAAAGTTAAAAATAATTGTACCGACTGGTTCTGATCAAAGAATCTGTATCTGGAGAGCTCTCAGCCACTCTGAAATGTTTTGAAACTACTAAAAGCAATTCTTTCTTTCTCGGTGTCTCTTGCACTTAATATTGGAACCTTATGGGGCTCATAATCGAAAGAGAAAAACATCCAAAAACCGGCCTAAGTCCTTGGACGAACATTTCTCGAAAACGTCCAAGTGCCAATAATAAAACCGGGTTTTGGATGTATTTCTAAACGACCTAGGCCTTCATAGTGCCGCTCAACGTCCAAAGCTAAATGGGGCATTTCGGGAGGTGTTGAGGGCGGGAGTTGGGCGGGACGTGGGCCAGCTTAGACTTAGTCGTACAGCATGTATAACCGAAAGTTTAACAACAGAGCCTAGACGGAACTTGGATGTTGTCACTTAGACCATGTAAAACATGGTCTAAGTCACAAAAACCCACCTAAACTCACCAGAGAAGCACTTCAAACACATAACACAGACCCCCACACATTACCCCAGTGATCACCAACCCCCCCACCCAATAAATATTATATTCACAACTTTAAAATTCAGCCTCCAGACCATCATCACTTGGCCGCCTGGCATAGGAAAGCCTAGTCGTCCAGCCCAGAGGCAGCTTAAGTCATCTTGGGGGTGGGTTAGGGACACATAGAGAAGAGGACCCATGCCCATAAGCCCCTTTAATCACTGCATTGATACTTAAACATGTGCACTGCCCTATACACCCCCAAAACCCTTTTTGACTGGCATATAAGTGGCTCCAGCAGCCATAAAGGCTATTGGGGTGGTAAATAAGTGGGTCTAGGGGATTCTGGAAGTGGTTTGGGGGGCTCACCGTCACCTATAAGGGAGCTGTAGTGAGGAGAAGCCATGGCATCCTTTTTGTGAAGTTCACAGCAGTGCCCTGTAAGGTACCCCACTATTTAGGTGCCATGTCTGAGTGTTCAGTCCATTACTTTGCAGACCCCTCCCACGTCCAATAGGACTTGTTCTAGGCATTTTGGACTTGGACAGAAAGTTGGACGGAAATGTGGTATAAAGATGGGCGATTTAGCGGCTTGGACGATCAGATCAGCAGGACGTATAATTAGACGATTTTCGAAAGTAAAAAAAAGTTGAATGTCTCTTTCGAAAATATGTCTTAGGCTCTTTTTAACTTTGGACAACTTGTGAGATGGACGTAAACGGACGTAGATGTCCCTTTCGATTATGCCCCTCTAAGTGTCTAAGTAGGCATGTCCAATGCAATCTTTTTTTTTTTTTTAATCTTTATTAAGTTTTCAAAGCTAACAAAAAGTGCAAAACAATATACATACATATATTAATAATCATAATAAGCACTTATAATCAATCAGTACCAATACAAAAAAAAAAAAAAACCCTCTCCCATCCAACATTTTCCATCAAGAATAATACCAAAACAAAAGATATACCCCCCTCCCGCTCCCACCCCCTGGATGTGTGGGTGAAAACCAACAGAAAATAAAGATGTAAGACAACTATAACGAATCCACAAAAGACGTCAATGGACCCCAAACTAATTTGAATATCTTAGTATGCCCTAGCATGTCAGCATTCATTTTCTCATACTTATAACTTAAGCATAAATTCGCCCACCAAAAAGTAAAACTAAGGGGATCCCAATTTTTCCAATTATGAGTAACCATTTGCATGGCTATCCCGGTCATAATAAGGAAAAGCCAACATTTATATCTGTCCAATGAGGGTTTAAGATGCAATATCATCCCACATATGACAACATCATATGTCAATGAAACCGATGACTCCAGTATGGTATTAATCTGTCCCCATATTGACTTCCAAAAATTGAGTATCAAAGGACAATAGAACAGCAGATGATCCAGTGTCCCTATATCAGTGGTTCTCAACCCTGTCCTGGGGGACCCCCAGCCAGTCGGGTTTTCAAGATATCCCTCATGAATATGCATGAGAGAGATTTGCATATAATGGAAGTGACAGGTATGCAAATCTCTCTCATGCATATTCATGAGGGATATCTTGAAAACCCGACTGGCTGGGGGTCCCCCAGGACAGGGTTGACAACCACTGTCCTATATCAATGCAGTCTTACTAGGACACAGAAGGTCCTATGAATTCAAATTCTGATTTCATGCACAACAGTCTTTAAATTAGTCCCCCTAACATTTGCTACTCTCTCTTATCTATCTATATGTTTCATCTTTACTTACACCCTATGCCAGTGCTTCTCAACTCAGTCCTAGAGTACCCCCTTGCTAGTCAGGTTTTCAGGATATCCACAATGAATTTGCATAAACTTGATTTGCATGCACTCCCTCCTTTATATGCAAATTTCTTTCATACATATTCATTGTGGATATCCTGAAAACCCAACTGGCAAGGAGGTACTCCAGGACCGAGTTGAGAAACACTGCCCTATGCTATTACAACGTTTTATTGTGTATTGTGTTGACATTATTATGTAGCACGCCTTGTATTTGAAATATTTTTACAGTGACTATGTTTGACTTATTTTTAACTGTATACTGCTTTAAGTGAATTTCTTCAAAAAGACTGTAAATAAATTCTAATCAATAAAGAAACAAATACATAAAGATAAGGCTATTTGATTCACATTAAATTTAGTGTGATATACAATAATGGCTTAGTATATTGCTCCCCAAAAGGGCCAGAAGGCATTAGGTGCATGCACTACAATTAGCATGTATACTGATGGAAATAAGAGGAGGTTAAGTGTAAATGAAGCTTTAGCATCTGTATGAGAAATAGCGTGGGATGTCGTCCTGCACTTGCTAAACTAAACTAAACTAAACTAAACTAAACCTTAGGTTTGTATACCGCGCCATCTCCATGGTGATAGAGCTCGGCACGGTTTACAGGGATTGTAATGAGAAAGGAACTCCAGGGAAAGGGTTAGATGAAGATCGGAGGAAAGAAGAATGTTAAAGAGCTAGGATGTCAGATGAGGAGGGAGTGATTAAATTTTTGAGAAAAGCCAGGTTAATAGCATATAAAGCCAAAAAATTAAATACATACTTCAAGCTGCTAAAACACAACTTACGATCATGCATTATTGTGGCTGAAAGATGCCCAAATGATGTAATACTCCATAATGTAGAAGACATAAGAACATAAGAATAGCCTTACTGGGTCAGACCGATGGTCCATCAAGCCCAGTAGCTTGTTCTCACAGTGGCCAATCTAGGTCACTAGTATCTGGCCAAACCCCAAGGAGTAGCAACATTCCAGCATCTCAAAGAATAGCAAGATTCCAGAACCCCAATGAGAGCAACATTCCAAAGCTGAGATTGAGATGTCATAATGCCTCATTCCATAGTGCCTCAGAGCCAAATCAGTGATGTTACAATGGCTTGATTGTCCTGTACTAGGCACATATAAGAGCATAATAACAGCCATACTGTGTCAGACCAATGGTCCATCAAGCCCAGTAGCCCGTTCTCATGGTGGCCAATCCAGGTCACTAGTACTTAGCCAAAACCCAAAGAGTAGCAACATTCCATGCTACCGATACAGGGCAAGCAGTGGCTTCCCCCATGTCTTTCTCAATAACAGACTATGGACTTTTCCTCCAGGAACTTGTCCAAACCTTTCTTAAAACCAGCTACACTATCCGCTCTTAACTATTCCCTGGACACAAGGCTTTTATTATGGTGATCATTTTTGAAGCTAAAATACAAGAGAAAATATCCAAATGGATCTACAGGAGTAATACTTAAGGATCTCAAGCGCTCACGGCTAAAGGCCCGTAGTATATCACAAGCCAATAACCAAAAAGTGAGCTATCATTGGTCCTGTAAATTCTCCTATATTCTCATGTTTTCCTATTTCAAAACTTATTTGCTTATTTGCAGATTTACAAATATAAGTACTTTCTTATTCAGGCATTATGAATTATGAAGTACTTAGCTTCGTGACATGACCTTCGTGACATGACGACGGAAGATCTCCGTTTCGCTCACAATAAGGAGCTTCGTCAGGAATAGCACTACAAATAAAACAAATTAAAGCTTAAATGTAGATTTTATATATTTTTATATTTTTAACATGAGAACTTACGTTCCTACTCGCATTACCCCTTTACCTTTACCTTTACCTTTATTGAAGTAGTGTACATTCAGGGATAGTAGGTATTTTTCTGTTCCGGGAGAGTTCACAATTCTAAAAACAAAGTGGGATTTGACCCAGGGTTCCTTGGTTTACAGCCTACTGCACTAACTACTAGGCTGACTCTCTGCTCTACATGGATATCAGAGTGTTTCCTATAAGTTATATTGTAATGCATCCATCAAAGACCACAGTAGATGGTAGGGGTATGTTCATTTTGATTTTCATTGCATTTTCTATTTTTTCATTTCAGTTATAACATGTGCTAAAATTATATGTATGGATGGAGTCACTGACTCAGGGCAACACACATAGTGAGGAATCCGTGCTGTGATGTTTCATAACAGAGTACAGGTGTGGCTTGCCATTGCCTTCTCCCATGCAGTATGTGGCTCCACTTTGTTAATGTTCCCCAACATAGGGGCCCTCAGTCTACAGCACCTGGTATTCCCAGGAGGTCTCCCATCCAGGTACTAGCCAAGCTTGTCCCTGCTTAGCTTCCTATAGTAAGGAGCAGGCCTACTTAGGGGAGCCAAGCCATAGGCATAAAATATAGCATGTGCTAAAATGTTTCATATTCTAAAATAGAGAAAGAAACAAATAGGGTTGTTTCTCATATCATTTTGGGTAGGTAATGACAAAATATGAAACAATATCTGTCACTGTGATTTGCCAGCGGGCCCATTCGAGCTATGGCCGCAGTACGAGAAGCTTTCCTGTGTGTTAGTGAAATGTTTATGCTACTGGATAAGCGTCTTTTTCTCCTGAAGCAGCAAATTTTCAACGAAACAAGGCTCTTGGTGGGAGAAGGAGAACATGAACTAACTAAGGACTTTCTTTGGGTTTCTGGATTGGACTTTACTTGGAGTGTGGGACAGCATTCTGTGTGCATCGTCTGGATCCCAGAAGAAGAAGCTACCGAGCCTACCCTATGTTTCGGAACTAAGTCAAGAGTTTTTTTAACCTTTTTGGGGTATTTCTGTTTTTGAGTTCTGTACTATGCTCAGTTTACATTGTTTGTCACTTGAAACTTTAGAATGTTATTTTGTTCTGTCTCCGGAGGAGGCACAGGTTTTTCTCAATTGACATTTAGTCTTTGAGCTTTTTACTGCCCCATCCTCCGCAGGTAAGAGGAGCCTGTGATTTATAAACCTTTGAGTCTTTTATGACTTATTGAGTCAGCAGTTGTTGTTCTGCTTTTGTCTAAGGCTCGTGTTAATAATTGGATTTCTGTTCTGTTTCTTGTGGCAACAATGTTAAACTCCTTCATGCCATGTTTATTAGTACTTTGAGGTAAAGATTTACTGAGTTACTGTTTGTAAATTTACTGTGATTTCTCTGTCATTTAAAAATAATACTATAACCCATAGTAGGCATTCCAAGGCTTGAAGACAACCAACAATATATGCTTCAAAAGCTGCTTTGAACTCACCAGTTGACTCTTCTTTCACATTTGAAGTCCTTGTAGGCTATGTTGCCCAAGCATTGCTGTGTTTATATGGTACTTGTAGAAGGACCAAAGGTCAGAATACAGGGCCCTTCTGAGTCAGAATGGCCACATTTCTTGCTGATGCCTTCTTCCATGCTTCTTTCTTGTACCAGCCACAATCTTGTATTCCTCTTTTTCAAGACCTTTACTAACACAGAAGGCAGACTGGCAGAAACTCAACTGTATATTTGGTTTATCCTCTCCTGAAGTTCTCTTTTCTTTTAACCTCATCTGATGAGGTCCATTTGCTAACCTACGTCTCTTTTCAGCATCAACATTTACCCTGGGTGCTGATCTTACTTCCTTGATTTGATTCAGTTTTGAAGCTAAAAGCTGGATCCAGATGTGAAAAAGGATAAAAGAGAACTGAGCATGCTCAAGTTAATGTGTACACACTATTCAGCTTTCCCAACGATACGTAAGAGGGGCATAATCCGATTTTGTAACTGCCAACAGTTCACCCAATATTAATCACACCCAGACAACTGCTGGGTTTTGGAAAGTTCATGCAGGAACCCAAAAAATCCTCTAAAAAGAGGACATGTCCAGATTTTCCCAGAAGTCTGGTGCCTAGTTTGGGCAGATCTTTGAAATATACATATATTATTTAATTTACAGTGGAATACATATAGGGCAGGGGTGTCCAATGTCGGTCCTCGAGGGCCGCAATCCAGTCGGGTTTTCAGGATTTCCCCAATGAATATGCATGAGATCTATTTGCATGCACTGCTTACATTGTATGCTAATAGATCTCATACATATTCATTGGGGAAATCCTGAAAACCCGACTGGATTGCGGCCCTCGAGGACCGACATTGGACACCCCTGATATAGGGGGTCAATGTTCAACTTGATTTAACTGGCTAGAAATGGTACATAGCTGGTTAAATTACCTCTTCAGGGCTAAGTGGTCATTTTCAGCAGTACTTAACTGGTTAGTTCTGCTGAAAATGACCACTTAGCGCTTAAAGCTATATGTGCAGCCAAATTACACATATTTTTCCTGCATCCTTATATGTATTTTACAAAAGGCTCTGCATTCTGTTAGATTTTTATAAAGTATTCTGCAATTAGTTAATGTCCTGAGTTGGACGACCCTTCCAAGCTACATAACTTATGCAAAACTGGATTTCACGTTCTTGTAGTAAATTTAAGTGTTTCCTATCGGCCAGAAAAGCTACGAAGATTCTAAGTGAATAGACTCTGCAGCATGATACCATGTGACAGATCCATTTCAGATTTAGGCAGATGTTCAAGTTTCATTTAGAGAAAGATGGAGAATTAAGTGTTTATTGTTTCTGTGCCCAAACTGTGAGTTCTTAGTGATTTTAAGAGCGTGAGATGAGTTTAAGCCAACAAAGCAATTAGGAAAATGTTCCACATCCTACTAATATTCTAAGAAACTTAAATGATGCAGAATGTTTAATAACTGGCTGCTGATTGGGGTTGCAATATTAGTTTAATTATACGGAATTAAGGGGATACAGATGTTTAGCTTCTGAAATACCTATTGCGACAGAAATTGTTCAAAAAATATTTGAAGGATATAGTATGACTTACAATGATGGTGACCATTAAGGATGAAGTATTTTGGGGAAAGACACCAAAGGCTAAATGAGATTTGGGGGCCAATGGATTAATTTCACAGATACGTAAAATGACTAGTATAAAATAATACTAGGCAACTAAGTAATAAAGTCAATCAGTCTCTGATATGTGGAACATAGTGGAACAGATTGAGGACATGATTCACCCCCAAATGTTTGAATCTCCAGGAAGGGAACAGTGGCTTGACGCGGTTTACAGTAGGAGAAATAGGAAGGAACTACAACAGAGGGTTAGAGGTAGAAGTGTGAAGAAAATTTAGAGGACTTGGGATGCCAAGATATAAGAGTTTCCTTGATTCCTAAGTTGGAGGGAGACTTACATTTTTTGAGAAAAGCCAGGTTTTCAGATATTTGCGGAAAACTTGGAGAGAGCTCAAGTTCCGAAGAGGGGAGGTAAGTTGTTCCAGAGCTCAGTGATTTCGAAGTGGAGGGAGGTCCCTAGCTTTCCTGTGTGGGAAATGCCTTTTAGCGAGGGGAAGGATAGTTTTAATTTGTGGGAGGATCTGGTGATATTAGGGTTTGAGGAATTCCAAGAAAGAGGGATAAAGGGAGGGAGAATACCATATAGGATTTTGAAAGTTAAACAGGCGCATTTATAGTGGACCCTGGCGATTATCGGAAGCCAGTGGAGCTTGGCCAGGAGCGGGGAGACATGGTCAAATTTACTTTTAGCGAAGATGAGCTTGGCCGCGGCATTCTGAATCCGTTGGAGTCTGTGGAGGTTTTTCTTAGTTAGGCTTAAGTAGATAGAGTTGCAATAGTCCAATCTGGAGAGGATGATGGATTGGACAAGGAGGGTAAAATGTTTTTGATGGAAGCAGGATCTAACTTTCCTCAGCATGTGAAGGCTGAAAAAGCATTTTTTTACCAAGGATTGGAGGTGGTCATTGAAGGACAATGTGGAATCAATTATGATGCCCAAGACCTTGCTCGAGAACTCAAGCTGCAGAGAGGAGCCAGAGGGTAGTGGGATGGAGGTGGGTAGGTGATAAGAGGAAGATTGAGTCCTATAAGGAAGGACTAATTAGAATTAGTTGATTATAATATAAGATATAAGGTTTTACACATAAACTGGTTGTCTTGTCTATGCCTCAAATGCATCCTTATAAAGAAAACTTTTTTAAAAGCCTTTAAATTTTTCTAACGAGGTTTCCCCACGTAGATAATGTGATAAGTTGTTCCAGAGCTGAGGAGCTATACCTGAAAAAAATGGTAGATCTCCTAGTGCCTATGACTTTTAGGGAAGGGATCATCAAAAGATGCTGATCTGTTGATCTGAGTGTCCTAACTGGGGTATATGGTATAAGAAGACGATCACGAAATAATGGTGTATTTGATAGTCGGATTTTAAAGGTCAATAATACAGTTTTATAAGTGATTCTATAAGAAATTGGTAGCCAGTGTGCTTTTTTTCAAAAGTGGTGTCGCATGTAGCAGCCGTCCCTGCAACTAAGATGTAGGTGTGACCATTTATACACTTAAAGAAAACCAAAAAAAACTCTGTGGAGTGACGATGTTCCTAAATGGACTTTATTTGAAAGTATCAAAGTTCCAAAGGTACACTGAAATCATCCACATAAAATAATTCCATCCACATAAAAGTAAATCATCTACATAAGAGCCTTAAAGGCAGTGTCTCACTTCCTGCTCACCACACAATTATTTCCCACGTACTCACCTTTATAGGACCCCCCAGGGACCCCTGAAGAAGACTTTTTGTCGAAACGCGGACCATGTTGAGTCCTGTATTCCTAGCGGACCAGGTCCTTTAAAGCTTTTTTGTGGATGAATTTATTTTTATGTGGATGATTTCAGTGTACCTTTGGAACTTTGACACTTTCAAATAAAGTCCATTTAGGAACATCGTCACTCCACAGAGATTTTTTTTTGTTTTCTCTGGATTTTCTTCTTTGTGGATATTTTGGGGGTCAATTCCTTTTGTTTTTTCATTTATACACTTAAACATAGTCGTAATATAGGAAAATGAATTCTTCAGTTCTGGATTAAATCATATGTAGCCTCTCAGTCCCAGAACACAATATCGAAAGCAAATCTTCACACAATTACTTTTCCTTGTTTTATATACTACTAGAGTGATTTTGTGCAGTGCTCAGAAAATGGAAGATTTAAAAAAGTAAAACCGCACCACTTTCAATCACACACTATAGTCACAAAAATCTGGAGAAACAATCCCTAGGGATAAAAAAAATTAATGAAGTGCACTTATCTGATTTAAACAATCCCGCTTCTCTTCACAAGACACAATGCGAGTAGTTCCCACTCCTCTCTCTAAAAAAAAACTCCCAAAAACTAGGGTTACCAGACGTCCAGATTTCTCCGGACATGTCTCCCCCCCCCTTTTGAAGACATGTCTGGGGGTCCAGACGTCTTTTCAAAACCCGGCACTTTGTCCGGGTTTTAAAAAGCTTCCCGCCAAAAATGTTGGCAGTCATGCCTCTAGCTGACCGGGTGCTTCAATATTGTGTCTTCAATTGCTAGGAATAGGCAGGTTCCCTGGAATCCTGCAGAGCTCATCTGTTCCTCTCTAATGCAAATGTGATAGTGAAACAGCACCTCCTACTGGCAGGAATATGGGTGGAGAAAGGAACAGTGCTGATGCTTAGCTTATAAAATCTGCCTGTACATGCACTGAATACACTGCCATGGAGCAGATGAATGCTAATTTTAGAAAACCACATAGGCATGTGCATTGCATTTGTTTATTCTTTGTTCATATTTGCATCTAATACAGTATTTAAATTTATTTCATATGCTTTTCCGTCTATATATGGGTCCATTGCTGTTCACATGGCATGTCTTGATGACTTCAGTTTGGAATGCGGGAGCCACTAGACCAAGATATGATATTTTGGCAGAGGGAGGAGGTGGCGTCAGCAAATCAAGAAATCTGATTTGTTGAATTCCTTTGGTCTTTCTAACAGAGAGGTATGAGCGTTTTATTGTGTGAAGGTATCTTCAAGCATTTCATTCTGCGCATGTGTCACTAGCAGAATTGTTCCTGTGTAGTTATAGTCTGTGTATGTCGTATACGTAAAGAATGGGCATTTTTTGCAGTATGAAAGGATTTGTGAATGAGAGTGCCTCTCTGCATGTTGCTTATGTCTTTCTGTATTTAGCTGTGCCTATGTGCGCCTGTGTTTGCATATATAAAGTGAATGCAGACCACAATTTAGTGATGAATTCTATGAATACTAATCTCAGACTACCCTTGACCCTAAGGTCACCTAAAGATCAAAACCAAACCGTTTAATATTTTCCTTTCGCAGATCAATAGAAGCATAAATTCGCTTTCAATGACAACTATAATTTCAAACAGATCTATAGGAGGCATGCATGCATTTCCAGGACATGCGGCTCACTTGTCAGTTGGGGAGCAGGGGAAAATAGTTGACGTGCTTTAACACAATTGAATTTCTTTTGCCTTTTCTATTAGTCTGAAATGCTACTTTCAGCAGAGGCTGTCGTATAAATATCTCTTCTTCTTTTCTCCTCTTTCCCTCCTGGTGAAAAGGGCAGGGGACCTATTGAAAATTCTGCTTTATCTCTTTCAGGAGAGTTCAAGTGCGGGTCGAACAATCGATTCCTGCTCCTTTTTTTAAAGTTTCCTGTCGTTCTTTTGCCGAGATCAGCACTGAAGGAAAATGGGGAGGACAGCGTGGTTTATGTGCATTATCCATATATTTATTTTTTTTTTTAAATGGGATCATTTTAAAGACAAACGACAAGCTCAAAAAAGTTTGTAACTAACAGTTTCCTATCTAAGAGAGACTGATGTACTAAAGTATGATAATGTGAATAGTGTATGTTAATTTTTGCATGTTAATGACCCATATTAATGACATACAGATCAAGTTGGAGGTAAATTTCTTATGTTAAAATTAGTGTGTGAGCCGCCATTAACCTCCCCTAGGTGTGGTTAAGTTTCTGGTATGTTTTGCGATCAGGTAAAAACTTGTATTTAAACGGTCCCAATTCTTCCAATTTCGGGTAATCTGTGCTCCAGTTATAGATGTGAACGAATGAATGCTGATAATTTGGGGCACAGTAATTCATTTAGATCGGTATGGGGGGTCCATTGACATCTTACATTTCTTCACTAGGTCTTTGATCATGTGTTAGTTTTTTGTTTGTCTTCATGCACATCCAGGGAAGGGGGGGGGGAAAGGGGGGATTATTTCTGTCTTAATTTTGTTCTTTGGGGTGTTGCACTTGGGGTGGGTGGTTGGGAGGATATCATTAATTGGATTAGGGTAAGGTTTTTTGTGATAATCTATGTTTTTGTGTTTTATTGAATAATTATTGGGTGGTGGGTGGGTAGGAGAAAATGGCTGGTTATGAATTTATGTAAGCTGAATGTGCTTTTATTGTATTAGTATATGTTCCATTTTATGTATCGCACTATTGAAGTTTGAAAATCAATAAAGAATTTAAAAAAATTTTTTTTAAAACTTGTATTGAAAATTCTTGCACTGTAACTATGGCAAATTTAACCTGTAAACTGTATTATATATATTGGTATTAGATCCCTAGTACGTGTTGAGTTGGGATAAAAAAATCTTGTACTGTGGTTATGGCAAATTGTAACCCATTAACTACATATTATGTATGTTAACCTGTAACCTGTTCTGGGCTCATTAGGGAGAGCGGGATAGAAAACAAATGAAATAAATAAAGATATAAATTCAGTAAGTAAAAATAATGGGCTTGCGTTAACACACAACCATTTCAATGCACATTATTTTACTACATGTATTTGCATAGTTATTTCGTCATTTTGCATAGATTATGTTTAGATTGTAAGCTCTTTCGAGCAGGGACTGTTTTTCTTACTCTTTCTGACTGTGCAGCACTGCGTGCGTCTGGTAGCGCTATAGAAATAATTCATAGTAGTAGTAATAGTGTGAAGAGTTTCAGTCTTTGGGAAGCAGAGCTGAGCTTGTGATGTCATAATGCCTCATTCCACCAATATGAGCCAACCTCATCAGTGATGTCACAATGGCTTGATTGTCCTGTATTGCAGTATATAAGAATAAAGTTATTATTATTACTCCCCTCTGCCCTCCAACCCTGCCAGCAGATTAACCGTTGCCTTTAACTGTTTGTCTGTCTTGTCTGTTTAGATTGTAAGCTCTTTTGAGCAGGGACTGTTTTCTTACTCTTTGTGACTGTGCAGCACTACGTGTGTCTGGTAGCACTATGGAAATAATTAATAGTAGTAGTAGTAATATTTTGGGACATAGGGGTCCTTTTACTAAGGCACGCTAGCCGTTTTAGCGTGCTGAACATCAACGCGTCCATAGAATATAATGAGCGCTTTAGCGTTTAGCGCACGCTAAATCAGCCAGGGCACCTTAGTAAAAGAGGGGGATAATGGGTTACCACTCATGCTATTTTAGTACTGGTCCCATTGTATGTAGTGAGCCCTAGGGCTCCTTTTACAAAGGTGCGCTAGCGTTTTTAGCGCACGCGCCGGATTATGGCGCTCTAGCCAAAAAACTACCGCCTGCTCAAGAGGAGGCGGTAGCGGCTAGCGCATGCAGCATTTTAGCGCACGCTATTCCGCGTGTAAAGGCCCTAACGTGCCTTTGTAAAAGGAGCCCCTAGTTACTAATAACTAGTAAAATAGCCTGTCTTAATAGTAACCCACTTTGATCATTTCCCCCCTTAATTAAAGGGAAAAAAAAAAAGTCTCTAGAAATCAAAATCGCTGCTAAATGTTTTAAAAGTAAGCATTATGACATCACTATTGAAACTGCATCTTAGGCGCTGGAAGAATGAAATATGAAGATAGCACAATATCTGATTACTTGAGACCGAAACTCTTCACGCTAATGGGGGAAGTTATCAACATGGGCTGCCATTAAGATGTGTTAGTTTACAACAGGCCCCATTTTATGCAACGAGATCTAACTACTTCATTACTTTATTAGGCCTTATTGACTGCCTTTCTGAAGGAATCCCTCAAGGCAGTGCACAGCAAGTTGTGGTTATCAGTAATGTAACAGGCCTTAATGGTAGCCCACGTTGATAACTTTCCCTTTGTGCTAATATTTGTGACAGATAAATAAAGAGCATCAAAGGCACTAATAATGTGAATAATCAGTGCGAGTTAATGGCACTTTTCAAGCAACTTAATGAGAGTTAATGGTGCTTTTCGTGCGATTTCAGGCCACTGCAGTTTAATACGTCAGTCTAAAAATATTTCACCTGTACGAAAATATCTGTGAACTTTCTCTTAAAAGTAAGGCTCTGTTTCCAAATAATGTTTCTTGAAAAACCCCATCCGAGTACGTTAATGTGTTTAGAGATGGTGACGATGACAATGAACTGTGACTCTGATCTCAATGCAAATCCCTTACTTGTAGGAAAACCTTGAAGGCAGATGTTGGTTCAGTGCTGCAGATGAAGAAAGAGCACTTGAGGTAGTAAGAAATTAACCCCCCCCACCCCACCCCCCACCCCCCGCTATTAATAAGCCGTGATAGAGGTCTCTACTGCGGCCCGGAGCGCTCAATGTTCTGATGCTCAGAGAATTGTGGAGTGTGTGGTGCAGTGGTTAGAGCTACAGCCTTGACACCCTAAGGTTGTGGGTTCAAATCCCACGCCGCTCCTTGTGACCCTGGGCAAGTCACTTAATCCCCATTGCTCCAGGTACTTTAGATAGATTGGGAGCCCACCGGGACAGTTAGGGAAAAATGAATGAGTACCTGAATAATTTGTAATCCGCATAGAATTGTAGGATATAAGGAATAGAAATTATTATTTTTAAAAATTCCTATGAGCAGCGTCTGAGCATTTAGCACCCCAGGCCGTGGTAGGATCCTCTACCACTGCCTAGTAAAGTAAGATTGTAGGGTGAAGATTTTTATTAAACATAGAAACATAGAAATAGACGGCAGATAAGGGCCACGGCCCATCCAGTCTGCCCGCCTTAATGACCCTCCCCTACCTTTCTCTGTGAAGAGAACCCACGTGACGATCCCATTTTGTCTTAAAATCAGGCACGCTGCTGGCCTCAATCACCTGAAGTGGAAGACTATTCCAGCGATCTACCACTCTCTCGGTGAAAAAGTACTTTCTGGTGTCACCGTGCAGCTTCCCTCCCCTGATTTTCCACGGATGCCCTCTTGTAGCCGTGGGACCTTTCAAAAGAAGATATCTTCTTCCACCTTGATACGGCCCGTGAGATATTTGAACGTCTCGATCATGTCTCCCCTCTCTCTGCGTTCCTCGAGTGAGTATAGCCGCAACTTTACCAGCCGTTCCTCGTACGGGAGGTCCTTGAGTCCTGAGACCATCCGGGTGGCCATTCGCTGGACCGACTCCAGTCTCGGCACATCTTTGCGGTAATGAGGCCTCCAGAATTGTACACAGTATTCCAGATGGGGTCTCACCATGGATCTATACATGCTCTCCATCAGAGTTTTACTAGAAGTGTCTAAAGGGAAAAAAAAAACCCATTGCTATTTTTTTAAAGGACAAAGATCTCGTGCAACAATACTGACAAACCTAACCATTTTAAAAGGGGCTGGTGTTGCAATTCACATTTAATTTTTCTAAAAAGAATGTAGAGCAGAACAAGACAAATAGATGTGTATGTCGAACTAATACATTTAAAAACAAAATCCAAAAGCAAAGCAGAACCTATTCAAAGTGTAGTAACATGAACTGCCTATTTGGGACTTGATCTGCATTTTTTATTTCAGTAATGTTCTCTCTTTCTCTCTCTCTCACTCTCTCTCTCTCTCTTTTGCAAAATATAAAAGCTGATCTGATAAATATTAATTTGAACCATCATAATGTATTTGAAAAATCCAGCTAAAATGTCAGCACACGGAACATTAATGTAATATTTCAAGGCCCTGAGAGCAATACTCATATTGATTGCATTTATTTCACTCTAGGGAGGAGAAATAATTCTTCAATGTGGGACACATCTGGTAGCCAAAGATACAAAGACGGAGTATAGAAATTTACACACACGAAAAAAAAAAACACAACAAGAAACATGCAATTTATATTTACAGATGAACTTAAAATTAGTTATTTTGTAACTTCATTA
Organism: Geotrypetes seraphini; assembly: GCF_902459505.1. NCBI lineage: Eukaryota > Metazoa > Chordata > Amphibia > Gymnophiona > Dermophiidae > Geotrypetes > Geotrypetes seraphini. Next base: position 26,861,656 of record NC_047098.1, read on the forward strand.
TATCAGTTTAGCAATGTGTAGTTATTCATTCATTTCATTCAATTCGTGCATTTATTTAAGGACAAAATATCCTTCGTGTAGCTTTGGCAGAAAAACAATAATAGCACAAATCTGAAAGAAGGAATGTATTACTGAATTTGGTTGCTGGAAATATTTGGGGAATGCCCAAAGATAATCAATACATACAGAATCTTAGTCAGAACAGGAAAATATTTAAAGGCGTAGGTTAAAAAAATATGCATTGATGATAACCCAAAGCACAGCTCCACATGGTGCAAGAGTGGCAGGGCCAGTTTCCCTAAGCCCTTGCCAATAGCGGAGCTCAGACACTGTCTGCAGTCCCATAAAACGGATCTTCCCCTTGTCATTAGGGATATTGATGTTCATTGGGAAGGGCGTCAAAGTGTCTTTGTGCAACTGAAAAGAAATCCGAGTCAAATTTTGACCCTGATTTCAACACTCAGTCAAAGACCTAATGACGGCCTCCCTTTCTCAATCCTTGTACTGAAATTCTCTTCAACATTGCAGCTACTCTGGTAATTAAAATGGATTCAAATACCTTAATAGCCAACAGATTTCATAAGAACCAGCAAAGGATAGATAGTTAAGGAAATATAGAATAGGATAGAGAGAAAGGGATATGTAATTAAGTTTCAAGTTTATTTAAAATTTCTTATACCACTCAATCAGACTTCTGAGCGGTGTACAATAAAAATATAGCTTTCAACAGATAAAATAAGGTTATGGCTTTACAATTAAAAAATGACATGAGCGTTTAGAAGGACAAGACTAAACTCGGACTACGACAAACGGGAACAGATGGAGAGAGGGGAAGAACTACATTATTTTGAGAAAAGAGAACAAATAAGGGAAGAACGACAGGGGGGGGGGGAAGGGTGTTGCCAACAGCAGTCAGCAAGTGTTTGGCCCTTACAAGGGCAATTAGGTTTCGAAAGCATCTTGGAACAAAATTTAATTGATTACTTACGTTTACTTCTGAATTTCCATATGTGAATATTATGTAAAACAACAAATATTTCTTTGCCACACACCAATTCACAGTTGTCTCTAGTTTATGAAATTTAATGGTGTGCATAAAATTATGCACAGAAGTATATATACAGTACAGTATGCGGGACAGAGTGAAATATCCCCTGAGCCAACCTAGGGGGGTTTTTTTTCTTTTTTTTTTGCAGCATAAGAAAAACATGCCACATGGTAACATATCTCCAGATATTTGTTAATTTACCTAGCCTTGAAGTTTTGCCGAATGGAGACTAATATTCTTACTCCCATTTTAATTAAATCAGGAAGGTGGCTTAAATAATGATGAGTAAGTGTGCGATAAGAAACTATACATGAGAGTAACAAGGAACAGTTTCCAAGCTGTCATTTTGCCATCTTATCAAATATTATAAACTGGGTCTCAGGCTGGTGGCACAGTGGCAGTGCTGTGCACTGTCATGTAAAAGACCTGGTTTGGAATTCCCAAACCCAGCTTTTCCTTCTCTAACTGGGGAGCCCAAGGTGCAGCACCAGAGACCAAAATCACAGGGGATAAATTCAATAATTGGACACCTCCATTTAGGTGCCCTGTGTGGTAGAAGAAATCTATTCTATAATAATGTAGAACCTAGGCACCCAGGTTCCATGATGGAATGCTAGTGTACCTGGTATGTACTCTCCAGGGTAGACTACTGCACTCCATATTTAATGGAGTGACTGCCAAGGAACTCAAACGCCTCTGGCGGGTTCAAACCTCGGCAATCCGCCTCCTATGCCACCTCAATTATCGTGAACCCACTTCCCCAGCCCTCCAAGCAGAACACTGGCTGCCGACCAACAAACACTGTGCATTCAAGGCCCTAATAATAGCTCACAAAGATCTCCATCGTGCCATTCCAGCCTACATCACCTCCGAACTTCAGCAGTACACCCCCGCCCGCCCCTCTCCGCTCCGAGGCAGGAAGGCGGCTCTGCATCCCCTCCCCCCCCATGGAGATCATTTCAGATGGAAACAGCCCGCAAGCACTCCTATAGCCATTTTATTCCACGCCTATGGAACCAACTGCCTGCTCAGATAAGATCGCTGAATTCACTGATGAGCTTCCAAAGAGCAGTAAAAACCTTCCTTTTCACCTGAACTACCTCCAGCAAGCAGTACCCTTTTTCTCTTCTTCCAGCAGGAAACTCCTCCTGTGACTGCTATGAACATCTCTCTGCATCCTGTCTTGCCCTATACTACCATGGCTACGCAGTTCCATGGCTGCCCTATGTAATGTACCTTGAACTCCTAATATAACTACATAATGTGCCATGAATGTCTAATATATTCTGACCAAATGTATCTACTGGAATCTACTGTGAATGTTCTTTTGTAACCCGTTCTGAGCTCACGGGAGGATGGGATAGAAATCTAAATAAATAAATTGGCATGCCAAAAATTGAGACACTTGCACTTATATAGTGAAAAAAGCACAAAGGACCTCAATAAACAGGGACGTGTCTTTATTGACCCAACACGAGCCGTGTTTCGGCAGACAACGCCTGCATCAAGGGTCAGCAAATGAGCAAAATGCACCTATCAAGACTCAGGGATCAGAATCAGTCCTTAAGTCGGAGCGCAGAGAGCAACTCCTGTGTTACTTCAGCAGGAAAGTGAAAGTAAAAAAAAAAGACAGCAGGTCCCAATCGTTGAGGTCCTTTGTACTTTTTTTTTTTTTGCTCTAGTGCATTTGGTGCGCTCTTAGGGCTTCCATGTGGCTCCAGAAAAAAGAGGATGGGTTGAGACATCCAGGTTTTACTTCCATTGAAAGCAATGGAAATAAAACTGGATGTTTCGATCCATCTTCCTTTTTCTAGAGCCACATGGTAACCCAATATGCTCTATCCCTCTCTGTGCCAGTCACAACACTTGCACTCATGCCAGTCATAGACCTGGTGTACCGTGCCAGCACCTCAATACAGCAGAACTGCACATAACTTGCAGTCATCTATAAGCTATGAATGCAGGTATTATAAGCCCCTCCTATGTCTTGCCCGTGCTCCGCCCCATGCAGATACCCCTTACATACATGCTATGGGTGGGAATTCTATAAATATGCTCAAAATTTGATGCCGGAAAAATCTGTGCTAAGCACGATTCTATAAAAGGCATGGGCTCTTTATAGCATAGCCTTTAGCATCACATCCCACAACTTACACCTAGCGTAAATACTGGCGCCCAAGTAAGGCACGCTGAGGCAACTTTTTAGAATGCCCCAGACATGCCCACAGCCACGTCTCCTTTTGACTTACACACCAGTAGAGTTAGGCACAATGTCTTAGAGACTAGCATGCAGATAGATGTGTGCGCAAACTTTAATGAGTGCCAATTAACATCAATAATTGGTTGTTAGTACCCAGTTATTGAGTAATTAATTTGATAATTAATTTGCGCTTGTATTTTGAATGCGCACACAAATTTGGGAACCTATGGGGGGAGAGTGTGGCGCAGTGGTTAAAGCTACAGCCTCAGCACCCTGAGATTGTGGGTTCAAACCCTTGCTGCTCCTTGTGACCCTAGGCAAATCCCCCCATTGCCCCGGGTACATTAGATAGATAGATTGTAAGCCCCCCAAGACAGACAGGGAAAATCGCTTGAGTACCTGAATAAAAATCCATATAAACCATTCTGAGCTCCCATGGGAGAATGGTATAGAAAATTGAATAAATAAATAGTGCGAAAAGTTTCAGCCTCTGATAACCAGAGCTGGTATTGTGACATCATAATGCCTCAGTCCACCAATGCCTAAGAGTCAACCTCATCAGTGATGTCACAATGGCTTGATTGTCCTTTACTTGGCTCACTTTTACTACATTTTGATTTCTAGAGTGGCGCAGTAGTTAAAGCCTCCTGGAGTTGCGGCTTCAAACCTACGCTGCTCTGTGTAACCCTGGGCAAGACACTTAACCTTTTCCTATCGTAATAAATTTTAAGTCACGCTGGTTCCAATCGTAATTATTTTAGCAAAGTTTTGTATTATTCACCGTTATCATTTACGGCTATTGTAAACATAATGTAAATAAGTCATAAGTCTGTAAATTCAAATATTTTGTGTTCCTGTCGTGTACTGTATATCCCATGCCATGGGACATACGATGGCAACAACATTTTTGGAATGTCCCGTCAGCCGGGACTCATGATAGGAAAAGGTTAATCCCCCCATTGCCCCAGGTACATTAGATAGATTGGGAACTCACCAAGACAGACAGGGAAAAATGCTTGAGTACCTGAATAAGTTCATGTAAACTATTCAGAGCTCCCCTGGGGGAACAGTATAGAAAATTGAATAAATAAATAAATAAATATGGACTCTGGGGGCATGCAAGTTAAGCCAGCATTTGCAGAATAGTGTTTAGGAATCTTATTATCTCTTGCACAGCTATGTAGATGCATATGTATCAGAATTCTAAATATTTACACGGTGTCAGGTCAAAAGCGTGCCAGGACAAAGGCGCGCCCAGACAATTGAGCGCAGCGTGCGCCGCCGCTCTGCTCTAAATTACTGTTTTTAGCGCTCCGACGGGGGGGCATGAGGGGGAACCCCCCCACTTTACTTAATAGACATCGCGCCGCGTTGTGGGGGCGTTGTGGGGGGTGTGGGGGGTTGTAACCCCCCACATTTTACTGAAAACTTCACTTTTTCCCTGTTTATAGGGAAAAAGTTCAGTTTACAGTACAATGTGGAGGGTTACAACCCCCCAAGCCCCCCCATAACGCCGGCGCGATGTCTATTAAGTAAACTGGGGGGGGGGTTCCCCAACAAAACCCCCCGTCGGAGCCCCTAAAAACTGTCATTTAGAGCGGCGCGGCGGTGCGCGCTGGGCTCAATTGTCGGCGCGCACTTTTGTCTTTCGCGCCGTTGTCTATGAACCCCATTTACACGCGCTGCATGCTTCAGTGACAAGGCAAAATGGAGGAACTTAAGAGGGGAACACCTGTGCAGCTGCAGTTGAGGGTGCATGGTCCTATGGTCCAGTAAAGGCTGGTCCGGCTTGCACAAGATGCCAAAAACAAAATGAAAAGGCACAAGTGAGTGAACTCGGTAAATACATACCTTACAATTTACTGATCAGCAGAAACTCATCCGTGCAAATGAATCCCAAGACATTCTGTGTCGTTTGTCATAATAAGGCCCCCCAACCTGAACAAATAAATGCCATATTTGTGGAAACTTGAATCCTTTGTCCCATATGCAAGATTTATTTTCATAAAAATGAATGACTCCATTACACTCTCTTGGCTGTGTTTTACTGCAGCACTCGTGCATAAATAAATCTTACTCACACTTCCAGGAGCTAGATGTTTTATACCACTGAGACGTTTATACCTACCCTGTTTGATATCAGTTTTTATAACTATTCTTTCATTGTCATTTGCCCCACCTACTCCATATGCCAAATTCAGAAACATAATAAAAGAGAAATGCCATTTTAAGGAGCTCCATCCATATTTATATTCTGTTTGTGATTGCTTAAGGGGCTATTTTGTAGAAGCATCTCCACATATAAATAGTGGCATTTCCACATGTAGATCGCCCACATGTGCAAATGGCGATGTCAGAAAGTTGCTCCATACCACACGGAGATGTCAAGGTGGCATGATCTGGGCCTACCTTGGGCAGGATAAAAATCTAAACATGTAGTCCTCATTTTATTGTGGACGTACTTGGGTATGGGAAAAATTTTCTCCTTCAGGTTTTATATCAGTTTAAAGGCATGCACAGGTTTTTCAAAAGTGCTTATTTTAGCCAGGACTTTACATGAGGGATTGAAAGAATAAAAAGTGCAACCCCATTACTTCATTAGCAGGACTTATCGGGTCGTATTCAAAGAAACTGTACCAGCCAGAAATGGCTCCTAGCCTATTAAATCATCCGTTCATGACTAACTGCTAACTTTTAGTGGCATTTAACTGAAAATAACTGGTTAGTGCCAAACTGAAAACCAGTTATTTGGGGGGCGTGTGGGAGTGAAGGTGGCACTTGCCAGTATTTTAGCACTTTAACCGGCCAGAGTAACCACGTAAATAGGACCGCATAACAGTCAGTATCGTCTTTATACAGTAAGCTATAGCTGGTTAAGTTGCTGAATTTCACACTTAACTGACTATGGGGCTCATTTTCAAAGCTATGGTACTTTGTGTGTCGAAGTGATTTGTGAACCTCTATGTGTTAACTGGCTCTGCAAACCTGAAAATTTAATGCTGGTGCCCAGACATCAGTAGCGTAGTATGGGAGTGTGGGGGGGTAGTCCGCCCCGGGCGCCATCTTGGTGGGGGCGTCAGAACCCTTTCTCCTCTCCACCCCCCCCCACGCCTTCCCCCCCCACTGCTGCCCACATGTGCCTCTTCCCTTCCTTCGTACCTCTTTAATTTTCCTGGTGCTAGCAGTATCACAGACTTGCTGCCCGCACTGGTGTTGGCTCTCTCTGATGTCACTTCCGGGTCCTGCACCTAGGAAGTGACATCATAGGGAGAACCGACACAACATGGGCAGCAAGTTCGTGATGCTGCTCGCACTGAGAAAGTTAAAGAGGTATGGGGGAAGCGAAGGGGGTGCGCGCCACGGCAGGGGGGGTTCATGAAGGAGCGGGGGGAGGGGGAGAAGAGGGTGGTGGAGGGGTGTTACCTCCCTGGGCACCACTCACCCTCACTATGCCACTGCCAGGCATGGCCCAGATTTGAATTTCTGGGCTTAATGCTGGAGGCGATCAGCAACACACTGATCACTTCAGGTTAAATATTGATCCCTATCTGGCAGATTACAGTACTCCCCCAAAATTTGCACGGGTTCCATTCCAGGAACCCCCGTGAATTTTGAAAAACTGCAAATGCGGTTTTTTTGCCTGTCAAAAGGCAGGGGAGGCAGGAGAGGGCAGCTGGAACGCCGGCAGGTGAAGAAAATCACTTGTAGTCTGCTCCGACCGCCTCTTAGCTATACCAATCAGGAGCTGCTTTGACACGCGGCTCCTGATTGGTGTAGCCTGACTTTACTACAGGAAGAGGCGATCAGAGCAGACCGTAAATGAGTGAATCCTCGATTTGCGAAGTGTAAATTTGCGGAGGAACACTGTATATAAAAGACACCTATAGTTGATCTGGAAGAGATCAAACCAGCTATGTCACTCGAAGACCAAATGATGCAGTTATGACTGTCTTATTTTGGTCCCACAGTCAGAAGAGTAAGATCTAAACGCCTTGGGGGTAATGGTAGACAAGACAATGAAGCCGTCGGCACAGTGCACAGCAGCATCAAAGAAGGCGAATAGAATGCTAGGTATTATCAAGAAAGGTATTACAGCCAGAACGAAAGAGGTTATCCTGCCGTTGTATCGGGCGATGGTGCATCTGGAGTATTGCGTCCAATATTGGTCGCCATACCTTAAGAAGGATATGGCGTTACTAGAGAGGGTTCAGAAAAGAGCAACGCAATTGATAAAAGGTATGAAAAACCTTTCGTTTGCTGAAAGACTAGAGAAACTGGGGCTTTTTTCACTGTATAGTATAGTATAATCAAATCATTGTGACATCACTGATAAGATTGGCTTTAGGCATTGGTGGAATGAGGCATTATGACATCGCAATCTCAGCTTTGGACTGTTGCTACTCTTTGGGATTCTGCCTTGTACTTGGGACCTGGGTTGGCCACTGTTGGAAACAAGATACTAGGCATGATGGACCTTCATGGCAATTCTTATGTTCTTGATGTGTTTAAAAAGCTTACTCAACAACAAGCAATGAGCATGTCATAATTGGCTAAACTTAAAATTAATTGTATAGTAGGCGCCTAGATTGGTAGGTGCCTACCACTTTCAGGTCGGCGCCTAGTTCAAAGCATCTACCAGAAAGTAGGCTTAGTTAGGGGTGGATTGTGGGCATCTTTTGTGTGTAGTCACCTGATTCGGACTTAGGCACACCCTATTTCTGCTAGGGTTTTCTTGGCCTAAATACCAGTGTCTAACATTCAGACGCCTACCCCTAAGTCCTCTTTAGGCACTCTTAGGTGCAATTCTATAAATGGCGCCTAACTGGAATGCCTCCGAGCGTGTGCGGGTGTGAAGTGATGTGCATGTGCATGATGTCATCATGCCCATCCACGCATGCTTCGAGTCCCTCCAGATGTGGCCTTGAGCTCAAGGAAAGAGAGGAGATGTTTGTGTGGGAGCGAGGCTTGGGTAGAACTGAGGCAGCTTTTGGCTCCGTGAAATCTAGTAACCCCTAATTAGAGAGTTGCGCGGGGACAGAAATCCCACCCATCCCCACCTGTCCCCGCAGGATCCTCTCCGTCCCCACCCGTCCCTACCAGGATCCTCTCCGTCCCCACCCGTCCCCGTCAGGATCCTCTCTGTCCCCACCCGTCCCCGTCAGGATCCTCTCCACCCCCACCCGTCCCCACCAGGATCCTCTCCGTCCCCACCCGTCCCCGCCAGGATCCTCTCCGTCCCCACCCGAATCCTCTCTGTCTCCACCCGTCCCCGCCAGGATCCTCTCCGTCCCCACCCGTCCCCGTCAGGATCCTCTCCATCCTCACCTGTTCCCACCAGTATCCTCTCCGTCCCTACCCGTCCCCGCCAGGATCCTCTCCGTCCCCACCCGTCCTCACCAGGATCCTCTCCATCCCCACCCATCCCCGCAAGGAATTACCTCCATCCCCGCCCGTCCCCATAAAAAGCAGCAATTACTTCTGACAGGATCATCAATTCCACAGTTTCTTTTGTATTTGCGCTGCTGTTTTCCTTGTGGAATCTCTTTGGTGGAACCCTTTTTTTGTTTTCTGTTCAGTAATTAACTTATAAACCCTCTCTTTTACTAAGGCTGACATGTCCATTATATTATATGGACGAACCCTGCTTCCAAAGCCTTCCATCCCCGTGGGAGTCCCGTTGGCTAGAGGGGGGTCTCCGTGGGAGTCCCGTGGGAGTCCTGTGAGATAGGGGGGATTCCCGTGGGATTCCCGCAATCCCCGTTCCTGTGCAGACCTCTACCCCTAATACTTAAGAAAAGCAGCCTGCACCAGAAATCGGTGCCGAGCGCCAAACTTCATAGGAGCCTGACGAATTAAAATGCTGAAATGTGGGTGCTCAGAGTCAGAAAATATTTAATTTCAAAAGTATGGATGCGCAGATCTTTTGGAAAAGCAATCTTTCTATCTAATGACAGCTGGTACATATATATTCAGAACTATAATCCTCGTTAAATCCAAGTAGTCAGAATATGCAATTCTAGTGTGTGTCTATGGAAAACTACTCAGTACATTTGACTCTAAAAGTGCTGTTCCTTCTTATCTAATGTTATATAAAGATTTTCAAATCGTTTAATTGACCCTTTTTTAATGGTGAAAGTGTGAGGAATTTAGGTGCTGGAATTAATATCAATGAATGGGAACTACTGTAAATCGTAAACCTGAATAGAACCTACGTATGGTATTACAGGCTGCAGCCTGGCCCCAGGCACTGCCTTCATCATTCACAGTGGCAACAAATAAGAGAACGAGGAATGATAAACCTTGGAGTCAGGAAAAATTGTACAAACATCATCGTTACCTGCTATAAACAAGCACAATGAAAACCTTCCTTTTCTCTTTTCTCCTCTTTGCACTACCCACAACAGAAATGAAAATACACACAAGTGGATTTACACAGCCTGGGGGTCATTTTGTGAAGCCTTTTCTATTATGGTTTACTTGTGATCAGGACTTTAATTGAGGAGGTACTAAGTACAGGCACCTTTTCTATTGCTTGATAGGAAATTCTTTACGGAGAGGGTGGTGGATGCCTGGAATGCGCCCCCGAGAGAGGAGGTGGAGAGGAAAATGGTGACGGAGTTCAAAGAAGCGTGGGATGAACACAGAGGATCTAGAATCAGAAAATAATAGTAAATATTGAAGAACTAAGGCCAGTACTGGGCAGACTTGCACGGTCTGTGTCTGGTGTTTGGTGGAGGATGGGCCTGGGGAGGCTTGAATGGCTGGGAGGGTATGGATAGGCTGGAGTGAGCTTTGATGGAGACATCAGCAGTTGAAGACCAAGCACAGTACCAGGAAGCGCTTTGGATTCTTGCCCAGAAATAGCTAAGAAGAAAAAATTTTTTTAAATTGAATCAGGTTAGGCAGACTGGATGGACGATTCAGGTCTTTATCTGCCGTCATCTACTATGTTATGTTACTATGAAAGAGCTCAGGTTCTGCACCCTCAGTGCTGTCTTTTCATGGATTCTCTGGCTGGTTGCAGGGGGACCTGGTTACTGTGGGGTGGGTCCCACGGTGGTCACCACACTCCAGAATGGTCTGCTAGTTGAGTACAGTCCCCCTTTTTTGATCGAAAAAAGCCCATTCACTGAGTGTGGTGCGTGGCTATTAAAATTGTGTAAGTATATAAATATGTGGCATAGATGCACTGGAAGAAAGGCCTGGATTCTCAAAATGGTGCCAGAATTGGCTGGCGTCTGAAAAACTGGCGCCGGTCGCACGCCTCTCAAACTATGGCACTGTTTTGAGAATCGCGGTCTACGTCGAAGACAGGCACCAGAAATGTAGGCCATGGTTTTACAGGCCTACATTTCTGGCGCCTATCTTCAATGTGGAATCACTCTTAGTGGTGCTGAATGTCAACCCCGCCCATAACCCCACCTCTTTTGATGTTCAACGCCGGTAAGCATCTGTGTAGATGCGATTCAGGTGCCTTTTTTTGTAGGCACCTCATAGCCCGTACTTTTTTTATTTTCCTAATTAGTTTTTGATGGGTTATTAGTGGCGCGGTCAATTAATGACCAATTAAAACTCAACTTAGGCGCTGTTTGGGCGCCTACCGGCACTTTCCGAATGTCACCATTTTGAGAATACCGGCCAAAGTGCCTGCTTTTTGTGGGATCTACATGTAGGCATTCCCATGGAGCTGCAAAGTACAGGCAAACTTTCTAATATATTCCGTGTATGCACATGGAAGGCGATGTTATAAATGGTTACCTGAGTGGGAAGCTGAGTAAAAAGAGAACAATGGGCCTCTGAGAATGGGTTGACAGCCAAACTTTATTGAAGGACCCAATACAGGCTGTGTTTCAGCAGAATGCCTGTGTCGGGGGTCATCAATGTCAGTAATATGAAGACTGGAAGGAAGACAAGAGATCCCAATCATAGAAGGCCAGTTGTGGTGTCCCCAAGGCTCACCAATATCACCTATGCTATTTAACATCTATCTAAGAGCACAAGTTTCAGCATTTAAATGTTTTGGGGTTTAAAAATTTTTTTTTATCATATGCAATCATGGTTTTATGTTGTTGCAATGTATTATTTTTGGAGGACTTATTATTTTGTTTGAATGTTGTGAAACATTGAAAATTATAAATGGCAGTATAAATATTCCACCAAACAAAAGAATTGACCCTGATTCTTCCACAAAAGGAAATCAAGCAGAACAAAAGGCTTGTGGAGAGTTGATGTTCAAGATGAAGGCTTTATTGAATCAAAATAATAATCCACATAAAAATGTCTAGGACCTAATGCACTGGAAACATTTGGACCCAACACGGCCCGTGTTTCGACACTACTGTCTTCTTCAGGGGTCCCTTCGGGTCCTATGGGCAATCTTGTGGATTAATAAGAGCAAACAAAGGATCTCTGTGCTATTGAGATATACTCGAGAGCGGGAGTGAATGGAGCCAAATATAAATCTCTATATATGAAATCGGATGTATCTGTGTGCGTATGTATGAATGTACCAGCATAACTCTGAAACGCATGGACATTTTTCAACCAAGCTTGGTATTCATATGACTTAGGGCCTGTTTTACAAAGCCACGTGGCAACAACCCCAAAGCCCTTTAAATCTCTATGGGCTTCAGGGCCGTTACCGCGCAGCAGCCGCTAGCGCAGCTTTGTAAAACAGGCCCATACTATCTGGGAAAAAATACTGTGGGGGTGGGAAGGGGGGTGACATGTAAAAATTATCAAACACAACAGATGATTGGGATAAATAAATATCCGGACAATGCTGGGTAGTCAGTTCGTATTCTATAAATAAATAAATAAATGCTATCAAATGTCTTTTGGAGATCACCTCCAACTTGCTATGGCATCCTGCAAACAACACAATCAATAATTTCACATGTGCTTATTTCTCCAATTTAAACAATTAGTTAAAGCCTTCAATATACTGTATATTTTGGTAATCATAAAACAACTATAAAGTTTGACTTAAACCCAATCAGTGAGAAAAGGCTTCCACAGACTGTTTTGCCCCCCCAAAAAAAGACTACTTTGGGGAGGATTTTTACATGAAAGGTGTCATTCCACCAGGTGATCCTATAAACATCGTAAAATGAAATCACTACCTTGACAGTGTACAATATTACATTCCTCTGCATCAAAAGCATTTATTTCTACCAGTGGCTCCTCCAACTCAGTGGCGTATCAAGGGCGGGGTGGACCGCCCTGGGTGCGTGCCCTAGGGGGGTGCACAGCCGGTCAGATCCGGAACCTCCTGGGACCTGCATTTCAGCGCGGCTGCCGGTCCATCCCCATGGCCAAGAAAAAGGCTACGAAGCTTGCGGCGAAAGTGTCCTATAAGAAACACCCCCCGATCTGGCTCTATCCCGCCCTCTTCGTGACGCTACCAGACAGCGTTCTCAGCCATTGGTCAACCTTGCCTGGAAGGAATTCATGTGAAGCCTCACTATTTGAAGTTGGATTTAGCAGCTGTCTAGTAGCCTTGAAGATTTTGCTCTTTGCCACATTTGGACTATGGATTTTCTTGAAAGATAAGTGCACATATTTTCTATCATGCAAGTTCTAAAAGTCCTAGATGTCTGTCCAATATTCAATTTATGACCAGTGATTGAAGATATCCCATTCAACTGGCCAACAAGGTCATTATGAATGTTTGAAGGGAGTCTGAGGTCTGTTTTCCTCCTTTATTGATGGTTCACAGTCAGCATTTGTAATGCAAAGTACAATATTTTAAAAGTACTGTTTAAAGTAGTTGATTGTGGTTAAGACAATATTTTGATTTGATTTTTTTTTTTTTTTTAGAATATTATTACTCCATTTTTTTGTTTGTTGATTGACCAGTAAGTATGGAGTTTTTTTGTCATTTTTTTTTGTTGTTGTTGACTAGGCAATTTATTACAGGGTTATCTAATCACATAAAACACCTCCTTAGAAAGTAGTGGAACCCAAAAGTTTTCTCGTACAGTTATCACTTGTATTCAAAAAAGAATTATGTACACTCAACAGTATAATCAGGCAAATACTGCACCGACCAAATTTACGAGAGTGTCCCATCCCCCCAATCCAAAGGCACTCTAAGTTCTGAATAGCCCCTTTACTTGGGCATAAAATCTCCTGAATGTTCTTACTTCTAGAAAATGCAGTAATCAACTTTACTGACTGAAAACAAGGGTGCACTTCCAAACATTGGCAACACTGCTAATCACTTTAGTGACCTGTCTTGCTCACTGCGAAGGTTAAAGGGTACATATAATCATCTTTTCATCTCTTATTTTCTTTGTATTTGATAACAGGTACTCCCTGTAGTTAGGTCATGCTCTTGCATGTGATTTTCCCACAAGTCTTTCAGGATATCCAGGGGCCAAAAATTTAGTTTGTAAACTCTCCACTTATTCTTGGTCAGTCGAACAAACCCAACGATACCTTAAAAACTGTGAAAAAGGCAGGCTATTTTTCAAATGAACAGGATGTGATCTAGAATAACATAAGAGGATATTCCAATCGGTAGGTTTAGAGAAAACTGTTGTTAAAAAAAAAATTGTAGATTCTTCTTTTCTCACCTGCTCATCCAAAAATGGAATAGAAACTTTAGCAGGCTTGACCGAAAAACAGATTGAAGGCATACATTTATTCAAATAGTCCGCACAACATAAAAGATGCTCCACTGCACCTTCCCATAACTTAAAAATGTCATCAATATAGCGACACCACAAGGACACCTTATCAAAAACTGAGAAGAATAAACACATTTTTCCTCAAAGCAAGCCATAAAAGGATTTACCACTAAAGGGGCACCTGTGGCTGTACCAGAAGTGATCTGAAAAATAAAAAGTGCCCTGAAAAATAAAATAATTTCATTGTAAAAAGACTAATAACAACTGAAACAAAGATGGTACTAGGTGTGGACGGGGTCGCAACTCCAAAGCATCTGTTATTATCTCCAATGCCTTTTCTTGTGGAATATTCATGTACAATGACTGTACACCCAAAGTAACCAAAATAGCAGAAGTAGAGCAGCCTTGCAAAATCTTCAAAAAAATGTGTATAAATGATCTAATCTCATGCACCAGAGGATTTAAAAATTGATCTACATATTGATTCACCCTTTCAAATAAAGACGAGATGACACAATAGGTCATCCCGGCGGGGGGGGGGGGGGGGGGGGATGTTAAACACTAGTGTATCTTCAGAAGAATATAAAAAAAATAGGAGCCAAAGGAAAAATACCAGATTCAAAAACATATACAAGAAAACCTTGGTTTGCGAGCATAATTTGTTCTGAAACCATGCTTGTAATCCAAAACACTCATATATCAAAGCAAATTTCCACATAAGAAATAATGGAAACTCAGATGATTCGTTCCACAACCCAAAAACTTTAATACAAAATACTATACGTACTTGTATTGCAAGACCTCGTTCATTTAGAACAGTCACTACACTCCTGCAGCGTCAGAGAGAGAAGAACCATCGGCTCAGTTGTGATGTGTGTATACCATATGTACTTGTATTGCAAGACATTGCTTGTATATCAAGTTAAATTTTAATGTTTTGCTTGTCTTGCAAAGCACTTGCAAACCAAGTTATTTGCAATCCAAGGTTTTACTGTATTCTCTCTGAGTTAAAAAAAACAAGATCACAATCCTTCAGATGAAATTTCTTTAATTCTTTCCTGAAATTCTTCAGTAGGATCCTGAGCTAAACGCACATACATTATCCTGTCTGCCAGTTGTCACAAAATTTCAGCTGTGTTTTGTTGCCTATCTTTATCTGCCCGACAAATTATAATATGATCAATATTCTTTAAATTCATCAACGCCTCCTGTTCTTCGCTTGATCAATTCAAAGACTAAAAAAAATGGAGTTTCTTCAGTTTTAGCAGTTTCTTTCAACACTGACCACCCCTTTTTTCAAAGCCCCTTTAGGCTTTTTTATTTTTTTTTTAAATCACCGGCTGTGGCGGTATTAGTTCCGATGCTCATAGGAATTTGAGTTTCAAGGCCCCCCAATTTGGAACCTGCTTACGTCAAACCTCCTGCTATCTTCAATTTAGGAAGGTGCTCAAAACATATCTGTTTTTATTATAGTCTTGCTATGATTCATAACGTCTATGTTGCTAACCTTATTAATTTTAGGCAAGCTGCAATGATTCCAAGTTGACATTTGTGGGGTATATGAAACAATATGGTATGGTATTTCTCATCACTTTGTTCTGCTCCACACCTTTTGCTGTTCTGGATCGAAAAGACTCGTGTTTTATGCAAAATACATGGGAAATTGAGAACAACACAACCAGGACATAATTTCCCACCATACACTCTGTCCAAAATCAGGCTACACACCTGCCATTTGTGCGACCCACTTAGAAGTTTAATTTAGAAGTTTAGCACACTGAATATTGACACTTAGATGTGTAGGATATACTCATATGTAAGAATGGCACCACCCCTGGAAATGCACCAAACTATGTCCTAAGTTTTGGATGAATTATTTTGGCTGTCTAGCGATTTATATGTTATTATGGACCTAGGGGTATAATTCAGCTAGCAGTGATCAGTGTTTTTTGAATGCTGGCTACCACTGGCTGAATTGTGACTGGATATTCAGTGCCAGCAACTATCTGGCACTAGCACTGAATACACAGGAAGTCAGTGGCCTGCTGGGTGGTACCCGGGTACTGCCGATATTCAATGGCGGTACCTAGATAGCTTTCCTGTTTAATTAAGGCTAGTGCACGGATAGCCCTAGACCACCCTGGCACTAACTGGATAGTGTTGTTTAGATTGTAAGCTCTTTTGAGCAGGGACTGTTTTCTTCTTCTTAACGAGTCTGTGCAGCACTGCATGCATCTGGTAGCACTATAGAAATAATTAATAGTAGTAGTAATAGTATGAAGAGTTTCAGTCTTTCGGAAGCAGAGCTGAGACTATGATGTCATAATGCCTCATTCCACCAATAAGAGACAACCTCGTCAGTGATGTCACAATGGCTTGATTTGTCCTGTACTCCCCACTGCCCACCAACCCAGCCAGCAGAGTAACCGTTCCCCTTAACTGTAACCGTGACATCCTGTTTGTCTTTGGGAAGCAGAGCTGAGATTGTGATGTCATAATGCCTCATTCCACCAATAAGAACCAACCTCATCAGTGATGTCACAATGGCTTGACTGTCCTGTACAAGCCAGCAGATTAACCGTTCCCCTTAACTGTATCCATGACATCCTGTTTGTCTGTCTTGCCTGTTTAGATTGTAAGCTCTTTCGAGCAGGGACTGTTTTCTTATTCTTTTGACTGTGCAGCGCTGCGTGCGTCTGGTAGCGCTGTAGAAATAATTAATAGTAGTAGCAGTAGTGTATATAAAAGCATAATAATATTTTGGAGGGGTCTAAACCTAAGAACGCTGAACTCCAGTTTATTATACACCGCAATGACACAGAGAGTTTAAATGTTTAATATGCAGCGGGATGTGCCCCTGAGTTTGCCCCTGAAGAATAAAAAACGGGGTACTCTGTAGGGCAATCAGCCGAGGCACCCCGTTTAAAGGAATTATTGAACATTCGCGGAAATGATCAGATAAGTTTCCATTTACATTGAATTGTGACTTTACTTTTTGCACTGGGATAAGTGGACGTAAGCGATTTTTGCAATTTTGCACTTGTTATTTTTGATATCTCAATTTTATCTTTGCACTCAGCACTTTTGGCATTTAAATAAATGTTTCTAAATATGGTTTGGTAACAAGTGATGTTTGTGGGGTAGATCCTGCAGGGCGCTTTAGAGTGCACATGTACTGTGGACACACCCTGGTGAATCCCCTAATTATTTATAGGAGGTTCCCACAGACTGATAAACCTCCCGTCTGAGACCAATTGACAATTTAAGATCCTAAGTTTCAGGTTTGATTTGCAGGCCTTTTATAAAATAGATTGGAAATTTCATGACCATCCCAACTTGGCCATTCAATTTCTGACTAGATGCCTAAGACCCAGTGGCATAGTAACGGGAAGATGGGGGGGGGGGGCAGACCGCCCTTAGCGCCATCTTGGTGGAGTTGCCGGCACCTCTCTGCTCCCCCACGCCTTTTTAAAATCTTCACCAGAGTAAGCACCTACTTCTTCTGGCCCCGTGACCCGGAAGCGAGTTCAAAGGAAACCAGGCCAACGTAAGAAGCAGGCTGTAGAAGCTGCTCATGCTCGCGCTGGCAAAGATTTTAAGAGGTACAGGGGTGGGAAGATTGGGCACGAGTGTGCTGTGTAAGGAGCGGGGAGAAGAGGATGCCACACGGAGGAGCCCCCGCCATGGGTACCTCTTAGCCTTGCTACGCCACTGCTGAGACCTCACCTGCCACAATAAAGCATAAATAACCAAGACCCCACAAAAACTCTCCAATGTGATATGTAATTACAATAATGTTCTTAGAAATGCTCATAAATGAAATGATAATAATAAAGAAAAATGCGGAAAAAGAGTGCTCATAAAGAAGTTGATTAGACATCCAGTCTATCACCTCCAGTATCCTAATGCAGGCTCCAAACATCACACACTAAAAAGCCTCATATGTTTTCTTTTCTCTAATTTATATGGTTATTTAAGGGATGGCAAGCTTGATCAATTTTAGTTGGAGCAGTGGCGTTCTCAGCCTCCTTCCCTTCCTGGGCCTCCCTCCCTCTTCACATGAATTCCCTCCATTTTTAACCTAGGAAGACAGGATTTATGTTCAAACTGTTGTTGGTCTTGTATATGAGAGATGAATTTTGAATGGATTTGACTCTGAGTACACCAGTGGAGTGTTCTCTTCTTGGACCTAGACTCTGAGGTGCTAAGAAGGAGGCTTTTGAGTAGTGAAAGGTAGAGGTCTGTGAATCCTTTCACTACATTTATGAGCAACACTGAGGATTTTTCTACACTATCTCTTTGAAGATCCTATTTTCATGCAGGTTTTTGTATTGAATGATGTGAATGAAATGTTAGAGTATTTCTGATATTTAGATCCATT